>NC_092158.1:76921391-77256391 GCF_045791955.1 Oncorhynchus clarkii lewisi
AAATGGCTTTCTTCTTGCCACTCTTCCATAAAGGCCAGATTTGTGCAATGTACGACTGATTGTTGTCCAATGGACAGAGTCTCCCACCTCAGCTGTAGATCTCTGCTGTTCATCCAGAGTGATCATGGGCCTCTTGGCTGCGTCTCTGATCAGTCTTCTCCTTGTATGAGCTGAAAGTTTAGAGGGACGGCCAGGTCTTGGTAGATTTGCAGTGGTCTGATACTCCTTCCATTTCAATATTATCGCTTGCACAGTGCTCCTTGGGATGTTTAAAGCTTGGTAAATCTTTTTGTATCCAAATCCGGCTTTAAACTTCTTCACAACAGTATCTTGGACCTGCCTGGTGTGTTCCTTGTTCTTCATGATGCTCTCTGCGCTTTTAACGGACCTCTGAGACTATCACAGTGCAGGTGCATTTATACGGAGACTTGATTACACACAGGTGGATTGTATTTATCATCATTAGTAATTTAGGTCAACATTGGATCATTCAGAGATCCTCACTGAACTTCTGGAGAGAGTTTGCTGCACTGAAAGTAAAGGGGCTGAATAATTTTGCACGCCCAATTTTTCAGTTTTTGATTTGTTAAAAAAGTTTGAAATATCCAAGAAATGTCGTTCCACTTCATGATTGTGTCCCACTTGTTGTTGATTCTTCACAAAAAAATACAGTTTTATATCTTTATGTTTGAAGCCTGAAATGTGGCAAAAGGTCGCAAAGTTCAAGGGGGCCGAATACTTTCGCAAGGCACTGTATCTCCATCTCAAGTGACCCATGTTCATGACTAAGAAACACCAGGTGGGACAAAAGTCCTGCCTCCGGCCCACAGCCCACTAGACCGACGAAACACAATTAATGCCATAGTTTCGTTATGAGGTTTCTGAAAAACAGTGAAATCTCACCCACACGGAAAGATCTATTCACTTCCCCTTCTTCTCTCCTGTTCTCTGAGTTGAGACAAAGTGAGCTCCTGTGATGAATGTAAATGGTGCCCCTCCCCTGTTCTCCTCAATTAGAGCAAACACTACCTTCCTCACTCCTTCCATCTACAAATAACCAGAACCCACAACTGTCTCCATTCAGAGCACCCTGCCCCGCCCTGCACTCACACACATACACACAAGCACCAATATACATACAGACAGATGTACAGTACCAGTCAAATGTTTGGACACACCTACTCATTCAAGGGTATCTTTATTTTTACTATTTTCTACATTGTAGAATAATAGTGAAGACATCAAAACTATGAAATAACACATATGGAATCATGTAATAACCAAAAAAGTGTTAATCATATGAGATTCTTCAAAGTAGCCACCCTTTGCCTTGATGACAAAGCATCAGCTGTCAGAGCAGTTTACCGATCACTGTACTTGTACTCAGCCAATCTGTAAATTGCACACCCAACTACCTCATCCCCATATTGTTATTTATGCTCTTGCTCTTTTGCACCCCAGTATCTCTACTTGCACATCATCATCACTCCAGTGTTAATACTAAATTGTAATTATTTTGCCTCTATGGCCTATTTATTGCCTTACCTCCATACTTCTACATTTGCACACACTGTACATAGATTTTTCTATTGTGTTATTGACTGTATGTTTGTTTATGTTTAACTCTGTGTTTGTCAATGGCGTGCGTACTGGGAGCGGAGTCAGGTGCAGGAGAGCAGAGTGAACAGGCGCACACACGTTATTGAGGCAGGAGAAACCAACAGACGGACGCCACTGCGTCAAAACCTCCAGCCAATGCAAACGTGCAAACAGTCACAATAATATGGTATAAACACAATAACATACCTCATGAAATAAAACACGGAATAATCGCAAACCCGTAAAGCACGTCAACATAGACACGTAACACAAAACAATCTCACACAAAGACATGAGGGGGAACAGAGGAATAAATACATGTAGTGTGATTGGGGAATGAAAACCAGGTGTGCAGGGAACAAGACAAAACAAATGGATAAATGAAAAATGGATCGGCGATGGCTAGAAAGCCGGTGACATCGACTGCCGAACTCCGCCCGAACAAGGAGGGGCCGACTTCGGCAGAAGTCGTGACAGTGTTGTTGTTTTTGTCACACTGCTTTGCTTTATCTTGGCCAGGTCGCAGTTGTAAATGAGAACTTGTTCTCAACTGGCCTACTAAATAAAGGTGAAATAAAAATAAATAAAAATGACAACTTTGCACACTCTTGGCATTCTCTCAACCAGCTTCATGAGGAATGCTTTTCCAATAGTCTTGAAGGAGTTCCCACATATGCTGTCCACCAAACTTTTGACTGGTACTGTATGTACACACAGACTGTCTCAGACATGTCAAATCAACATATCACAAAGACATAGATACTCAACGATAATAACCCTTATAGTCAGGCGTATACATATTGCATATATTCATATTCTGTATATTATGTAGTCCACACGAACACACACACACACACACACACACACACACACACACACACACACACACACACACACACACACACACACACCGCAGATGCTTTGTATTGGTCTTCTCATGTTGTCTGAGTCGTTTGAGGGAGTAAATAGTGTGGAGAGATTTGCATTTGCAATTCTCAAGTCAGTCAAACAGGCTTAGAATACTTTATTGGCATGAGGCACTTAGGCTTTAAAACAATACAATATGTAAATGTCCCTCAAGACACAGAACGCTCTGTACCAAAACAAGAACGAAAACCAGAAAGACATGACACAACATAACAGACCCCCCTCCCACGTCCCAATTTCTCTCTCTCTCTGTTCTCATCCCTCTCTCACTTCTTTCACTGTGCTTTTGTTCTATTTTTTTTCCTGCCTCCACCTGCGGATGTGATGATGTCCTTTTAGACAGCTTGATGACAGACTGCGGTGTTAGTTGAGGATCAGTTTGGCCATTCTAGCATACTGTGGTTGAAGGCAGTCTTTGAACACCTTACTGTCTAACAGTCAAAGACAGTGTAATACAATCACAGTGGCTGTAGAGCCCCGAGCCATGGTACAGGATCAGACCATGCAGCTCTGTCTGTGGCACTGAGACTTATACAGCTTTGAATACAGAGCAAAGGCCATGAACAAAGACAATTAGGATGCAGCCATTCAGGTTCAACTGACTGATCCTGCTCACTGGCTAGAACGAGATGCAGCAGATCTCATTGGAATGTGGATGGCACTGGAATTGACCTCAGGTGTGTGAGATGTGGGTTAGACGGTGTGTGTGTGTGTGTGTGTGTGTGTGTGTGTGTGTGTGTGTGTGTGTGTGTGTGTGTGTGTGTGCCTGCGAACTGTATGCGTACAAGTGCATCATTGCGACGAGTGGATTTTTTTGTTCGCTCTAATGGCATCTTTAGCAAGACCGTTACGATGGAAACCACGTTACCACGGAAACGCAACCTGTCTCTTTGAATTGGAAGTATATCTCAGCCTCTCTCTCTCTCTTTTCCTATTTCTCGCCTTCTCTACCTTTCTCCCCTGACCTGATAGTGCAGCTGATGCCAGTTGAGCGGTGTACACATCAGAGAGAGAGAGAGAGAGAAAGGGAGAGATAAAGTGTGTGGGTTAGAGGTGAGGAGTGGGGGCAGAGGTCATGAGTCATGAGGCAGAGAGCAGCAGTTGTGAGAACTGTTGCTCTGAAAGAGAGAGGAGGGTGAGAGGAGGATGTGTGTAAAGGAATAGAAAGAAGGATGGATGGAGAATTGGGGCAAACGTTAAACTGAAAGAGTAAGTAGAGGGTAGTTGGAGAAATAATTGCTCACACAGTTGGGTGGAATGGAGAGATGGGGTGAAAAAGAATGAAATCAAAAGAGTTCAGATTGAGTCAGTAACGACAGAGTTAGAGGAGAGAGAGCGGAAGAGTTCTGCTCCAAATGTATTTGGGGAGAATAGGAGGGAGAGAGAGAGATTGATTATGCTCTTGTAAGTGCTTTTGGCATTATTGGAACAATGCTGTCCTCCCAATCCAGCCAATTTGAATTAACATTGTGGAGAGAGTGATTGAGAGAGAAATGGAGAACCTGGCAAAGAGATAGCAAGAGAAGGGTGACGGCGGATGCTGAGCGAAGGGGGCTTTGGCAGTCAGACAGAGAGGGAGGGAGTGAGGGTCTGGAAGGAGGACAGAGAGATGGATATCAAAAGGAGGGTTTTAAGTAGGACAGAGATACAGTGAGCTCCAAAAGTATTGGGACAGTGACACATTTTTTGTTGTTTTGGCTCTGTACTCCAGCACAAATATCATACCCCCAAGACATGCTAACCTCTCACCATTTATATAACAGGGGATGTTAGCATTTTTTGGGGTTATGATATTTATGCCTCTGTAACTTTCTCACTTATAATTATTAACAATTCATTCAGGATTATCCTTAATCATGGTAGAATCTACATTAATGTAGAAGTGTTTAGAAACATATTCTATTCTTATTTATAATAAAAGTGACTCCAAAATTACACGATACATTGTTTACCATTAATTTAAATTTGGCTCAAAATAATCTGAAACACAACCAAAACAAACAATAAATGCATCCAACACATTTATAGTCACAAGCTTGATGTAGTCATGGGACCAAATTCTTCCCTGTCACGCCCTGACCATAGTTTACTTTGTATTTTCTATGTTTTGATTGGTCAGGGTGTGATCTGAGTGGGCATTCTATGTTTCATGTCTTGTTTGTCTATTTCTATGTTCAGCCTGATATGGTTCTCAGTCAGAGGCAGGTGTTCGTCATTGTCTCTGATTGGGAACCATATTTAGGTAGCCTGGGTTTCACTGTGTGTTTGTGGGTGATTGTTCCTGTCTATGTGTTTTCACCAGATAGGCTGTTTAGGTTTTCGTTACGTTCGTTACGTTCTTTATTTTGTAGTATTTGTATTGATTCGTGTTTTACATTTGTTCATTAAAACATGGATCGCAATCTACACGCTGCATTTTGGTCCGATCCTTGTTCTACCTCTTCATCAGAGGAGGAGATAGAAGAAAACCGTGACAGAATCACCCACCACCAACGGACCAAGCAGCGTGTCAACAGGCAGGAGCAGCGCGAGGAGAAGCGCAATAAGGATTTCTGGACATGGGAGGAAATCCTCGACGGGAGAGGACCCTGGGCTAAACCAGGGGAGTGTAGCCGCACTAAGGTGCAGCGGGAGAAGAAACAACAGGAACAGCCCAAGGAGGAGTACAGTATGGAGTATACTACTTGGGAGGAGATCGACAGGTGGGCGGCCGACCCAGGGAGAGTGCCGGAGCCCGCCTGGGATTCGCTGGAGCAGTGCGAGGAAGGTTACCGTAGAATGGAGGCGGTGAAAGCAGAGAGGCGCTGGTATGAGAAGGCAGCACGGCGACGCGGATGGAAGCCTGAGAGGCAGCCCCAAAAATTTCTTGGGGGGGGGCTAACAGGGAGTATGGCTATGCCAGGTAGGAGACCTGAGCAGACTCCCTGTGCTTACCGGGGGGCTAGAGAGACCGGACAGGCACCGTGTTATGCAGTGGTGCGCACGGTGTCTCCAGTGCGGGTGCATAGCCCGGTGCGGTATATTCCAGCTCCGCGTGTCTGCCGGGCTAGATTGAGCGTCGAGCCTAATGCCATGAAGCCGGCTCTACGCAGCTGGTCCCCAGTGCGTCTCCTTGGGCCGGCTTACATGGCACCAGCCTTGCGCTCGGTGTCTCCGGTTCGCCTGCATAGCCCAGTGCGGGCTATTCCACCTCGCCGCACTGGCAGGGCGACCGTGAGCATTCAACCAGGTAAGGTTGGGCAGGCTCGGTGCTCAAGAGCTCCAGTGCGCCTGCACGGTCCGGTTTTTCCAGTACCACCTCCACACCCCAGCCCTCCGGTAGCAGCTCCCCGCACCAGGCTTCCTGTGCGTGTCCTCGGCCCAGTACCACCAGTGCCAGCACCACGCATCAGGCCTACAGTGCGCCTCGCCTGTCCAGCGCTGTCGGAGCCCTCCTCCTCTCCAGCGCTGTCGGAGTCTCCCGCCTGTTTAGCGCTGTCAGAGCTTTCCGCCTCTACAGCGCTGCCGGAGTCTCCCGCCTGTTCGGAACTGCCAGTTTGCAAGGAGCTGCCAGTTTGCAAGGAGCTGCCAGTTTGCAAGGAGCTGCCAGTTTGCAAGGAGCTGCCAGTTTGCAAGGAGCTGCCAGTCTGCAAGGAGCTGCCAGTCTGCAAGGAGCTGCCAGTCTGTAAGGAGCTGCCAGTCTGTAAGGAGCTGCCAGTCTGCAAGGAGCTGCCAGTCTGCAAGGAGCCGCCAGAGCTGCCTTTCTGCAGGATGCCGCCAAAGCTGGCAGTCTGCAAGGAGCCGCCAGAGCTGCCAGTCTGCAAGGAGCCACCAGAGCTGCCACTTAGCATGGAGCAGCCAGAGCCGCCAGTCAGCATGGAGCAGCCAGGGCCGCCAGTCAGCATGGAGCAGCCAGGGCCGCCAGTCAGCATGGAGCAGCCAGGGCCGCCAGTCAGCATGGAGCAGTCAGTCAGCATGGAGCAGCCGGAGCAGCCAGTCAGCATGGAGCAGCCAGAGCAGCCAGTCAGCATGGAGCAGCCAGAGCAGCCAGTCAGCATGGAGCAGCCAGAGCTGCCAGTCAGCATGGAGCAGCCAGTCAGCATGGAGCAGCCAGAGCTGCCAGTCAGCATGGAGCAGCCAGTCAGCACGGAGCAGCCAGAGCTGTCAGTCAACCAGACTCTTCCAGATCTGCCAGTCGACCAGACTCTTCCAGATCTGCCAGTCGACCAGACTCTTCCAGATCTGCCAGTCGACCAGACTCTTCCAGATCTGCCAGTCGTCCAGACTCTTCCAGATCTGCCAGTCGTCCAGACTCTTCCAGATCTGCCAGTCGACCAGACTCTTACAGATCTGCCAGTCGTCCAGACTCTTCCAGATCTGCCAGTCGACCAGACTCTTCCAGATCTGCCAGTCGACCAGACTCTTCCAGATCTGCCAGTCGACCAGACTCTCCCAGATCCGCCAGTCGACCAGATTCTCCCAGATCCGCCAGTCGACCAGATTCTCCCAGATCCGCCAGTCGACCAGATTCTCCCAGATCCGCCAGTCGACCAGATTCTCTCAGATCCGCCAGTCGACCAGATTCTCCCAGATCTGCTAGTCGACCAGGATCTGCTGAAACCGCCAGCCAGCCAGGTTCTGGTAGTTTCTACTACCTGCCTGGGCTTCCTCTCAGTGCTGAGCTTCTTCTCAGTGCTGAGCTTCCTCTCAGTGCTGAGCTACCCATCTGTCCCGAGTTACCTCTGTCCCGAGCTGTCCCTCTGTCCCATGTTATCATTGTGGTGGGTAACCTATTTAGGGACGTTTAGGAGGGGGATTAAAACTGTCATGGAGTGGGGTCCACGTCCAGCGCCAGAGCCGCCACCGCGGACAGATGCCCACCCAGACCCTCCCCTATAGGTTCAGGTTTTGCGGCCGGAGTCCGCACCTTGGGGGGGGGGTACTGTCACGCCCTGACCATAGTTTACTTTGTATTTTCTATGTTTTGATTGGTCAGGGTGTGATCTGAGTGGGCATTCTATGTTTCATGTCTTGTTTGTCTATTTCTATGTTCAGCCTGATATGGTTCTCAGTCAGAGGCAGGTGTTCGTCATTGTCTCTGATTGGGAACCATATTTAGGTAGCCTGGGTTTCACTGTGTGTTTGTGGGTGATTGTTCCTGTCTATGTGTTTTCACCAGATAGGCTGTTTAGGTTTTCGTTACGTTCGTTACGTTCTTTATTTTGTAGTATTTGTATTGATTCGTGTTTTACATTTGTTCATTAAAACATGGATCGCAATCTACACGCTGCATTTTGGTCCGATCCTTGTTCTACCTCTTCATCAGAGGAGGAGATAGAAGAAAACCGTGACAGAATCACCCACCACCAACGGACCAAGCAGCGTGTCAACAGGCAGGAGCAGCGCGAGGAGAAGCGCAATAAGGATTTCTGGACATGGGAGGAAATCCTCGACGGGAGAGGACCCTGGGCTAAACCAGGGGAGTGTAGCCGCACTAAGGTGCAGCGGGAGAAGAAACAACAGGAACAGCCCAAGGAGGAGTACAGTATGGAGTATACTACTTGGGAGGAGATCGACAGGTGGGCGGCCGACCCAGGGAGAGTGCCGGAGCCCGCCTGGGATTCGCTGGAGCAGTGCGAGGAAGGTTACCGTAGAATGGAGGCGGTGAAAGCAGAGAGGCGCTGGTATGAGAAGGCAGCACGGCGACGCGGATGGAAGCCTGAGAGGCAGCCCCAAAAATTTCTTGGGGGGGGGCTAACAGGGAGTATGGCTATGCCAGGTAGGAGACCTGAGCAGACTCCCTGTGCTTACCGGGGGGCTAGAGAGACCGGACAGGCACCGTGTTATGCAGTGGTGCGCACGGTGTCTCCAGTGCGGGTGCATAGCCCGGTGCGGTATATTCCAGCTCCGCGTGTCTGCCGGGCTAGATTGAGCGTCGAGCCTAATGCCATGAAGCCGGCTCTACGCAGCTGGTCCCCAGTGCGTCTCCTTGGGCCGGCTTACATGGCACCAGCCTTGCGCTCGGTGTCTCCGGTTCGCCTGCATAGCCCAGTGCGGGCTATTCCACCTCGCCGCACTGGCAGGGCGACCGTGAGCATTCAACCAGGTAAGGTTGGGCAGGCTCGGTGCTCAAGAGCTCCAGTGCGCCTGCACGGTCCGGTTTTTCCAGTACCACCTCCACACCCCAGCCCTCCGGTAGCAGCTCCCCGCACCAGGCTTCCTGTGCGTGTCCTCGGCCCAGTACCACCAGTGCCAGCACCACGCATCAGGCCTACAGTGCGCCTCGCCTGTCCAGCGCTGTCGGAGCCCTCCTCCTCTCCAGCGCTGTCGGAGTCTCCCGCCTGTTTAGCGCTGTCAGAGCTTTCCGCCTCTACAGCGCTGCCGGAGTCTCCCGCCTGTTCGGAACTGCCAGTTTGCAAGGAGCTGCCAGTTTGCAAGGAGCTGCCAGTTTGCAAGGAGCTGCCAGTTTGCAAGGAGCTGCCAGTTTGCAAGGAGCTGCCAGTTTGCAAGGAGCTGTCAGTCTGCAAGGAGCTGCCAGTCTGCAAGGAGCTGCCAGTCTGTAAGGAGCTGCCAGTCTGTAAGGAGCTGCCAGTCTGCAAGGAGCTGCCAGTCTGCAAGGAGCTGCCAGTCTGCAAGGAGCCGCCAGAGCTGCCTTTCTGCAGGATGCCGCCAAAGCTGGCAGTCTGCAAGGAGCCGCCAGAGCTGCCAGTCTGCAAGGAGCCACCAGAGCTGCCACTTAGCATGGAGCAGCCAGAGCCGCCAGTCAGCATGGAGCAGCCAGGGCCGCCAGTCAGCATGGAGCAGTCAGTCAGCATGGAGCAGCCGGAGCAGCCAGTCAGCATGGAGCAGCCAGAGCAGCCAGTCAGCATGGAGCAGCCAGAGCAGCCAGTCAGCATGGAGCAGCCAGAGCTGCCAGTCAGCATGGAGCAGCCAGTCAGCATGGAGCAGCCAGAGCTGCCAGTCAGCATGGAGCAGCCAGTCAGCACGGAGCAGCCAGAGCTGTCAGTCAACCAGACTCTTCCAGATCTGCCAGTCGACCAGACTCTTCCAGATCTGCCAGTCGACCAGACTCTTCCAGATCTGCCAGTCGACCAGACTCTTCCAGATCTGCCAGTCGACCAGACTCTTCCAGATCTGCCAGTCGTCCAGACTCTTCCAGATCTGCCAGTCGTCCAGACTCTTCCAGATCTGCCAGTCGACCAGACTCTTACAGATCTGCCAGTCGTCCAGACTCTTCCAGATCTGCCAGTCGACCAGACTCTTCCAGATCTGCCAGTCGACCAGACTCTTCCAGATCTGCCAGTCGACCAGACTCTCCCAGATCCGCCAGTCGACCAGATTCTCCCAGATCCGCCAGTCGACCAGATTCTCCCAGATCCGCCAGTCGACCAGATTCTCCCAGATCCGCCAGTCGACCAGATTCTCTCAGATCCGCCAGTCGACCAGATTCTCCCAGATCTGCTAGTCGACCAGGATCTGCTGAAACCGCCAGCCAGCCAGGTTCTGGTAGTTTCTACTACCTGCCTGGGCTTCCTCTCAGTGCTGAGCTTCTTCTCAGTGCTGAGCTTCCTCTCAGTGCTGAGCTACCCATCTGTCCCGAGTTACCTCTGTCCCGAGCTGTCCCTCTGTCCCATGTTATCATTGTGGTGGGTAACCTATTTAGGGACGTTTAGGAGGGGGATTAAAACTGTCATGGAGTGGGGTCCACGTCCAGCGCCAGAGCCGCCACCGCGGACAGATGCCCACCCAGACCCTCCCCTATAGGTTCAGGTTTTGCGGCCGGAGTCCGCACCTTGGGGGGGGGGTACTGTCACGCCCTGACCATAGTTTACTTTGTATTTTCTATGTTTTGATTGGTCAGGGTGTGATCTGAGTGGGCATTCTATGTTTCATGTCTTGTTTGTCTATTTCTATGTTCAGCCTGATATGGTTCTCAGTCAGAGGCAGGTGTTCGTCATTGTCTCTGATTGGGAACCATATTTAGGTAGCCTGGGTTTCACTGTGTGTTTGTGGGTGATTGTTCCTGTCTATGTGTTTTCACCAGATAGGCTGTTTAGGTTTTCGTTACGTTCGTTACGTTCTTTATTTTGTAGTATTTGTATTGATTCGTGTTTTACATTTGTTCATTAAAACATGGATCGCAATCTACACGCTGCATTTTGGTCCGACTCTCCTTCACATACAGAAAACCGTTACATTCCCTTTTGACTTATTTAATACACATAGAAGTGAATGTGTCCCAATACTTTTGGTCCCGTAAAATGTGGGGACTGTGTACAAAAAGTGCTGTTATTTCTCAATCGTTTACCTTATATGAAAATACCCTCAAATTAAAGCTCATAGTCATGGTATCATTTCCAATCCAAAGTGCTGGAGTACAGAGCCAAAACAAAACAAAACATGTCAAGGCCCCAGTACTTTTGGAGCTCACTGTAGATGGTTAGAGGCAAAGAGAACAAGATAATGGTAGGGTGTGGAAGAAGTTCCTAGTGCCTCGATCACACCGACAACGTCATTGCATTTTGGTACACCAGAATTACATTCATTTCCAATGAATCGCTGCGTTTGCCCTGCAGCTTTGCGTTGCAGAGGAAGTTGCAGTGCGTTCGGTGTGGTACATACATTGGATTTATCTAACGTACGCGTCAAACTGTATGTATAGACGGCTTGACAGAAATGGTAGCAGAAGGTGAATGTTAAACTATTGTTGCACACTAGATGAAGCTGCATACTATTTTTGTCGGTGTGTTCTAAGTGCAAGAGAGATGGAGGGACACTGAGAGAACATGTGAGAATTTGAAACAAGGATGGAAAGAAATTGAGAAAAAAGGTGTGAGGGTCTGGTGGAGGAACCAGAAGAGGAGAGTGAGGGCGGGAGGAGCTGGAAGAGGAGAAGATGGGAGGTAGAGAGATGGGAGAGCGAGATAGATGGATCTGAAGGGAAAGAGAGCAAGATGGGCGGAGAGATAGATGGAAGACAAATGTACTGTACACTCACAAGGTTAGGAGCATTTGTCTAATTTGATTCCTTTTATAAACTCAACTTCCTCCCTCCCTCCTGCCCTGACTTCTCTCCCTGACCTCTCTCCCTCTCTCCCTCCCTCTCCCTGCCTTCTCTCCCTCTCTCCCTCCCTCTCCCTGCCTTCTCTCCCTCCCTCTCCCTGACTTATCTCCCTCTCTCCCTCCCTCTCCCTGCCTTCTCTCCCTCTCTCCCTCCCTCTCCCTGCCTTCTCTCCCTCACACCCTCCCTCTCCCTGACTTCTCTCCCTCCCTCTCCCTGACTTCTCTCCCTCTCTCCCTCCCTTTCCCTGCCTTCTCTCCCTCTCTCCCTCCCTCTCCCTGACTTCTCTCCCTCTCCCTGCCTTCTCTCCCTCTCTCCCTCCCTCTCCCTGCCTTCTCTCCCTCTCTCCCTCCCTCTCCCTGACTTCTCTCCCTCTCTCCCTGACTTCTCTCCCTCTCTCCCTCCCTCTCCCTGCCTTCTCTCCCTCTCTCTCTCCCTCTCCCTGCCTTCTCTCCCTCTCTCCCTCCCTCTCCCTGCCTTCTCTCCCTCTCTCCCTCCCTCTCCCTGCCTTCTCTCCCTCTCTCCCTCCCTCTCCCTGCCTTCTCTCCCTCTCTCTCTCCCTCTCCCTGCCTTCTCTCCCTCTCTCCCTCCCTCTCCCTGCCTTCTCCCCCTCTCTCCCTCCCTCTCCCTGACTTCTCTCCCTCTCTCCCTCCCTCTCCCTGACTTCTCTCCCTCTCTCCCTCCCTCTCCCTGCCTTCTCTCCCTCTCTCCCTCCCTCTCCATGACTTCTCTCCCATTCTCCCTCCCTCTCCCTGCCTTCTCTCCCTCTCTCCCTCCCTCTCCCTGACTTCTCTCCCTCGCTCTCCCTGACTGCTGGCTGATTGAGGAGGAGTGACCCTGGACATATTGACTGAATCAGCCAGACAAATAAAACAAACATTAAGTGTTTTTTTAATACTGTATGGGAATACATTACTCTCAGGATAATACGCTGAACTAATTGAAATGAAAAGCCATAGATGACCGGCTAGCCTCTTTTGCTAAATTAGATTTGGTGGAATTTAATATTTGTGCCGTGAATGATTCATTCCTTTGTATTTAACTGAGGGTTAAATGTATGTGTGTGTGTGTGTGTGTGTGTATGTGTATGTGTGTGTGTGTGTGTGTGTGTGTGTGTGTGTGTGTGTGTGTGTGTGTGTGTGTGTGTGTGTGTGTGTGTGTGTGTGTGTGTGTGTGTGTGTTAGTAACTGTGTATATTTGACTTTTGGCTTTACACACGCAAATTAGCAAAGAGTTGATGAGGGAGACTGGAGAACACACACAGGGGACTGACTATAAGCATAACATCACTGTAGCGAAGGTCTCAGTGTGTGTGAGGCCAGTGTGTGTTGAGTCAGACGGCTAGTAGAATAATGAGGGATACGAGGTGCCTCCGTACCTTAAAGGGCTTTGGCCCCATCTGATGACCCGGCGCCCAACTAATATCAGTCCATTTGATATCTCACTGTGTAAATGGCCAGTGGCATGGTTCAGTAGGAGTGTTCAGTTAGCAGCAGTAGCAGTGGAGCGCAGGTTGGTGGGAGACAGTGTTGTCTTGTGGATGTGCTGAGATTAGTATGTATAAAATAGAGCTACTGGAAGTATCTGACTCAGACACAGCTATTTATTCGGGGGTTGTGGCTTCCATGCATCTTCGCTGGCAAAAGTGTCTGTATTTCAATTACAGATGGTGTCTGGATAGTTTCTCACAATATGAGAATAACAAGCTGAGATTCCTCTCCAGTGTTTTATCTCAGCGTATTATTCAGGTCTGTGTTGTATCCATGAAGGCCATTTTCTTTCCAGTAGTACATCAAGATGCTGAGCGTGAAATGGATAGCGTAGTCATAGGGTGGTGTGTGTGTATGTGTGTATGTGCGTGTCTGTAGGGTGTGTGTGTATGTGTGTGTGTGTAGGGTGTGTGTGTATGTGCGTGTGTGTAGGGTGTATGTGCGTGTCTGTAGGGTGTGTGTGTATGTGTGTATGTGCGTGTCTGTAGGGTGTGTGTATGTGCGTGTGTGTAGGGTGTGTGTATGTGCGTGTGTGTAGGGTGTATGTGCGTGTCTGTAGGGTGTGTGTGTATGTGCGTGTGTGTGCGTAGGGTGTATGTGCGTGTCTGTAGGGTGTGTGTGTGTATGTGTCTGTAGGGTGTGTGTATGTGTGTGTCTGTAGGGTGTGTGTATGTGCGTGTGTGTAGGGTGTGTGTACTGTACAGTATGTGCTCATGATGTCAATTTGTTGCAGATATTTTTAGAATCTTTGGGAAAATGTAATGTATGTAATGTATTCAGCTCAGATAGAGAGTGAGCACATGGAAAATGTAATGTATGTAATGTATTCAGCTCAGATAGAGAGTGAGCACATGGAAAATGTAATGTATGTAATGTATTCAGCTCAGATAGAGAGTGAGCACATGGAAAATGTAATGTATGTAATGTATTCAGCTCAGATAGAGAGTGAGCACATGGAAAATGTAATGTATGTAATGTATTCAGCTCAGATAGAGAGCGAGCACATGGAAAATGTAATGTATGTAATGTATTCAGCTCAGATAGAGAGTGAGCACATGGAAAATGTAATGTATGTAATGTATTCAGCTCAGATAGAGAGTGAGCACATGGAAAATGTAATGTATGTAATGTATTCAGCTCAGATAGAGAGCGAGCACATGGAAAATGTAATGTATGTAATGTATTCAGCTCAGATAGAGAGCGAGCACATGGAAAATGTAATGTATGTAATGTATTCAGCTCAGATAGAGAGTGAGCACATGGAAAATGTAATGTATGTAATGTATTCAGCTCAGATAGAGAGCGAGCACATGGAAAATGTAATGTATGTAATGTATTCAGCTCAGATAGAGAGTGAGCACATGGAAAATGTAATGTATGTAATGTATTCAGCTCAGATAGAGAGTGAGCACATGGAAAATGTAATGTATGTAATGTATTCAGCTCAGATAGAGAGTGAGCACATGGAAAATGTAATGTATGTAATGTATTCAGCTCAGATAGAGAGTGAGCACATGGAAAATGTAATGTATGTAATGTATTCAGCTCAGATAGAGAGCGAGTACATGGAAAATGGGAGCAGAGACCAGGCAGGAAAAGAAAGAGAATGGAGGATAAAAGGATACACGTGTAAAAGTGGAGAAACAAAAGCTTTGCTTGAAATAGAGTGTTTTTAATTCATTCTCAAAGAGAGACAGATTACCCTATTGTAGATATTCAATTTCCAATGGTTGCTGCATACTAGCATCTCGTGGGAGTTGATACTGTCGATATGTTAACGTGGCTGCCGTTGTTGAAAAAACGACTGTATAATTTGCCCTGGCGTCCCTAAATTCACTGTCATGTTGACTCAACCCCAGTTTGAATGTGAACTTGTCTTCCCGCTCAATGACAGAGAGAGGGAAAGCGTGTGAGAGAGGTATAGAGAAGGTGGCTGCCAGAGGCTTGTCTGTACTGTGCCACAGCTGGTGAGACAGTGTGCAGTCACAGTGTGGGAGAGGAAGTGCAGCCTCACTCCAGCGTCTGTGCAGCTCTATGCCCGCCTGCCGCTGTTAGGAGGATGGAGGGATGAGAGCCAGTGGATGGATGCATGCAGGGTGGGTTGTAATAAGGTTTGAACAATATCACATTTTGATAATAGTGATTTTAGGAATATAGTCGTTTAGCAGATGCTTTAATCCAAAGAGAAATTCCACGGTAACGGAATTACACTGAGACTGGGCCTCATTCAGCATGCTGAATATGTTCTAACTTTAAGTCGCTTTGGGGAAATTCTATGGTAACAGAATTACACTGAGACTGGGCCTCATTCAGCATGCTGAATATGTTCTAACTTTAAGTCGCTTTGGGGAAATTATATGGTAACAGAATTACACTGAGACTGGGCCACATTCAGCATGCTGAATATGTTCTAACTTTAAGTCGCTTTGGGGAAATTATATGGTAACAGAATTACACTGAGACTGGGCCACATTCAGCATGCTGAATATGTTCTAACTTTAAGTAGCTTTGGGGAAATTCTATGGTAACAGAATTACACTGAGACTGGGCCTCATTCAGCATGCTGAATATGTTCTAACTTTAAGTCACTTTGGGGAAATTCCATGGTAACAGAATTACACTGAGACTGGGCCTCATTCAGCATGCTGAATATGTTCTAACTTTAAGTCGCTTTGGGGAAATTCCATGGTAACAGAATTACACTGAGACTGGGCCTCATTCAGCATGCTGAATATGTTCTAACTTTAAGTCGCTTTGGGGAAATTCCATGGTAACAGAATTACACTGAGACTGGGCCTCATTCAGCATGCTGAATATGTTCTAACTTTAAGTCACTTTGGGGAAATTCCATGGTAACAGAATTACACTGAGACTGGGCCTCATTCAGCATGCTGAATATGTTCTAACTTTAAGTCGCTTTGGGGAAATTCCATGGTAACAGAATTACACTGAGACTGGGCCTCATTCAGCATGCTGAATATGTTCTAACTTTAAGTCACTTTGGGGAAATTCCATGGTAACAGAATTACACTGAGACTGGGCCTCATTCAGCATGCTGAATATGTTCTAACTTTAAGTCACTTTGGGGAAATTCCATGGTAACAGAATTACACTGAGACTGGGCCTCATTCAGCATGCTGAATATGTTCTAACTTTAAGTCACTTTGGGGAAATTCCATGGTAACAGAATTACGCTGAGACTGGGCCTCATTCAGCATGCTGAATATGTTCTAACTTTAAGTCACTTTGGGGAAATTCCATGGTAACAGAATTACACTGAGACTGGGCCTCATTCAGCATGCTGAATATGTTCTAACTTTAAGTCGCTTTGGGGAAATTCCATGGTAACAGAATTACACTGAGACTGGGCCTCATTCAGCATGCTGAATATGTTCTAACTTTAAGTCGCTTTGGGGAAATTCCATGGTAACAGAATTACACTGATGTATATCAAACAAAAACCATTGATTTCAAATTATAACAAACCATAGGACATAGAATTTCCACTGAAAATGTAACAAAACACATTTACAGGAATAACTGTGCAAATACAAAGTTTGGTAACAGAATAAAACTGAGGGAGATTCTGTTACCAAACGTTGCATCCTGCACAGTTTTCCCAGTAAAGAAGTCATTGTTGTATAGTTTGTTACATTTTGAAATATTTTTTAGTTTGTTTGGCATACATTTAAAAAAAATCTGCGTGTAGTTCTGTTGCCATGGAAAGCGACTTTCCACGGCAGTGAACACATATTCAGTATGCTGTATGTGGCCCATTGCAGGAAATGAACCTACCATTTTGCTGTTGAAAACACCCTGATATGATGATTATATAACAAGTATATCGACTGGGGTCAAGTCCCGGTCACTCAACTTTTTATTATAGCTGTGCAGTTTTGGAAGGATCTCGTCAATGTTTTACATCATTTTGTTTTATTCTGCATTGTCCTACTTCATTAAAATATCATTTTAGATTTCATCCATATGTCTGCCAACTATAACAAAGTAACCCTCTTTTTCACTCTCTACCCTTTCTCATGCTATCTCTTCCTCTCGCCCCTCTCCCGCTCTCCCTCTGTTCTTCTTTTCAAATTCAGTTCAAAGGTGAACTTTATTGGCTTATTGGCATGACTGCTGTGTTGCCAAAGCAGTTGAACACTGGATCAGCAGCACATCACTGTAGAGCAGTCTCCTTTAATCCCTCCCTCCCTCCCTCCCTCCCTCCCTCCCTCCCTCCCTCCCTCCCTCCCTCCCACATTCAGGTTCAAAAGAGTCTTTATTGGCAGGACATGGTTATACAAGTACTGCTCCAGTGTTAACACACAGCTAGTGCAGGTACGACAACCTCTTCCTCTCTGTCTGTTCTCTCTCTCCAATAATACTTCTCTATATTGTTTTTTACTGTTGGTGGGTTCCATGGGCTCCCGAGTGGCGCAGCGGTGTAAGACACTGCATCTACAGTCCTTGGTTCGAATCCAGGCTGCATCACATCTGGCTGCGATTGGGAGTCCCACAGGGCGGTGCATAATTGACCCAGGGCCCTCTGGGTTTGGCCGGGGTAGGCCGTCATTGTAAAATAAAAACGTGTTCTTAACTGACTTACCTAGTTAAATATATAAAAATACAAGTAAAAAGAATGTCTGTGTGCTCTGCAGAATGTGTGTGAGAGGAGAGAGAATAGATGGGAGGGAATTAAACATTTTTGATGTTGTAAAGGAGGTTACTGGGTTTACTGGCCATTGTGTGTGTGTGTGTGTGTGTGTGTGTGTGTGTGTGTGTGTGTGTGTGTTGGAGAGGGAGACAGATAAAGGAAAGTATGAGAGGTGGAAAGAGATGCTTGTCCTGTTGTCCCACTTCACAGACGGAGTCAGACCAAGTCAGAGAGTTAACAAGGGACTGATACTCTTAACAATTCATGAGTCCAGTGGCAGGTTGGATGCTCTCCCACCAGAACCTAAAAAGCCACAGCAGACACATGCCTTGTAGGAGTTTTGTCAGCCAGCCACGGCCCAAGGGCACGTTAGTGTGCCAGTGTCACGCCTGGCAGAACGAGGGCACACACACACACACACACACACACACAGGCTCAGTGACAAAGCAGAGTGAGAGGCAGCCAGGGAAGGAGGAGGGACTGTGTAGATTGGCTTATTGTCTTACCCTGTCTTGTAACATGTTCCGCTTTGGAAATACTCCTGTCATGCCAATAAAGCAGATTTGAATTTTAATCGTGCTAATTGGTGGGAGCACGGGTAAGGAGGAGCTGTGAGGGAGGGAGAAAAAGGAGAAAGCGGGTGGTCTTTTCACAGTGACGGAGAGCGTACTTACATGTTGCCTGAAAAAGAACACATAGAAACTCAGACACTCGCTCACACAGAGACCTAGTTGACCTGTCTGAGCTGTCCATGAGGTGGGGATGTGTTCTGGGTGCAGGGTTAGAGGTGGAGGCTGACCACTGCCCCTGTCCTGCTCTGCCGTGTGTGTGTGGGCGTGTGAGAGCGAGCGCATTGAGGCAAACCTGGTGTTACCTCGAGCTCTGTGGGTGCTGGCACGGGGAGTCAGTGTCTGTTAGCACAGAGACGTCTGAGTGTGAAGTGGCGAGACGCGGCAACAGCATGACCATGGCTCAGGGCCTGATGTGGCGGAGAAAGAGGACAGGTGAAATTTAGGATGAGGGCAGAAAGAGAGGGAGGGAGGGAGGGAGGGAGGGAGGGAGGGAGGGAGGGAGGGAGGGAGGGAGGGAGGGAGGGAGAGGGCATGCAGCAAAGGAATGACATTGGCCATCTGCATGTCATGACCACAAGACTAACCTACTGTAAGACGGGGGTTTGAGTGCATGTCATGACCACAGGACTAACCTACTGTAAGACGGGGGTTTGAGTGCATGTCATGACCACAGGACTAACCTACTGTAAGACGGGGGTTTGAGTGCATGTCATGACCACAGGACTAACCTACTGTAAGACGGGGGTTTTGAGTGCATGTCATGACCACAGGACTAACCTACTGTAAGACGGGGGTTTCGAGTGCATGTCATGACCACAGGACTAACCTACTGTAAGACGGGGGTTTCGAGTGCATGTCATGACCACAGGACTAACCTACTGTAAGACGGGGGTTTCGAGTGCATGTCATGACCACAGGACGAACCTACTGTAAGACGGGGGTTTTGAGTGCATGTCATGACCACAGGAGTAACCTACTGTAAAACGGGGGTTTTGAGTGCATGTCATGACCACAGGACTAACCTACTGTAAGACGGGGGTTTTGAGTGCATGTCATGACCACAGGACTAACCTACTGTAAGACGGGGGTTTTGAGTGCATGTCATGACCACAGGACTAACCTACTGTAAGACGGGGGTTTTGAGTGCATGTCATGACCACAGGACTAACCTACTGTAAGACGGGGGTTTAAGTGCATGTCATGACCACAGGACTAACCTACTGTAAGACGGGGGTTTGAGTGCATGTCATGACCACAGGACTAACCTACTGTAAGACGGGGGTTTTGAGTGCATGTCATGACCACAGGACTAACCTACTGTAAGACGGGGGTTTTGAGTGCATGTCATGACCACAGGACTAACCTACTGTAAGACGGGGGTTTTGAGTGCATGTCATGACCACAGGACTAACCTACTGTAAGACGGGGGTTTGAGTGCATGTCATGACCACAGGACTAACCTACTGTAAGACGGGGGTTTGAGTGCATGTCATGACCACAGGACTAACCTACTGTAAGACGGGGGTTTGAGTGCATGTCATGACCACAGGACTAACCTACTGTAAGACGGGGGTTTTGAGTGCATGTCATGACCACAGGACTAACCTACTGTAAGACGGGGGTTTCGAGTGCATGTCATGACCACAGGACTAACCTACTGTAAGACGGGGGTTTCGAGTGCATGTCATGACCACAGGACTAACCTACTGTAAGACGGGGGTTTTGAGTGCATGTCATGACCACAGGACTAACCTACTGTAAGACGGGGGTTTTGAGTGCATGTCATGACCACAGGAGTAACCTACTGTAAAACGGGGGTTTTGAGTGCATGTCATGACCACAGGACTAACCTACTGTAAGACGGGGGTTTTGAGTGCATGTCATGACCACAGGACTAACCTACTGTAAGACGGGGGTTTAAGTGCATGTCATGACCACAGGACTAACCTACTGTAAGACGGGGGTTTGAGTGCATGTCATGACCACAGGACTAACCTACTGTAAGACGGGGGTTTTGAGTGCATGTCATGACCACAGGACTAACCTACTGTAAGACGGGGGTTTTGAGTGCATGTCATGACCACAGGACTAACCTACTGTAAGACGGGGGTTTTGAGTGCATGTCATGACCACAGGACTAACCTACTGTAAGACGGGGGTTTGAGTGCATGTCATGACCACAGGACTAACCTACTGTAAGACGGGTGTTTTGAGTGCATGTCATGACCACAGGACTAACATACTGTAAGACGGGGGTTTTGAGTGCATGTCATGACCACAGGACTAACCTACTATAAGACGGGGGTTTTGAGTGCATGTCATGACCACAGGACTAACCTACTGTAAGACGGGGGTTTTGAGTGCATGTCATGACCACAGGACTAACCTACTGTAAGACGGGGGTTTTGAGTGCATGTCATGACCACTGGACTATCCTACTGTAAGACGGGAGTTTTGAGTGCATGTTATGACCACAGGACTAACCTACTGTAAGACGGGGGTTTTGAGTGCATGTCATGACCACAGGACTAACCTACTGTAAGACGGGGGTTTGAGTGCATGTCATGACCACAGGACTAACCTACTGTAAGACGGGGGTTTGAGTGCATGTCATGACCACAGGACTAACCTACTGTAAGACGGGAGTTTTGAGTGCATGTCATGGCCACAGGACTAACCTACTGTAAGACGGGGGTTTTGAGTGCATGTCATGACCACAGGACTAACCTACTGTAAGACAGGGGTTTGAGTGCATGTCATGACCACAGGACTAACCTACTGTAAGACGGGGGTTTGAGTGCATGTCATGACCACAGGACTAACCTACTGTAAGACGGGGGTTTGAGTGCATGTCATGACCACAGGACTAACCTACTGTAAGACGGGAGTTTTGAGTGCATGTCATGACCACAGGACTAACCTACTGTAAGACGGGGGTTTGAGTGCATGTCATGACCACAGGACTAACCTACTGTAAGACGGGGGTTTGAGTGCATGTCATGACCACAGGACTAACCTACTGTAAGACGGGAGTTTTGAGTGCATGTCATGGCCACAGGACTAACCTACTGTAAGACGGGGGTTTTGAGTGCATGTCATGACCACAGGAGATGTTGTGGGCTGGTCAGTATTTCTGCAGCCTTTCTATTAAGACAGAGATGGTAATGGGTGTAAAGATGTCAGACTGCTGCAGCCCTCAGTGGGTTGCCGTCTAAAGACAAGAAATGCACCATTGAGAAACGGGTTTCAGTCAGCTAACGTCTCATGTCGAAAGGCAAAACAAAGAGCTCTCCGTTTTTTTTTCTTTGGTCTTCCGTTGGTTCCTCTTCTCTTTTCCCTGGAAGGGCTGCTGTGACGGGTGGTTACATTATAATCACAATCATGTTAGGGGCAAAATTAGCCAACTATTTTAATCAAGACCTGGGATTTTTTAATTAGGGTTCAAAAAGTAGTTAGAATAAGGTCAGCGCTAATTAGGTGATGGTCTGACAAATGTGAGAACTAATTAAGTCTGCATGTGTTTGATTAAAGATAAGGAGGTTTTTATGATAAGAAATATGATGATGAAGCATGAGAGCAGGGAAGAGAGGGGAAGAGAGGGGAAGAGAGGGGAAGAGAGGCAGGTCTAATTGAGGTAGAGATAATACTTGTGTGAGTGAGAGAGCTGGAGAGAGACAGAGAGAGAGGGACAGAATGAGACACAAGTGAGTGAACATGTTCATTACCTTTTTTGACACTCATTTTGATTATGTATTCTGAGTGCATGCATTATTTGTGTTCATATCAGCATGTTTGATTGGACAATTCTGTTAGCAATTATGTACTTCATGAGGTGTTGTGTGTGTGTATCCTGCACTGTAGATTTTTAAAAAGCTAGTCTTCTAGCAAGACCCAGCTGTTCCTTCTCTCTCTTTCTCTCTCTCCCCTGCTCTCTCTCTCTCTCTTTCTCTCTCCCACTTGCTCTCTCTCTCTCCCCCTCTCTCTTTCGCTCTCTATCTCTCTCTCCTGCTTGCTCTCTCTCTCTCTCTCCCTCTTGCTCTCCTCTCTTTCTCTCCGTCTTGCTCTCCTGCCTCGCTCTTGCATCTCTACCCATCAGGCAGTGCAGAGCAGCAGTCAATAGCAACCCCCCCTCGCTCATGTTCAAAGAACCCCTTATAGGCAGGATAGAAATATGCATTGTCAAAACCTTGGAGCAGACAGCACACTCACACAAGTAGAAAAACAGCAATGGTGGTTATGAAAAAAATCGAATACATTGGAACATTCTTCAAAACGGCAAAAAATCTATATTGTTGCTGTTGGCAGAAACCAGGTACTCTTACAGGCTTGCAGTAATGCAGAGCACACCCACATACGGAATACAATGTGCATTGAATACTTGTGTGGGTTCAGGTGGCGTGGACTATATGACCTCACTATACTGTATATGCTGTACTGTAGGTAACTTTGTCCCAGATCTGTTTGTGTGCAGTCCGTGTACATACTGTACTCCTTACGCTGTGCACATACGGAATACAATGTGCATTGAATACTTGTGTGGGTTCAGGTGGCGTGGACTATATGACCTCACTATACTGTATATGCTGTACTGTAGGTAACTTTGTCCCAGATCTGTTTGTGTGCAGTCCAGTACTTCCGGCGCCGACAGAGATGGCCGCCTCGCTTCGCGTTCCTAGGAAACTATGCAGTTTTTTGTTTTTTTACGTGTCATTTCTTACATTAGTACCCCAGGTCATCTTAGGTTTCATTACATACAGTCGAGAAGAACTACTGAATATAAGATCAGCATCAACTCACCATCAGTACGACCAAGAATATGTTTTTCGCGACGCGGATCCTGTGTTCTGCCTTACAAACAGGACAACGGAGTGGATCCTATGCAGCGACCCAAAAAAACGACTCCGAAAGAGAGGGAAACGAGGCGGTCTTCTGGTCAGACTCCGGAGACGGGCACAGCGCGCACCACTCCCTAGCATTCTTCTTGCCAATGTCCAGTCTCTTGACAACAAGGTTGATGAAATCCGAGCAAGGGTAGCATTCCAGAGGGACATCAGAGACTGTAACGTTCTTTGCTTCACGGAAACGTGGCTTACTGGAGAGACGCAATCCGAAGCGGTGCAGCCAACAGGTTTCTCCACGCATCGCGCAGACAGGAAAAAACATCTTTCTGGTAAAAAGAGGGGCGGGGGCGTATGCCTTATGACTAACGTGACATGGTGCGATGAAAGAAACATACAGGAACTCAAATCCTTCTGTTCACCTGATTTAGAATTCCTCACAATCAAATGTAGACCGCATTATCTACCAAGAGAATTCTCTTCGATTATAATCACAGCCGTATATATCCCCCCCCAAGCAGACACATCGATGGCTCTGAACGAACTTTATTTAACTCTCTGCAAACTGGAAACAATTTATCCGGAGGCTGCATTCATTGTAGCTGGGGATTTTAACAAGGCTAATCTGAAAACAAGACTCCCCAAATTTTATCAGCATATCGATTGCGCAACCAGGGGAGGAAAGACCTTGGACCATTGTTACTCTAACTTCCGCGACGCATATAAGGCCCTGCCCCGCCCCCCTTTCGGAAAAGCTGACCACGACTCCATTTTGTTGATCCCTGCCTACAGACAGAAACTAAAACAAGAGGCTCCCACGCTGAGGTCTGTCCAACGCTGGTCCGACCAAGCTGACTCCACACTCCAAGACTGCTTCCATCACGTGGACTGGGAGATGTTTCGTATTGCGTCAGATAACAACATTGACGAATACGCTGATTCGGTGTGCGAGTTCATTAGAACGTGCGTTGAAGATGTCGTTCCCATAGCAACGATTAAAACATTCCCTAACCAGAAACCGTGGATTGATGGCAGCATTCGTGTGAAACTGAAAGCGCGAACCACTGCTTTTAATCAGGGCAAGGTGTCTGGTAACATGACCGAATACAAACAGTGCAGCTATTCCCTCCGCAAGGCTATCAAACAAGCTAAGCGCCAGTACAGAGACAAAGTAGAATCTCAATTCAACGGCTCAGACACAAGAGGCATGTGGCAGGGTCTACAGTCAATCACGGACTACAGGAAGAAATCCAGCCCAGTCACGGACCAGGATGTCCTGCTCCCAGGCAGACTAAATAACTTTTTTGCCCGCTTTGAGGACAATACAATGCCACTGACACGGCCTGCAACGAAAACATGCGGTCTCTCCTTCACTGCAGCCGAGGTGAGTAAGACATTTAAACGTGTTAACCCTCGCAAGGCTGCAGGCCCAGACGGCATCCCCAGCCGCACCCTCAGAGCATGCGCAGACCAGCTGGCCGGTGTGTTTACGGACATATTCAACCAATCCCTATACCAGTCTGCTGTTCCCACATGCTTCAAGAGGGCCACCATTGTTCCTGTTCCCAAGAAAGCTAAGGTAACTGAGCTAAACGACTACCGCCCCGTAGCACTCACATCCGTCATCATGAAGTGCTTTGAGAGACTAGTCAAGGACCATATCACCTCCACCCTACCTGACACCCTAGACCCACTCCAATTTGCTTACCGCCCAAATAGGTCCACAGACGATGCAATCTCAACCACACTGCACACTGCCCTAACCCATCTGGACAAGAGGAATACCTATGTGAGAATGCTGTTCATCGACTACAGCTCGGCATTCAACACCATAGTACCCTCCAAGCTCGTCATCAAGCTCGAGACCCTGGGTCTCGACCCCGCCCTGTGCAACTGGGTACTGGACTTCCTGACGGGCCGCCCCCAGGTGGTGAGGGTAGGCAACAACATCTCCTCCCCGCTGATCCTCAACACTGGGGCCCCACAAGGTTGCGTTCTGAGCCCTCTCCTGTACTCCCTGTTCACCCACGACTGCGTGGCCACGCACGCCTCCAACTCAATCATCAAGTTTGCGGACGACACAACAGTGGTAGGCTTGATTACCAACAACGATGAGACGGCCTACAGGGAGGAGGTGAGGGCCCTCGGAGTGTGGTGTCAGGAAAACAACCTCACACTCAACGTCAACAAAACTAAGGAGATGATTGTGGACTTCAGGAAACAGCAGAGGGAACACCCCCCTATCCACATCGATGGAACAGTAGTGGAGAGGGTAGCAAGTTTTAAGTTCCTCGGCATACACATCACAGACAAACTGAATTGGTCCACTCACACAGACAGCATCGTGAAGAAGGCGCAGCAGCGCCTCTTCAACCTCAGGAGGCTGAAGAAATTCGGCTTGTCACCAAAAGCACTCACAAACTTCTACAGATGCACAATCGAGAGCATCCTGGCGGGCTGTATCACCGCCTGGTATGGCAACTGCACCGCCCTCAACCGTAAGGCTCTCCAGAGGGTAGTGAGGTCTGCACAACGCATCACCGGGGGCAAACTACCTGCCCTCCAGGACACCTACACCACCCGATGTCACAGGAAGGCCATAAAGATCATCAAGGACATCAACCACCCGAGCCACTGCCTGTTCACCCCGCTATCATCCAGAAGGCGAGGTCAGTACAGGTGCATCAAAGCTGGGACCGAGAGACTGAAAAACAGCTTCTATCTCAAGGCCATCAGACTGTTAAACAGCCACCACTAACACTGAGTGGCTGCTGCCAACACACTGACACTGACTCAACTCCAGCCACTTTAATAATGGGAATTGATGGGAAATGATGTAAATATATCACTAGCCACTTTAAACAATGCTACCTTATATAAATGTTACTTACCCTACATTATTCATCTCATACGCATACGTATATACTGTACTCTATATCATCGACGGTATCCTTATGTAATACATGTATCACTAGCCACTTTATACTATACTATGCCACTTTGTTTACATACTCATCTCATTTGTACATACTGTACCCGATACCATCTACTGTATCTTGCCTATGCTGCTCTGTACCATCACTCATTCATATATCCTTATGTACATATTCTTTATCCCCTTACACTGTGTACAAGACAGTAGTTTTGGAATTGTTAGTTAGATTACTTGTTATTACTGCATTGTCGGAACTAGAAGCACAAGCATTTCGCTACACTCGCATTAACATCTGCTAACCATGTGTATGTGACAAATAAAATTTGATTTGATTTGATTTGATTTGACATATAGTGCATAAATGTATCACGGTGTATTTTTGCCTCTTGCATACAGGTTGTGCCTGTATGCACGTATTCAGAGGCGGGCTGCGAGAAGCTCCATTTCTTTGTAGGCATTGGTGTGTCCCTGCGTGTGTAATTGAAATACCTGAGTTATTGACTCTCTCCCCCCAAGTCTGATGGCAGCTTGGTGAGTGTGTGAGCTCTCTCATTGGGCAGCTGTGGGGCAGGCAGCCAGGCAGAGAGAGGAACTATCTCCGGCTCTGTCAGATAGGGCTGGTAATAGTCAGGGACCTCACGATGTTAGGTGCCGAAATGGATTGCGATTCCCATGATTCTATATGTATTGTGATCCCATACTGCGATTTTATGTTCCAAACATATTGCTCACTATATGTCTGCTGCTAAAAAAAAGAAGATGGAGAACAAGCTATAAGATGAAAAATACCAGAGTTTTGGTGCAGGTACAGCCGACCAGCGCTAGCTAACGCTACCTAGAAAATAAATATATGTGTTATTTTTACAAATTGATACCTCGAGTCAAAGTATCAATATAATATTGTCAAGAAATAATATAGTGATATGTAACTGAATCGGTTATTCCCCCTCATCACTACTGTCAGGGCTTCTGGGTGCTGCTGGGAGGAGGCCATACATGTACATCCTGTCTGTCTCTGACAGCACCAATCGGCTGTGGGTTAGCAGCTGTGGCTGGCGCTGCCCTGACTCCCTGGCCCGCTACTGCTCACTCACTCTGCAGTCTGTACCAGGTCACAGCCCACCAGCCACCCGCTCCCCTCATTGTTACCATAGACCCCCCCCCCCCTCTCCCCCTCCCTCCATACTCACCTTCTCTCATGATTCCATTGCTCTCTCTGACCAATTTCTCTCCCTCCTTTCTTTTCTGTCGATTCCTCTCTCTTTTACCCTCTTCGTTCCTCACCCAGCGTACTCTCTCTGTCTCTGTCTGTCTCTCCCTTTATCCCTCAGTGTTGTTCCCTCTCTCTCCCTATTATTTAGCCTCTGTCTTACGGTCCAGTACAGTAGACTGCAGTGGCTGCTTGGGACAGACAGAGACACACTCCCTCCTCAGGCATTTTAATGTGTGCTAATCGATACCCCAGCGCTCAGGGAGGTGATAATTCAGACTGACCTTAATTATTGTTGCTGTAAATGAAGCCAGTCTTTATTTGGCTCTGGGTCTTTTTTTCTCTCTCTTTTCTTCTTCTCTTTTTTTCTCTCTCTTTTCTTCTTCTCCTTTTTTCTCTCTCTTTTCTTCTTCTCTTTTTTTCTCTCTCTTTTCTTCTTCTCTTTTTTTCTCTCTCTTTTCTTCTCTTTTTTTCTCTCTCTTTTCTTCTTCTCTTTTTTTCTTCTCCTCTTTTTTTTGCTAATGAAAATTCTGCGGACCTCTGGCTCTCTGAATGACTGCATGGGCCAGTACATTAACACTGCTCTTAGAAAGAGAGGAGGGGAGTTGCAGGGGACCGTGTGGAGGAGGGGGGCTGGAAATTCAATTATAACTGTGTCCTGGCAGTAATTTCACTGGAATAAATGGGACAGGGAGCGGGAGAGGAGATAGAGAGAGATCACAGGAGAGAGGGACATGAGAAAGAAAGTGGCAAAAGGGGATGAGATGGGATGAAGGTAGTGTGTAGAGGGACACATGGAGGAGGGCTAGAGGGTCAATCATGGCCTAGTGGAGAGGAGGGTACAGTGGAAATTTACATTGACTTAGACATGTAGAATATACTGTTGTGGAATATACTGTTGTGGAATATACTGTTTATTCACAGTTATTATGTATGATATATCATATGTAAGTGGCAAACACACACAGCATACTTATTCACCCCTTTCTGCTGTGCCTTTTCAGTGGTTTAGTCTGATCTCATTCATGTGGAAACAAGGTAACGGATCAACCCATGTGCGTCCCCTGGGTTATAGAGGTTAGGCTTTGATGTTGAGTGAAGCACGGATTCCTAAGCCAAAGAGATTTCAATACCCTGCCCGGCTGACAGACACGCCATGGTTTTACACTCCGACGCACACACTGACACACACAGAAACACGGCCGCGCACACACACACACACATACAGTATTGGGAAACAACTGCAGAGTGTTGTCTAGACGCCTCCTCTCCAGTTCAATATTCAATGTGGACATGTAACATAGCATTACTGACCTCCACTCTTCTGTTCCCCAGGATGACAACTCTATGTTCTTCCAGTTCGGCCCGTCCATCGAGCAGCAGGCCTCGGTCATGCTCAACATCATGGAGGAGTACGACTGGTACATCTTCTCCATCGTCACCACATACTACCCCGGATACCTGGACTTTGTCACCAAGGTAGCTCACTGATACACGCCCTCACGACAGGGTAGCTCTCTCTTTTCCCCTCCTTCCTTTGAATAGTGCCACCAGGCAGTCCATGAGCAGATTGTAACGTCACCGTGGATTTATAGTCTTAACTTCTAGGATAGTGATAGGAAGGCAACTACTAAGCCGGCGGCTAATCTCAACTTGTTCATGTAGTCAGGAAGTGTCAGTAGGTATTTAAATACTGTTGCGTTGAGAGAAATCAGATTGGCCCTGTCAAATGGCCCTTCAGCCCTCTCACACACCTCTATCTCCCTCAATGTCCTTGAACACCTTTTGTGATAACTCAATATGACAGATTATCATACCCAACCCTACCTCTCACCCACCTACTTCTTCCTCCCTGGTCCCTCCGTCCCTCCCTCTACCCTGTAGATCCGGAGCACCATAGAGAACAGCTTTGTGGGCTGGGAGCTGGAGGAGGTTCTGCTGCTGGACATGTCAGTGGACGATGGAGACTCTAAGATCCAGAACCAGCTGAAGAAGCTGCAGAGCCCCGTCATCCTGCTGTATTGCACTAAGGAGGAGGCCAACACCATCTTCGAAGTGGCCCACTCCGTAGGGATCACGGGCTACGGCTACACCTGGATCGTCCCCTCGCTGGTAGCCGGGGACGCTGAAGTGATCCCTGCCGAGTTCCCTACAGGTTGGTTTGGAATAAGTTCTATGTGATTTATCTCTATTTAAAGTGTATGATTGGTTTTGGTTTTGATGTTGATTTATAGTTGGGAATATGTGGGACCAGGTAGCTGGTACTGATCAAAACCTAATCTGAAATCCATGCACACAATGCATATTTTTGGGTGCAAAATCTTACATTGATATTTCTGCATGATTTACAATAAATCATCGTAAATCGCTTGCATCTCAAGTTGATGGATATGGCCCTTAATAATATATTACCATGTTAGCTATGTAAATCATATGATGTGTGATGGTCGAGTGGGCGAGGTATTGAACATGTTTTTCTGCAGGTTTTAACTGTCCCTTGAGAAGGTTTGTCCTGCACATTAGTCTGTGACAGATGGCAGATACTGCATGAATTAAGGGTGTTTTGTGTCAAACTGTCAAAATCAACACTTCAGTTTATCACTGTTGGAGGAATTTACAGTATAGGCCTTACAGTAACCTTCAGAATGTGAATTGTCTCACTAAGGTCATATTTCTAGCACATGTAGGCCTATACCTTTAATGGAGAACTTACTAACTAATTTAGAGTACAAATAATGTGGTATGCAATATAGTTAAGGCCTGGTGTTTGCGATGGTTCAGTGTGAAGCCAAGGTGCACGCTAACATGCTAATTTGTTAACAGGCACGCTAAATACTTTTCGGCCATATTTGATGGCCTCCAATCCTCATAAGTAATTCCACTGATGCGTTCCTTAAGTGGCACTCTGGGGAAATACAGTATCTCAACCTCACCTCCTCCCCCTCCACTATCCCTCTCTCTCCTCCTGCTCCTCTATCCCTCTTTCTCCTCCTCCTCCTCCTCTATCTCTCTCTCCTCCTCATCCTCCTCTATCCCTCTCTCTCCTCCTCCTCCTCTATCCATCTCTCTCCTCCTCTATCCCTCTCTCCTCCTCCTCCTCCTCCTCCTCCTCCTCCTCCTCCTCCTCCTTCTCCACTATCCCTCTCTCTCATCCTCCTCCTCTATCCCTCTCTCTCCCCCTCCTCTATCCCTCTCTCCTCCTCCTCCTCCTCCTCCTCCTCCTCCTCTATCCCTCTCTCTCTCTCTCCTCGTCCTCGTCCTCGTCCTCGTCCTCCTCCTCCTCCTCCTCCTCCTCCTCCTCCTCCTCCTCCTCCTCTATCCCTCCCTCTCCCCCTCCTCCTCCTCTATCCCTCTCTCTCCTCCTCCTCCTCTATCCCTCTCTCTCCTCCTCCTCCTCCTCTATCCCTCTCTCTTCCTCCTCCTCCTCCTCCTCCTCCTCCTCCTCTATCCCTCTCTCCTCCTCTATCCCTCTCTCTCCTCCTTCTCCTCTATCCCTCTCTCCACCTCCTCCTCTATCCCTCTCTCATCTTCCTCTATCCCTCTCCCCTCCTCCTCCTCTATCCCTCTCTCCTCCTTCTCCTCCTCTATCCTCTTTCCTCCGCCTCTATCCCTCTCTCTTTCGCAATTCACTTAAACACACATCTCGTGACGCATAGATATTGCTAATGTATTTAGCATGTGACCCTCCTAATCTTACATCACAGACAATGATGAGCTGTCTGGCACCAATGGCGTGGTTTTGTAATCAGGTCCTCCAATCAACAGATAGAATGAGTAGAGGACTACTGCAGTTCAAATGGAAGGACAAGGGGTCTGGTTCTCAGAGCACAAGTGCTCACACACCTCTAAGTCAACACCATTGTCCTCCTCTTCCTGTTTACCCCCATTGCTAAGGGAGATGAGATTGTCTAAGTTGTTGCAACATTTTCCTCATGTCCGGAGATGGACAGGTCCCACTGGCTACCAACCAACCAATCCTTTCCACTAGCATGCACACACTCTAGTTCTATAATATCATTTTTGTAGGGTGAATATAAAAGCCTTGAGAAAGTGTCAACAGTGTGTGACATTAGATATGGTCCTGGAGAGACTGAGCTGTCATCCCAGAGCCCCGTGGGTCTACAGGTTGGATGCTGTCTGTCTATTTCTGTCCAGTTGCCTGGTAATGGATTGGCCAGTCCCTGTCAAGTGGGCCGTAGCAGACAGAGAGGGCGTGAGGATGCAGTTTGACTGAGAAAGGCTGTCAGTGGTGTGTGGCACACGCCTCATAGTGTGTTTAGCCCCTTGAGTGCATAACCTCTTTTCCTCTACTCTCTTTCTCTATCTCCCCCCTGTCACTGTCTCCTCTGTCTCCTCTGTCGACTGTATGTCATGGATCTCTCTCTTTCTGCTCTCCCTTTCTCTCTTTCTGCTCTCCCTTTCTTCCTATTCTCATCACTCATCACTTCATCACTTTCATCACTTCTTCCTATTCTCATCTGTTTCTGCCTCTTCCCTCCTTTCTCTCTCTCTCTTGCTCTCTCTATCCACCCCCTCCTTCTCATCTCTCTCTCTCTCTGTCTCTCTGCAGGTTTAATCTCTGTGTCGTATGACGAGTGGGACTACGGCCTGGAGGCTCGCGTGCGCGATGGGGTGGCGGTCATCGCCATGGCAACCTCCACCATGATGCTCGACAGGGGGGCACACACCCTGATGAAGTCTGAGTGCCACGGGGCCACGGACAAGAAGGGGCCCATTGCTGGGAACCCCAATGAGGTGCTCAGGTAAATCTGGGGCGGATCACCTATCAACCCTTTGAAATCTTTCAACATCTGCACACACAAAGAGTAACACACACATACACACACATCTCCCTCCCAAAACAGCCCCCCTCACCGTGCTGCACCCCCACACCCAGACTTTCCTCTGCTGGGCCTTTTGAACTGGTTGTGATGCGGAGCGTTCTGCCGCGTTTTAATTGGTCCCAGTGGCGTTTCAGTCTGAGAACAGTAGCCCGTTGTAGCCCGTTGCGCTGCTCTGTGGAACTGAGTGGGGTATTGCATTCCGGAGCAGTTCCACCCTACTCTGTGTTTTGCCACTCTGCCTCTATGTGTTGGGGGATTGTTGGGCATCCTGTTGGGACACCAAAGTGGGTTTGGTCGCTTACAAAAATCCTGTTTCCTCCACTGATTCGGGGCTTGTTGGGAGCGGCTGAGTGCTATTTCTGTTGCTGTATCACGGCAGCACCTGGGGATGCTCTGAGCTTTCTCTCGCACAAGCATTTCTGGTTGCAGTTCAAAGCCTAACTGAGTTTAGCTCACTTCGGAAGCTCTGCCTGCTGTATTGTCTCACAGGAAGCTGTCAGGTGTCATTTCAGCGTAGGCCTCTTACGTTATGCCATAGTTGTTTGTCCCTGCCCAGTGCTTTTAGATAACGGCACAGCTACTTTCCCCGGTATATTGTCCTCTGTAATACTCTCCCCAGCCGCCTCTAACCCACTGTTTCATAATCAACTAGGCTGTGCATTTGATTAAATCATGTTGAACTGTTCTCAGATCGGGCTCTGGTTTTACTTGAACTAACCTGTTTGTTGATAACCTCTGTCTTCAGGGGGTCAATGAGCTGATTAGCAGCAAGCCCACAGATAGTCAGATAGACTCTCAATCAGTGCTTCCTCTCATGTGATAGATACGGCACTATGGGGCTATGAGAGCAGCCTGATGGGATGCCAGGGGTTATCAGACCTATAACAGCCTATATGACTACGTATCGTCATGTTATTGTTTCTTTTAATGTATCGGGGGGAAAGGATAAAGAAGTCTATGGCCACTTACACATAGCCTTTCTGTGGGACTCGAGCTGAAATATGTTGATACTTTGCTGGACTTCCCTTCAGGGTTTTTCACTTATTGAATCCCGGAGAGTTAGGGGACCTGATTGGTGCTTTAAGTCATGTGCGGAAAAACCAAATGAAAATCCTGTATTTGCCCGAGGTATTTGTCAAGGATCTAGGACACCGGTATAAGGTATCATATGTGAGTGGTGTGTTTTTTTAATTCTAAATGAATGGTTATTTTTCTTTTCTTATAAGAGAATCATGTTGGAGTCAGTAGAAACACAACATGGAATACATTGAATGACTTTTACCTGTACTTTTACGCACTGGTAGAGGATAGTATGGACCGTTCCATTAGTGGAACCTGAAGGCACCTGGATCATGGTCTAACAAAGCTGACTCTGACCCACCTCAACAGGAACAGGTTACATGTTAGAAATGAGCAGTGTGTTGGAAAAGGGGTCAAGTGCTTTTAAGTGTTGTGGAAATGTAGGTCTGCAGTAGTTTGTCTGTTGGAGAAGACAAACGCTTGAGCAGTATTTTGACCCTGCATGGTCTTTGGAGTGACCTCTGCCAGGTCCAGCCAGTAGGCAGCTGCAGTCCATAAACTCCTGCTGAGTATCTGTTATGGGGATGGAAGTGGGCTACTTCACAGAGCTGGGCGATGGATGTAAAATGGTACCTGTTTATGATGGGGCTTTAATGGAACTGGGTCAGACTGCTGGTCTCTCTTTCTCTCTCTCTTTCTGTCTTTATTTCTCTCTCTATTTCTGTCTTTATTTCTCTCTCTATTTCTGTCTTTATTTCTCTCTCTATTTCTGTCTTTATTTCTCTCTCTTTCTGTCTTTATTTCTCTCTCTATTTCTGTCTTTATTTCTCTCTCTATTTCTGTCTTTATTTCTCTCTTTAATTCTGTCTTTATTTCTCTCTCTATTTCTGTCTTTATTTCTCTCTCTATTTCTGTCTTTATTTCTCTCTCTATTTCTGTCTTTATTTCTCTCTTTAATTCTGTCTTTATTTCTTTCTCTCTCTCTCTCTTTCTCTCTGTCTCTGTCTCCCTCTCTCTCTCCATCTCTCACTCTGTCGCACACACACGCACGCACGCACGCACACACACACACACACACACACACACACACACACACACACACACACACACACACACACACACACACACACACACACACACACACACACACAGGCAATATGGACCCTATTGTCATTTTCCATATTTCACAATATTGCCTGTTTGTTCAGCGTACTGTATCTACATAATCTGACATGTGACCTGTGTGTTCACCGTACTGTATCTACATAATCTGACATGTGGCCTGTGTGTTCAGCGTACTGTATCTACATAATCTGACATGTGGCCTGTGTGTTCACTGTACTGTATCTACATTATCTGACATGTGGCCTGTGTGTTCACTGTACTGTATCTACATAATCTGACATGTGGCCTGTGTGTTCACTGTACTGTATCTACATAATCTGACATGTGACCTGTTTGTTCAGCGTACTGTATCTACATAATCTGACATGTGGCCTGTGTGTTCACCGTACTGTATCTACATAATCTGACATGTGACCTGTGTGTTCACCGTACTGTATCTACATAATCTGACATGTGACCTGTGTGTTCACCGTACTGTATCTACATAATCTGACATGTGACCTGTGTGTTCACTGTACTGTATCTACATAATCTGACATGTGGCCTGTGTGTTCACCGTACTGTATCTACATAATCTGACATGTGGCCTGTGTGTTCACCGTACTGTATCTACATAATCTGACATGTGGCCTGTTTGTTCAGCGTACTGTATCTACATAATCTGACATGTGGCCTGTGTGTTCACCGTACTGTATCTACATAATCTGACATGTGGCCTGTGTGTTCACTGTACTGTATCTACATAATCTGACATGTGGCCTGTGTGTTCACTGTACTGTATCTACATAATCTGACATGTGGCCTGTGTGTTCACCGTACTGTATCTACATAATCTGACATGTGGCCTGTGTGTTCACCGTACTGTATCTACATAATCTGACATGTGGCCTGTGTGTTCACCGTACTGTATCTACATAATCTGACATGTGGCCTGTGTGTTCACTGTACTGTATCTACATAATCTGACATGTGGCCTGTGTGTTCACTGTACTGTATCTACATTATCTGACATGTGGCCTGTGTGTTCACTGTACTGTATCTACATAATCTGACATGTGGCCTGTGTGTTCACTGTACTGTATCTACATAATCTGACATGTGACCTGTGTGTTCACTGTACTGTATCTACATTATCTGACATGTGGCCTGTGTGTTCACTGTACTGTATCTACATAATCTGACATGTGGCCTGTGTGTTCACTGTACTGTATCTACATAATCTGACATGTGGCCTGTGTGTTCACCGTACTGTATCTACATAATCTGACATGTGACCTGTGTGTTCACCGTACTGTATCTACATAATCTGACATGTGACCTGTGTGTTCACCGTACTGTATCTACATAATCTGACATGTGACCTGTGTGTTCACTGTACTGTATCTACATAATCTGACATGTGGCCTGTGTGTTCACCGTACTGTATCTACATAATCTGACATGTGGCCTGTGTGTTCACCATACTGTATCTACATAATCTGACATGTGGCCTGTGTGTTCACCGTACTGTATCTACATAATCTGACATGTGGCCTGTGTGTTCACCGTACTGTATCTACATAATCTGACATGTGGCCTGTGTGTTCACCATACTGTATCTACATAATCTGACATGTGGCCTGTGTGCGTTAATGACCCCTCCCCTGGGCTTTATGCGTTGACTAGGAGGAAGGGGTGTATATAGGTTCACCTTGTGATTTTACTGAGAGAGAGAGAGCCAGGAGGGCAGTGAGTGGGAGAAGGTGACATAGGCAGGAAAGTTAAACACATTTCACAGCAAAGAACAGTATCGTTACAGAGATGGAGAGAAACAGGGGGTAGAAGTGAAGTGAAGAGAGAAATATGGCCTGTCTCCCCCCTCTCTTTCCCCTCTTCTATCACTCTCTCTCTCTCTCTCTCTCTCTCTCTCTCTCTCTCTCTCTCTCTCTCTCTCTCTCTCTGTGAGATTATGGTTCCCATAGCAACGCAGCAGATTGGCTTGGAAATCTTGGTGGTTGTGGGTACCATGGCAACACATTACATATGCTTGTGTGAGTCTCTGTGTCGCCGTTGTCAACGTGTGTAGGATGGTACAGTATACACATTCGCACACAAATACCCCACATGTACATCGTCATGCGTACCTGCATGCATACCATCCTAAACATTCAAGAGGACACATTCTCCAGTCACCTTGTAAATGGTTTATAATTTATGCAGCATATTACACAGGCTTTGCGTCGGTGCCAAGGTTGCTTCTGATTCACATGGTTTTCTATTAGTTCTCCACTTAATATTTCATACTTTATCTTTCCACGTGCAGTAGAGAGAGTGAAAAGTAGAAATCTTTGAAGGACGTTGTAAATCCTGTGTTTTGGACCCGTGACATTTCGGAGCACAGTTTGCATATCATGTTTACGTATCATGCCATTCTATCAAGCAAATCCACAGACTCTCCCACTCTCCTACACACATCATACCAAGGTGCAGCGGTGTACTGTATCCCTCTCATTACGCAACATGCAGGTACCAGCCAAAAGGAAACACCACAATAAAGTGTCTTAATAGGGTGTTGAGCCAGAACAGCTTCCGTGCACCTCGGCATAGATTCTACAAGTGTCTGGAACTCTATTGAAGGGATGTGAGACCGTTCTTCCACGAGAGATTCCATCATTTGATGTTTTGTTGACAGTGGTGGAAAACGCTTTCATGCTCATCAAACTATTCAGTGACCACTCAGGGCATTGTCATCTTATGTGGGCATAGCCATGGTAGCCAAAATAATGGCCTGCCCAGCATTTTTATACATGACCCTAAGCATGATGGGATGTTAAGTGCTTAATTAACTCAGGAACCACGCCTGCTTTCAATAAACTATGAATCCCTCATTTACTCAAGTGTTTCCAATATTTTGGCAGTTACATGTAGATATCACAGTCAATGCTCCCTTTTCCGTGTGTGGATGTGTGTGTATGTGTGTGGATGATGTGTGAATGTGTGTGGATGTGTGTGTATGTGTGTGGATGTGTGTGTATGTGTGTGGATGATGTGTGAATGTGTGACTGTGACTCCATGCTGGCATGCTGAGGTCTGTGGAGAGCTGCACTGTGTGGAGAGGAAGTGAGGGCTCGGGTCCTCAGGGAAGCGGATGGGAGAACATTGATAGTGGTGAGCTTTTCTAGTGGTTCAGTATGTGTAGTTACTGGTATGCAGTGTGCCGGTCTGCCTGGCTAGTGTTGCCGGGCATGTTGTTGGGCATGCTGCTTAGCTCTCAATGCAGAGACCATTCAGTTCAGGAGGGTAGCACAACAATAAGCATGTGCAGTACGGACACACACACACACACACACGTCACTCTCAGCTCCAGTCATGCCTCATTGTTGTCATTTATTTATTTATCTATGTATTGTGTGCGTGGTTTTGAGGCAGAGTGTTGCCATGGAAACAGCAACCCGGGAAAAAAGAGAGAGAGAGAGAGAGAGAGAGAGAGAGAGAGAGAGAGAGAGAGAGAGAGAGAGAGAGAGAGAGAGAGAGAGAGAGAGAGAGAGAGAGAGAGAGAGAGAGAGAGAGAGAGAGAGAGAGAGAGAGAGAGAGAGAGAGAGAGAAGCAGAGAGAGACAGACAGAGAGAGAGAAGCAGAGAGAGAGAAGCAGAAAGAGAGAGAGACAGTGAGAGTGAGAGGCAGACAGAGAGAGAGAGGCAGAGAGATAGGTAGAAGAGGAGAGTAGAATGGGAGGTGGCAGAGAAATTATTTGAGCTCACCTGACAGAAACACATTCACACACACACACATACACACACACACACACACACACAGGAAACCGCTGACATGAAACAGAAGCACATTGGAAGGGGTTGCAATGTCATGATCAGCCAGGAGACTGTTGCAGTGCTGTCCTGTCTGCCTCCTCACTGCAGCCATACAGTAGACATGTTCTCTGTTCTATCCTATTCTACTCTATTCTGCTGTATTCTATTTTATTCTATTTTCACTGCACCCATATCGCCACTCTACTCTGTGTGTGGGAATAAGAGCCTTGCTAACCTGAATCTCTGTTCCTGTCCAGGTACCTGATGAACGTGACGTTTGAGGGCCGGAACCTGTCCTTCAGTGAGGACGGCTACCAGATGCATCCCAAACTGGTCATCATCCTACTGGACAAGATGAGGCAGTGGGACAAGGTAAGGCTTCAGCTCTGTACGGTGTGTGTGTGTGTGTGTGTGTGTGTGTGTGAGTGTGTGTGTGCGTGTGTGTGTGTGTGTCTGTGTGTGTCTGTGTGCGTGTGTGTGTGTGCGTGTGTGTGTGTGTGTATTTGTATTTCTACTTCTATTTCTTTCTTTCTCTTGCTCTACTTCTTCCTCCTATTATTCTGTATTTTTCTCCCCTCTCTAATCGTGCTCTGCAATCTATATTCTGTCCTCTGATCAGAGAGCAAGGTGACTCCATCCCCCTTCTGCCTTCTCTCTCCTCTCCTCTCCTCTCCTCTCCTCTCCTCTCCTCTCCTCTCCTCTCCTCTCCGCTCCCCCTCTCACTCTCATGTTTAATTCTTAGCTTGACTTCCAGCTGGACCACTTTCTTGGATTCTAATGAGTGCAAGCTTCCACCCCTTCTCTCTCTCTCTCTCTCTCTCTCTAACTTCTTCCCTATTCCTCTGCTCTTTTGAAGTAGTTCTGAAGCTCTGGAGTCTCCGGTCCAGTTTACACACTGTGAGTTGACTGTAACCCTTCCTTCTCTGTCTGGAGGTATCCATCTGGCACCGGGGCTCTGCAGCCTTGTCAGTCTGATGCAGCCTGCCAACTTTCCTCTCTGGAGATGTGTGTGTGTAGGTGTGTGTAGGTGTGTGTAGGTGTGTGTGTGTGTATGTCTGTCTGTCTGTGTGTGTGTGTGTGTGTGTGTGTGTGTGTGTGTGTGTGTGTGTGTGTGTGTGTGTGTGTGTGTGTGTGTGTGTGTGTGTGTGTGTGTGTGTGTGTGTGTGTGTGTGTGTGTGTGTGTGTGTGTGTGTGTGTGTGTGAGAGGGAGAGAGAGAGAGAGAGAGAGAGAGCGTATGGGTCTGTGTGCATGCACGGACGTGCACCAACTCCTTGTCCATCTCCCATCTTGACAGGCCCCATTAGTTGATCATCCATATACATTTACACCCAGCCATTCCCTGAAATAAGTGCCTGTTAGCTGCTGTTGGAGTAGAGGGCAAAAGACAGAGTCTTCAGGTATGATTTGTCGGTGGCAGTGATGGTGAAAATTGAGTAAATGATGGTGCTAATTCAGAGCTGGGGATTGGAGGGATTGGAGGGTCCTCCAGGAATCGAGTTGGACACTCTGGTCCAGGAGTGCTTCATTTGCATACGAATTACCTCTCCTCCCTCTCTACCTCTCTCTGTCATTCCCCCCTCGTTCTGAATTCTACTCTCTTTCCCCCGTTCATCTGCCGTCCTTCACGTTAACCTTTCTCCTACCCAGTGTGCTGTGTGTCCCAGTCCTCGTCTCTGGTTGTTCTCTGGCCAACCGCCTGCTGACGTGATAGAACAAGCTACAACTCACTCTTCTTCCTTTCTTTCTGTCTGTCTTTCAGTCATTCACTCACTCTGTCCCCCACTGTTTTGGTGTTTGTGTGTTATCATGACATGTTTAAGACTCATTGATGCTTCCTTATTATAATAATAGTTTGGCAAAGAAGTAGCAGTTTGAATTGAAATGAATTTTTCAAGGGGCTCATTTTCATAACGCTATTGCCAACCAAATATGCATTGGCAAAAAGTCCCCCAAATGCAACCATCAATCTGAATCCAAACCAGAATTCCAATGTGAACACAGAAGCCAGCCTTATGGAGTGTGTTTGCTCACTGTCTCAGGTGGGGAAGTGGGAGAACGGCTCCCTGTCCATGAAGTACCACGTCTGGCCTCGCTTTGAGATCTACTCAGGGGCAGAGAGCCGGGAGGACGACCACCTTTCCATCGTTACGCTGGAGGAGGCTCCGTTTGTCATCGTGGAGGACGTTGACCCCCTCAGTGGCACGTGTATGAGGAACACTGTGCCCTGCAGGAGACAGCTCCAAACAATGTGAGGGGAAAACTCTCCACAACACTGTCTAATGCCACGTACAATGTCTGTTACACAATGTATATCCTTAATACTACTGTAATGTGTATAATACCACAGAAATGATCACAATTCCACAACAATGTATTCAACTATAATGTAAAGTATTGATGTCAAAGCAGTGTCCAAATCTATAATTTTAAGCTGTATAATAATTCTAGTTATGCCCCTTATAGTGTTCCACAGTATCCACCATAAAGGCCTTTAGACCCTCAAACTCCATTCTTACTGTACTTTATGAGTATCTGCCATCTGCCTCCAGTATCTCTACATCTGTACTGAGTTGTATTAAGCCTCTAACTGTGTGGGTACGTCCTGTCCTGTGTCTCAATATGTTCCTCTCTCCACCCTGTCTCACTCTGCCGTGGCGACATGGCCATGATGGTATCCAAATCCAGGCTAGCGGGGTAGGAAGTACTCTGTTAAAGTCTCTAAAAAGCCGAACGCTTTAAGCATGCTGATAATGTTCCCTTCCGTCTAATCTCTGTCTAAACATATGTTGTTCAGCATGGAGAAAATATCTTTGCCTGCCGCCTCGAGATGTATGAATGCCCGGTGTTAATAAGGCCTATTGTTCTCCCTCTCACCTTTTACATATTTTTTTTAAACGTTTGCTCAGTCTGTCTATTCCTGTTGCACTTTCCCCTACTATATCTCCCCCCTCTTCTGTTCTGTTGGTTTCTCTCTTCCTTTCCTCCATTTTATGCTACCCTAATTCTCTGCATGCTTTTCTCCTTTCTCTGCCGCTCTCCTCCTCCCTCGCTCTTTCCCTCTCTCTCTTTCTATGTCTCTCTCTTAGAAATAAAACCGTCGACTCTGGGATCTATATCAAGCGCTGCTGTAAGGGTTTCTGCATCGACATCCTGAAGAAGATCGCCAAGCACGTCAAGTTCACCTACGACCTCTACCTGGTGACCAACGGAAAACACGGCAAGAAGATCAACGGCACCTGGAACGGCATGGTGGGAGAGGTGGGCCTCTGGAGCTGCAGCTAGTCTGTCTGTGTATGATGGTGTCATGGGGGTTAGCTACCTGTGTCAGTCTGTCTGTTTGGCAGTCTGCAGGTATCAATCTGTCTACTGTATCTTATGTTTGTCTGTCTCTGTTTGTCTGCCAGTGTCTGTGTCTGTCTGTATCTGTGTCAGTGGCTATCCCAGCCGGAACCATGCCCTCTGTTATCAACTTGGAGCTACCTGGAAGGAAAACTCATTCTGAGTGACTTATAGACAGACGTTCCTCTTCCACTTCCATGTCACCAGTTTGTTCATCTGGGCATTAGCTAATGTCAGTCAGGTTAAGTACCTCACTCAAGGGTAAAGAGCAGTCTTCCATGGAAGTCCAGTTTGTGTTATAAGGATGTTGCGTAAACGACATTGGTCCCAAGGTAAGGTTGTTGTCAGTTCTAATATACAGCGGTAGCAGCAGCTGCACTGAGGCAGAGAGCAGCAGAGTTTTTAGTTTACCACTTTGTTCTAACTTCAGGAAAGTTCTAATGTTGCCCCTCACCTTGGTAACAGCCCAACGGCTGTGGGTAAAAATACGTAGTGGGAGTTTACTGTAGCAGAGGATGTTCTGGTTGGTATAACCTTCCACTGTCATAGACAGGACTACATATCCACTGTCATAGACAGGACTACATATCCACTGTCATAAACAGGACTACATATCCACTGTCTTAGACAGGACTACATATCCACTGTCATAGACAGGACTACATATCCACTGTCATAGACAGTACTACATATCCATTGTCCTACTACACTATAATCCACATTGTCATAGACAGGACTACATATCCACTGTCATAGACAGGACTACATATCCATTGTCATAGACAGGACTACATATCCATTGTCATAGACAGTACTACATATCCATTGTCCTACTACAGTATAATCCACACTGTCATAGACAGGACTACATATCCATTGTCCTACTATAGTATAATCCACATTGTCATAGACAGGACTACATATCCATTGTCATAGACAGGACTACATATCCACTGTCATAGACAGGACTACATATCCACTGTCATAGACAGGACTACATATCCACTGTCATAGACAGGACTACTTATTCACTGTCATAGACAGGACTACATATCCATTGTCCTACTACAGTATAATCCACACTGTCATAGACAGGACTACATATCCATTGTCCTACTACAGTATAATCCACACTGTCATAGACAGGACTACATATCCATTGTCATAGACAGGACTACATATCCATTGTCATAGTCAGGACTACATATCCATTGTCATAGACAGGACTACATATCCACTGTCATAGACAGGACTACATATCCACTGTCATAGACAGGACTACATATCCACTGTCATAGACAGGACTACATATCCACTGCCATAGACAGGACTACGTATCCATTGTCATAGACAGGACTACATATCCATTGTCATAGACAGGAATACATATCCACTGTCATAGTCAGGACTACATATCCATTGTCCTACTACACTATAATCCACATTGTCATAGACAGGACTACATATCCACTGTCATAGACAGGACTACATATCCATTGTCATAGACAGGACTACATATCCACTGTCATAGACAGGACTACATATCCATTGTCATAGACAGGAATACATATCCACATTGTCATAGACAGGACTACATATCCATTGTCATAGACAGGAATACATATCCACTGTCATAGTCAGGACTACATATCCATTGTCCTACTACACTATAATTCACATTGTCATAGACAGGACTACATATCCACTGTCATAGACAGGACTACATATCCATTGTCATAGACAGGACTACATATCCACTGTCATAGACAGGACTACATATCCATTGTCATAGACAGGAATACATATCCACTGTCATAGTCAGGACTACATATCCATTGTCCTACTACACTATAATCCACATTGTCATAGACAGGACTACATATCCACTGTCATAGACAGGACTACATATCCACTGTCATAGACAGGACTACATATCCACTGTCATAAACAGGACTACATATCCACTGTCATAGACAGGACTACATATCCACTGTCATAGACAGGACTACATATCAACTGTCATAGACAGTACTACATATCCATTGTCCTACTACACTATAATCCACATTGTCATAGACAGGACTACATATCCACTGTCATAGACAGGACTACATATCCATTGTCATAGACAGGACTACATATCCATTGTCATAGACAGTACTACATATCCATTGTCCTACTACAGTATAATCCACACTGTCATAGACAGGACTACATATCCATTGTCCTACTATAGTATAATCCACATTGTCATAGACAGGACTACATATCCATTGTCATAGACAGGACTACATATCCACTGTCATAGACAGGACTACATATCCACTGTCATAGACAGGACTACATATCCACTGTCATAGACAGGACTACTTATTCACTGTCATAGACAGGACTACATATCCATTGTCATAGACAGGACTACATATCCATTGTCCTACTACAGTATAATCCACACTGTCATAGACAGGACTACATATCCATTGTCCTACTACAGTATAATCCACACTGTCATAGACAGGACTACATATCCATTGTCATAGACAGGACTACATATCCATTGTCATAGTCAGGACTACATATCCATTGTCATAGACAGGACTACATATCCACTGTCATAGACAGGACTACATATCCACTGTCATAGACAGGACTACATATCCACTGTCATAGACAGGACTACATATCCACTGCCATAGACAGGACTACGTATCCATTGTCATAGACAGGACTACATATCCATTGTCATAGACAGGAATACATATCCACTGTCATAGTCAGGACTACATATCCATTGTCCTACTACACTATAATCCACATTGTCATAGACAGGACTACATATCCACTGTCATAGACAGGACTACATATCCATTGTCATAGACAGGACTACATATCCACTGTCATAGACAGGACTACATATCCATTGTCATAGACAGGAATACATATCCACATTGTCATAGACAGGACTACATATCCATTGTCATAGACAGGAATACATATCCACTGTCATAGTCAGGACTACATATCCATTGTCCTACTACACTATAATCCACATTGTCATAGACAGGACTACATATCCACTGTCATAGACAGGACTACATATCCATTGTCATAGACAGGACTACATATCCACTGTCATAGACAGGACTACATATCCATTGTCATAGACAGGAATACATATCCACTGTCATAGTCAGGACTACATATCCATTGTCCTACTACACTATAATCCACATTGTCATAGACAGGACTACATATCCACTGTCATAGACAGGACTACATATCCATTGTCATAGACAGGACTACATATCCACTGTCATAGACAGGACTACATATCCATTGTCATAGACAGGAATACATATCCACATTGTCATAGACAGGACTACATATCCATTGTCATAGACAGGACTACATATCCACTGTCATAGACAGGACTACATATCCATTGTCATAGACAGGACTACATATCCATTGTCATAGACAGGACTACATATCCATTGTCATAGACAGGACTACATATCCAGTGTCCTACTACAGTATAATCCACACTGTCATAGACAGGACTATATATCCATTGTCCTACTACAGTATAATCCACATTGTCATAGACAGGACTACATATCCATTGTCATAGACAGGACTACATATCCACTGTCATAGACAGGACTACATATCCACTGCCATAGACAGGACTACATATCCACTGTCATAGACAGGACTACATATTCACTGTCATAGACAGGACTACATATCCACTGTCATAGACAGGACTACATATCCACTGTCATAGACAGGACTACATATCCACTGTCATAGACAGGACTACATATCCACTGTCATAGACAGGACTACGTATCCATTGTCATAGACAGGACTACATATCCATTGTCATAGACAGGAATACATATCCACTTTCATAGTCAGGACTACATATCCACTGTCATAGACAGGACTACATATCCACTGTCATAGACAGGACTACATATCCATTGTCCTACTACAGTATAATCCACATTGTCATAGACAGGACTACATATCCACTGTCATAGACAGGACTACATATCCATTGTCCTACTACACTATAATCCACATTGTCATAGACAGGACTACATATACACTGTCATAGACAGGACTACATATCCACTGTCATAGACAGGACTACATATCCATTGTCCTACTACAGTATAATCCACATTGTCATAGACAGGACTACATATCCACTGTCATAGACAGGACTACATATCCATTGTCCTAGACAGGACTACATATCCATTGTCCTACTACAGTATAATCCACATTGTCATAGACAGGACTACATATCCACTGTCATAGACAGGACTACATATCCATTGTCCTACTACAGTATAATCCACATTGTCATAGACAGGACTACATATCCACTGTCATAGACAGGACTACATATCCATTGTCATAGACAGGAATACATATCCACATTGTCATAGACAGGACTACATATCCACTGTCATAGACAGGACTACATATCCATTGTCCTACTACAGTATAATCCACATTGTCATAGACAGGACTACATATCCACTGTCATAGACAGGACTACATATCCATTGTCATAGACAGGAATACATATCCACATTGTCATAGACAGGACTACATATCCACTGTCATAGACAGGACTACATATCCATTGTCCTACTACAGTATAATCCACATTGTCATAGACAGGACTACATATCCACTGTCATAGACAGGACTACATATCCACTGTCATAGACAGGACTACATATCCACTGTCATAGACAGGACTACATATCCATTGTCCTACTACAGTATAATCCACATTGACATTATACATTTCAGCCATTTAGCAGACTCTCTTATTCAAAGCCACTTAGATTCAATATGGATACTGGGCCTCCAAGCCCAGAACGGTCACCTGTTATAAAGGGGTGTGTTTCATGTGGACTAAAAGGATGCTGGTGTACCGTCTCTATTCCACCTAGAAGAGGAATGTTAATGGAATAAAGCATCCGTCCCAGCGCCACTCAGAGGACGTATCTCACACTCTTAATGACCCCAGATCTACACACGACGACCGCATGGATCACATAGATGCCTCTTGACTTACACAATGTACCAGAGCTGTGCATAAAAGAGAGAAAGAAGTCACTGCAGGGTTAAAGTTGGTCCCTCCGCTCCATTTTGTGCTGACTTGATTTTGCTCACTGGTGTCGGCATTGATGGAGTGAAGGCAGTCACTAATCTTCATAATCCAAAATATTTGAGGCAAAACTCTTGATTACGTGAGTTTGGCTTCAAACATCGACAGACGTGAACACAGAACACACACGCAAGAATTCTCGCTCGCTCATTCTCAGTACCACCCACACAGGTCACTTTCATAACGGAGAGAGTACAAGTCGTGGGAGGGAGAATACGGAAAGAGAGAGGAAGTGGGTACACTGCTGGACAGACTTGCTCCCCCTGGGGACACACACACTAACACAAACAAATCCTTGGCACGTAAACCTACAGACCACAGGTAAAGGAAATAGTCTCACCCCCCCTCTCTTTCCCTCCCTCTGTCATTCACATTCACACCTTATTAACTCAGTCAGTTCTGTCCCACTTTACCCCGGTGCTGTAGGGCCCAGGTATTTAGGGCTAAATATACCTGGAGAGATGGAGGGGCACGAAGGGAGGGATGGAAAGCAGGGAGGAGAGGGAGGAGGAGGCAATGGGGTGGCTATTTCAAGCTGCTGTGACCCACTGTGGTAACCCAATTCTCCCTCCCTCTTTCTGTCTGTCTCCCCCTCCCACCCTCGTTCTCTCTCTCCCACCCTCGTTCTCTCTCTCCCTCCCTCGTTCTGTCTCTCTCCCTCCCCTCCCTCGTTCTCTCTCTCCCTCCTTCATTCTGTCTGTCTCCCTCCCTCGTTCTGTCTGTCTCTCCCTCCCCTCCCTCGTTCTCTCTCTCCCTCCCTCGTTCTGTCTGTTTCTCCATCCCCTCCCTCGTTCTCTCTCTCCCTCCTTTATTCTGTCTGTCTCCCTCCCTCGTTCTGTCTGTCTCTCCCTCCCCTCCCTCGTTCTCTCTTTCCCACCCTCGTTCTCTCTCTCCCTTCCTAGTTCTGTGTCTCTCCCTCCCCTCCCTCGTTCTCTCTCTCCCTCCTTTATTCTGTCTGTCTCCCTCCCTCGTTCTGTCTGTCTCTCCCTCCCCTCCCTCGTTCTCTCACTCCCTCCTTCATTCTGTCTGTCTCCCTCCCTCGTTCTGTCTCTCTCCCTCCCCTCCCTCGTTCTCTCTCACTCCCTCCCTTGTTCTGTCTGTACTGCCTCACCTCTGTCGTTCTGTTTCTCTCACCTTCCCCTCCCGCACTGGAGATCACAAGTCTCCACTTTGACTGTTCTTGATGTGTAGGAACTGTCTCTCATTGACCTTTCTCTTTCTCTCTCACTCCCTCTCTCCCTACCGTCTCTCTCTCCAACTCTCTCTCTCAGGTGGAGACAAAAAAGGCCCACATGGCGGTGGGCTCCCTCACCATCAACAAGGAGAGGTCAGAGGTAATTGACTTCTCGGTGCCCTTCATTGAGACGGGCATCAGCGTCATGGTATCCCGTAGCAACGGCACCGTCTCGCCCTCTGCCTTCCTTGGTGAGTGTGTCCCAACTTTACAGTATCACCCAAATGTTCCGTCCAGTGACTGAATTATAATGTGCTTAACTTTCTCTCTTTTTGTCTGTCTCATTCCCCACCAATATTTTCTTTCCTACTCCCACTCTCTCTCTCTCTGACTTCCTCTCCCTCGCCTCTATCTCACTCACTTTTTGTTTCTCTGTGTACTCTTCATTTGCATATTTTTCTCTCTCTCACCCTCCCTCCGTTGGCCTTTTTCACTCTCTGCCTCTCTCTCAGAGCCCTTCAGTGCTGATGTGTGGGTGATGATGTTTGTGATGCTGCTGCTGGTGTCGGCGATTGCTGTGTTTGTGTTTGAGTACCTCAGCCCTGTGGGCTACAACCGCTGTCTGGCTGACGGTAGAGGTGAGAGGGTCTGGCTCTACACCGGAATGAACATCTCTCTCACAAATGCACACACGAGCATACACAAACACATACACATACATATCTTTCTCTTTCTCTTTCTCTTCCTCTTCTCTCTCTCACTCTCTCTCTCTCTCTCTCTCTCTCTCTCTCTCTCTCTCTCACACACACATACCATTCACACACACACACACACACACACACACACACACACACACACACACACACACACACACACACACACACACACACACACATACACACACACACTGCTCTGCGCGGTGACCTTCCCCAACTCCCACATGGCAGCCAGTAAACCCTGACCACCCTCCTCCCCAGCCCCTCCTCCTCCCCAGCCCCTCCTCCTGTCCTCCTTCACCTCTCAGAGCCTAGTGCAGGTGAAGTCTCTTCTCATTGACTTCAACACGCCTCCCCTGGATCTTCATGTATTTTAATGTGGGCCCTGTGTTTTACATGCATTTCCATATTCTCAGGAATCACATGTCAGGCCTGACAGGGATGGGCCCGTTTTTATTACATCTCCCAGCTTAAAAGAAATAATCAATGTCCTATCTTCATCCTATTCATGATGGGACTATATTTAGAGACCATATCTTTTTTTAATCTCTCTCATCATTCATGTTCTGGAGAATAAGCATTGTAGGAGTGCTATTGTTAGCTGGTCATACACTAGTCTTGGGAATTCAGTGTTTGTGCGAATTGGATCAAATGTTGGATTCCAACTAGTGATACTCATGGTGGCTACTTACAGAACAGTAAATACAGCTGATGTGCCAAAAAATATTATCATGATGGATTCAATCTTAGTGACAGAACCACAGCACACATATATTCAACAACAATAGGCATACTTAGTAGTGGACTAACACCTCATCTGCACTGCAACACAGGTGTTTATCAGAATGACACAGCACCGTGGTCCAATCAGTCGTGTTCCTCCAGCTTCCCTAGCCACATTGTGCTTCATGATCCTACAGCTAACCACAACATAACTACAACACTGAGACGCCTCCCTGAGACCACTGCTCATTGTGATCACTACCTGTCTCTCCATCAGAGCCTGGAGGGCCCTCCTTCACCATCGGCAAGGCCATCTGGCTGCTGTGGGGTCTGGTCTTCAACAACTCTGTCCCAGTGCAGAACCCCAAGGGTTGGACCAGTAAGATCATGGTGTCGGTGTGGGCCTTCTTCGCTGTCATCTTCCTGGCCTCCTACACTGCCAACCTGGCAGCCTTCATGATCCAGGAGGAGTATGTGGACCAGGTGTCTGGACTCAGCGACAAGAAGGTAAGGCCTGTCATTAAACTTCATTAGTCCTTTACTCGCTCTTTCTTACTTGCTCGCCCCTCTCCTTATCTCACCTCCATTCCATCTCACTGTCCATCTTTCTTTGATTCCCTTGATTTCTATCTCTCACTCTGTCCTCTGCCTGCCACCACTTTCCTCACGCCATCATTATTTCTACACCTCTTATCTCATCTCTCTCTCTCTCTCTCTCTCTCTCTCTCTCTCTCTCTCTCTCTCTCTCTCTCTCGCTCTCTCTCTCTCTCTCTCTCGCTCTTCCTATCTCCTCCCCTCAGTTCCAGAGACCCAATGACTTCTCCCCTCCGTTCCGGTTTGGGACGGTCCCTAACGGCAGCACGGAAAGGAACATCAAGAACAACTACAAGGAGATGCATGGCTATATGATCAAGTTCCACCAGAAGAATGTGGACGAGGCCCTCTATGGTCTGAAGACTGGGTGAGCAGAGGGAATGGGGTCTTCGACTGGGTAAGAAGGGAGAACAGGGCCTTAGACTGGGTGAGGAGTGGGAATGGGGCCTCAGACTGGGAGAATGGGGCCTTAGACTGGGGGAATGGGGGAATGGGGCCTTGGACTGGGGGAACTGTGGGAATGGGGCCTTAGAATGGGGCCTTAGACTAGGGGAATGGGGCCTTAAAATAAGGCCTTAGGCTGGGAGAATAAGAGGAATGGGGCCTTAGACTGGGGGAATAGGGGGAATGGGGCCTAAAATAGGGCCTTAGACTGGGGCAATAGGGAACATGTATTCTATTTTCTTTTATCTATTATTATTGATTTTAATGTTACCTCTTTTTCTCCCCAATTTCGTGGTATCCAATTGTTAGTAGTTACTGTCTTGTCTCATCGCTACAACTCCCGTACGAGCTCGGGTGAGACGAAGGTCGCGAGCCATGCGTCCTCCGATACACAACCCAACCAAGCCGCACTGCTTCTTAACACAGCGTGCATCCAACCCGGAAGCCAGCCGCACCAATGTGTAGGAGGAAACACCATACACCTAGCGACCTGGTCAGCGTGCACTGAGCCCGGCCCGCCACAGGAGTCGCTAGTGCGCGATGAGACAAGGATATCCTACCCTCTCTAACCCAGACGACGCTAGGCCAATTGTGCATCGCCCCATGGACCTCCCGGTTGCGGCCGGCTGCGACAGAGCCTGGGATCGAACCCAGAGTCTCCGGTGGCACAGCTAGCACTGCGATGCAGTGCCTTAGACCACTGCGCCACCCGGGAGGCCTTTTATCTATTTTTTTTATATCTTAGTTGAATTATTCTCCTTGTTCCTCATTTAAAGCTCTGGTTTTATTCATTTCAAAGCACAACAGTGTCTACCATTATACAGTATGTGACAACTGTAGCCCTTGGCAAAGCAGGCAGAAGTCTATTATCCTTATCACAACATTAGGGCTACTTAGCAGGTTAATTGGGATGAGTAGTTACAGTGTAAAGCTGGGCCAGAAGTGATTACTGTAAATTCTCTCGTTAGTAAACTGGACGCCTTCATCTACGACGCAGCAGTGCTCAACTACATGGCCGGGAGGGACGAGGGCTGTAAGCTGGTGACCATCGGCAGTGGGAAGGTGTTTGCCTCCACGGGCTACGGCATCGCCATCCAGAAGGAGTCTGGCTGGAAGAGACACGTCGACCTGGCCATCCTTCAGCTCTTTGGAGACGGTGAGATCGGCGCTCAGTTAGAATTACATACAGTTTGACTTCATGTACTTCAGCTAGGGAGTCGTGACATTTTACTGAGGGTTTTAACGGGGTTCTTTGATGGAAAACAGCCAAGTTTTGCTGTTGTCATATTTCCCCATGGAATTGTATACTTTTGGAATACTTGCCATCTGGCTAAAATATAGAACACACAATCCTACAGGTATGTTATATGGTGTTTAGGTTGTGTCCCACCTTGGTTGAGCACCAGTCAGAGCTGCATTCGAAGCCATATAGAAGTTGTTTTTCTCTCTGCAGCTTGTCTGTGCTGGAGCCACTTTATCTGGGTGTGTTCCAGCCTGTCTTGAGGATCCTGGACCAAGGCCCCTCCAGGCCCCACTATAGTGTCCTAGTTAGAGGTGCCAGTAAAGCTGCTGGTGTATTCTACACTCTGTGGACAAGGGGTGTGTGTGAATGTGGGTCAGCCCTACGAAGACTGTGTGTGTGTAGGTCTCTGTTTCTCTGTGGACAGGGGGTGTGTGTGAATGTGGGTCAGCCCTACGAAGACTGTGTGTGTAAGTCTCTGTGTCTGTCTACTGAATGTACAGGTCTGTCTACTGAATGTACAGGTCTGTCTACTGAATGTACAGGTCTATCTACTGAATGTACAGGTTATAAGCTTTGGACAAGGAGTGTGTTTTCTGTATTTAGGGATCGGTGACAATATGTTATTGAGTGTGTGTATAATATACAGTTTCTTGTAGATTTTCTCATGTGTGAAGGTGTGAATATGGGTCATCATCGGGTGCCGTTCTCTGTGTACAACCAGCCAAAACTTAGCAAGGGGCCCTCAATGTCACATTGACACGCCCCAACATGCACTCCTTTCAGTGTGACCTAGATTGAGAAAGTGATCCTCATGCGCTGAGAGACCAGGGGCCTTTGACGGGTGCAGACGGGGGCCTGCCAGGTTTGATGATGAGGCTCGCAGACACTTAGAGCATAGGAGGATGCCTAGGGCCCCAGGGAGCTCTGGTCTCACAGACGCCACTGAGCCCCATCTCTCACACCAGTCGCCTTTGTCGTCCAGGAGCCATGCAGGCAGTGGACCCTGAGTTCGATGATCTGTGTCTGTGTGTGTGTGTGTGTGCGTGTGCGTGCGCGTGTGTGTGCGTGTGCGTGTGCGTGTGCGTGCGTGTGTGTGTGTTCTAGATGTATTCTAAAACTGTATTCCTTAAATTGCCACCAAAGGCTTGCATGCATTAGCCTTTATGTGTTTGTCCTCTATAGTTTTAGGTATCATTGTCAGCCCTATATTTTCAATTGTCTTTCCCTACTCCTCATCCCTATACCTTTTCTCTGCTCACTTTGCATCAATATCCCGTTCCAATATTTATCCTCTTGCTACATCATGTCCTCCCTTCACCACACCCTTCTCCTACTCCCTCCTTTCTCTCCCTCCACTCCTCCCTCCTTCTCCATACCCGGTCCCCACTCCTCCCTCCATCCGCCTGTCCCCACTCCCCCTCCTCTTCCCGTCCCCACTCTTCCTTGACTCCTCCCTCCATCCTGTCCCTCTCTCCAGGTGACATGGAGGAGCTGGAGGCCATGTGGCTGACGGGGATCTGCCACCATGAGAAGAACGAGGTGATGAGCAGCCAGCTGGACGTGGACAACATGGCCGGCGTCTTCTACATGCTGGGGGCGGCCATGGCTCTGTCGCTCATCACCTTCATCGCCGAGCACGCCTTCTACTGGCAACTGCGCTTCTGCTTCATGGGCTACTGCACGGGCAAGCCAGGCTTCGTCTTCTCCATCAGCAGGGTGAGCCAGTCCACCTCAGACACCCATAGTAACTGTCTGCACACACTCATACATGGCTGTTCTTCACTTAGGTTTTCTTCCTGTGGTCCTGTGATCTGCATCTGCGCCCTTTGGCATCTTTTTAGAGTTATGACCTTCATCATCAACCTCACATCATCAACTTTACTGTCTCTAATACCCAGTAAATGAGAGTGCTTTATTCTTGGAAAAGGTAGTCCATAAGGAAACCTGGTCAAGTAGAAGGCTTATCGGCCCTGATAGTAGAAATCAGTATGTAGTTTATGTCCCCAGTGGCCAACCAATGCCAAACTCTGAGTTTAGTTTGAACACAGACAGCTTTCTTCTTTTGTTTTGATGCTAATGCCCGTTTCACATCCAGGGTAAATATTTACAAAATATTGAGCCAAAATCAATTGTTCACGCAGCCAGAGAAATGAGGGTAGATTACTGGTTCTCCTGGGAGCAAAGTCACCCCGAGGTATTTGATTTGCAGTCCAACTGTTTTGACATGGCTCCAGTGTAACTCACCAAGGTGAAACGCTCGGGGTTAACCACGTGGCTCATTTACGACAGTGCCACACAATCCATTGCTCTTTTCATTTGAATACCAGGGCAGAGGAAAAACTGTGGATTGTTTTGTGTCTAGTGTTATAGTTTCAATTTTAGTATGTGTTTGTCAGTGTGTTGTTTGGGTGTGTATCCATGACATTTGGCTTCTCATTCCAAAGACAGATTGGTCAGTAAGCGTTGATGATTATACCATTAGCATTAGTATGAGGATGAGAATGAGGAAAATTACTGTTTGCATTTGTGTGAGGTTCCATTATGACATGTATTCATGATATTATTTCCTTGTTGTGATGGTAAATCTCTGGATGTGACCCTTGAATACAGTTCAATCAAAATCTGTTCCAGTAGGCTTCTTTGGCTGTGCCCATAGGGTAGAACCCGTTTTAGTTCCAGCCAGAACCCTTTTTTGCTCCAGGTTCTATGGAACTCAAAAAGGTTCTACCTGAAACTGAAAAGTGTTCTTCGAAAGGGTTCTCCTATGGGAACAGCCAAAGGACACTTTTAGGTTCTATATAGCACCTCCAAAATATTCAGAGGAAACAACCTACAATATGTTTATTTATTAGAATTCATCGCCACACAATAGATTTTCAAGGGATAATTAAACAACAATGAGGGAAAGGATGGTTTATTCTCTTTTCACAATCCTGGGGTAAGGCTTCACATTGGTTCATTCTCATTTAGTTTGATATTTTTCGTTGACGCCCCTTTCCCTATGCCACTGGATTGAATCTGTTTCTTAATTTCACAGCATACTCTAATAAACTGTACTATTATTACTGCAATTAACATTTAAGCTCAGCACTGTACGAATGAGAAATCTGTCACAGCTGATCGGAGTCTAGTGTCCAAGCCCTTGGTTACAGTTTCCTCTGCGCTGGTGAAAAACAGTAAGCAGGGCTTCGTTAGCCGAGGTATTCCTCTTACACCTGCAACACTGTAACTAATTCACTAACTAATTCCTCACACTGATTTAAGAAACCATCTAATGACTTTACCTAAGAGTTTAGATAAGTACTATAAATGTAGTAAGCCTAGTCGCTGCATTTTCCAATGGTCACATTGTAGTATTATTTGCATAAAGCCACGTATAGGCTACTCAAGGACGGGGCAGCTAGTGAATCGTTGAATTTGAAACCACATGTACACTCTGTACGTTATTGTTTGTAGGTGCCTCCATGACTTTCCATCTCTAACGCTCAGGCCAGAGCTATTACCATTCACACGTCCCTGCCCAAATACTCCCAGAGACAGTCTGGGAATGTTTACTTTATGTGGGCATGTGGAGTATCTCAGTTGAGTATGAAGCACCATTGATGATGCTAAGGCATTCTGTTGTTTTGTTGATTCAGCTCTGCTAACAGCTCAAACGGAGCACACATGATGTCATCTAACATTGCCAAGGGTTGAGGGTTGAGTAAACACAAGGACAGCATGTCACAGAGAATATGGGAGAGTCAGTAGTGGTGCGTGGGTAAAATCACTGGGGAAGCCAAGCCAGAAAAAAAGGTATATTACAACATATGTGTTGTGATAATTGCGTTGTTTGCTCTATAACCTGTTAGTTCATATGCCTTGCCACTGTGATATATAGGCCTAAGGCAGAGACAATAAGAAGATACAGTGGCAGAAAAATTAAACCACACCTTTGTATCATCACAAAACGGAGAGCAAGATCTGTCCGGTGAAGTCCACAAAGCATATTGAATGTAACAAACAGTTACATGACCTGCAGCATGGACTACTAAACAACTGTTGATTTAGAACCACGTAGAGTTACCGCAAGTCACAAACAAAACAGGAGCTGCCTCCACTATTCCAGCACCATTTCAACTTCAACATTTCAACATCATCAAATCACCTCTGCTTGGTCTAATACAGTGACAACTAAAATATACCCAAAACTATTTAGTCCAATCAACATACGCCAAACATGATGTGGCTGTCCACAATTCAGATTTGTGTGTGTAGAGAAACGCCATCCTCCTCTCTTTCATGTTGACGAAACCGTCTATGACATACAGTACACACTTTTAGTTGTTGTTGTCCTACACTACCTGGATAAAATGCTTGCTCGCTAGCCCAACTTCCTTTCATGGGCAACGTTAGCTAGTTAACATTAGCCTACTACATCTAGCTACATATTGAACTTCCATCCTCTCAGTCCAGGGGCACAATGTATGAATTTATGGTTGGATCAGAATCACTGTATATTCATTGGCCAGTACGGAGATTAAGTAAAACCACCAAGTCCAAATCCGTATCTCCATCCATGGCTAGTTTAGGAAAGGACCATTTTAGCTTGCTAGACACCGGAGGACAACAACACAATGAGATGCAACAATTCAAGTTATTTCTGTCATTGACGTATTTCTCTTGATGCGATGTGATTGGAGTGAAGCCAAATCCAAATGGGCTTCCCTTGACACTTTGTTTTGGTGCCCCAGGACTATTTACAGTTGAGCTCACTCAGTTTACACTGAATGGCTTTTATTTTATATGTTTTTTTTTAATCAAGGGATGAAAAATACTTGCTGGCTTCCCTTGCATTCAATGCAAAGGGCAGCAACAATGTCATACTATTTATGACCAGACAGCATCAGATAGATGACCTACACAGACAGAGACAGAGGGGCACTGTTTCGCTCTCTCGGATGCCTTCTCTCCAGTGAGATACATTCAGCCTCTTGCGAATTGAAGGGAAATTATGAAAACAGAGAGACAAAAAATACATTATTTTATATTTTTTCTTGGTCATTTGTTAGTGGTATGGCAGTGGTATAGTGGTATGGCAGGCTCATGGCCACATCAAAACGGAGCAATGGAGGGCACATTGAGGAAGCAAAGCGGCAGAAGGAGGAGTAAGAGAAATATAGTACCACAGAGACAACCAATGACTAACAGTTAAAAAGGGGAGATGTCAAACCTGATGAAAGAGTTGACAAGGAACAAAGTTGGCATCATGGTTGTCATGGCATCAAGGCTGAGAGAGAGGACAGATGCCATGAAAATGACCCTGTTAAGGAATTATTGCCATTTACCAGTACACCTTTGACCTTTAATGGCAGCCAAAGGGTCCTATTACCTCTGCTGTCCTTTCCCAGACAAAATAACAAAAAAATCATTGGTTGAGATTGATTTGATCCCACTCATCCATCTGTCACACCTCGTTCACCCCACTCTCCATTCATTTGTATTTCAATATCGTATTATACATCACAGGATGCAAATAGCACGGTTTGTCTTTCTGTCATCATTATGTCAGTGTTTCATGGCCTCATCCTCTCTCTGGAGGTTTATGTTATTGCATGGCGGTCTACAGTCGATGCCGGGGGTATTTATTAACTGCCACGGGGTATTGTTCAGCTGAATTCTAATTACATTGATTGAAGGTATTGACCCCTGAGACCCACAGGGCTTTACTGCATCTCTGTCATTATCAATCATCTCCCCATCCTCTCCTCTCTCCTACTTTCTCTCGCTCTCCTGTCTCGTATACCCACATACAGTAGAAATACGTTAGATATATTACATTCAGTCCATGTGTGAATCTGTATTTTACCACTTAATGGAGAAACGATAAACAAGGAGTCAAATCCAGAAGTACTAGAAGTGGACACTTCTTTACTGAACTCTGTTTACACTACTGGTCCAAAGTTGTAGAACACCTACTCATTGAAGGGTTTTTCTTTATTTTTAAAACTATTTTCTACATTGTAGAATAATAGTGAAGATATCAAAACTATGAAATAACACACGGAATCATGTAGTAACCAAAACAGTGTTAAACAAATCAAAATATATTTTATATTTGAGATTCTTCAGATAGCCACTCTTTGCCTTGATGACAGCTTTGCACACGCTTGGCATTCTCTCAACCAGCTTCATGAGGTAGTCACATGGAAGTCATTTCAATTATCAGGTGTGCCTTCTTTAATTTGTGGAATTTCTTTCCTTCTTAATGTGTTTGAGCCAATCAGTTGTGTTGTGACAAGGTAGGGGTGGTATACAGAAGATAGCCCTATTTGGTAAAAGACCAAGTCCATATTATGGCAAGAACAGGTCAAATAAACAAAGAGAAATGACAGTCCATCATTACTTTCAGACATGAAGGTCAGTCAATGTAGAACATTTCAAGAACTTTTAAAGTTTATTCAAGTGCAGTCGCAAAAACCATTAACCATTTTGAGGAAACTGGCTCTCATGAGGACCGCCACAGGATTGGAAGACCTAGAGTTACCTCTGGTGCAGAGGATAAGTTCATTAGAGTTACCAGCCCAAATAAATGCTTCAGAGTTGAAGTAACAGACACATCTCAACATCAACTGTTCAGATTAGACTGTGTGAATCATCCCTTCATGGTTGAATTGCTGCAAAGAAACCACTACTAAAGGACACCAATAAGAAGAAGAGACTTGCTTGGGCCAATTAGACATTAGGACATTAGACTGGTGGAAATTTGTCCTTTGGTCTGGATTACAAATTAGCGATTTTTGGTTCCAACCGCCGTGTCTTTGTGAGACGCATTGTGGGTGAACGGATGATCTCCGCATGTGTATTTCCCACAGTAAAGCATGGAGGAGGAGGTGTTATGGTGTGGGGGTGCTTTTCTGGTGACACTGTCTGTGATTTATTTTGAATTCAAGGCACACTTAACCAGCATGGCTACCACAGCATTCTGCAGCGATATGCCATCCCCTCTGGTTTGGGCTTAGTGGGACTATCATTGGTTTTTCAACGGGACAATGGCCCAACACACCTCCAGGCTGTGTAAGGGCTATTTGACCAAGAAGAAGAGTGATGGAGTGCTGCATCAGATGACCTGGCCTCCTCAATCACCCGACCTCAAACAAATTGAGATGGTTTGGGATGAGTTGGAAGGAAAAGCAACCAACAAGTGCTCAGCATATGTGGGAACTCCTTCAAGACTGTTAGAAAAGAATTCCAGGTGAAGCTTGTTGAGAGAATGCCAATAGTTTGCTAAGCTGGCATCAAGGCAAAGGGTGGCTATTTGAAGAACCTCAAAATATAAAATATTTAGATTTTTAACACTTTCTTGGTTACTACATGATTCCATATGTGTTTTTTCATAGTTTTGATGTCTTCACTATTATTCTACAATGTAGAAAATAGTAATAAATTAAGAAAAACGCTTGAATAAGTAGGTGTTCTAAAACTTTTGACCAGTAGTGTAGATATTCTGTGTAGTGCATGTTCCACGGTCTAATGTTCAACAGTTGCGTAGGCTATGTACATGTCTATGTTATTTAACAGTCTCTGTTTCCCTCTCATTCTCCTCAGTCTACTCTTAGAAGCCCTATTTTTAGTTCTCCTTTATTCTGCCTCTGACTCTCCCTTACCCTCTCTAATGCTGCTTAATGACCCTCTTCACTCACAGGGCATCTACAGCTGCATCCACGGGGTTCAGATCGAAGAGAAGAGCAGCTCAGCTCTCGACTCTCCATCGGTCACCATGAACAACACCCAATCCAACATCCTGCGTCTGCTCCGAACCGCTAAGAACATGGCCTCCCTGTCCGGGGTTAACGGCTCACCTCACAGTGCCCTGGACTTCATCCGTCGTGAGTCATCCGTCTACGACATCTCCGAGCACCGCCGCAGCCTGGCAGGTCACTCGGACTGCAAGCCCCCGTACATGCCGGAGGATAACATGTTCAGCGACTACATCAACGAGGTGGAGAGGACGTTCGGGAACCTCCACCTGAAGGACAGCAACCTGTACCAGGACCACTACCTGCACCACCATGGAGGCTCTGCCCTGGGGCTCAGTGGCCCGCCACTTAACAGACCCCACAGCCTGGGCAGCAACAGCTCTCTGGAAGGGGGCATGTTTGACTGTGACAGTTTAGGGGGAGGAGTGGCACCCATCTTCACCACCCAGCCACGCTCTGCCCTGACCCACAGGAACATGAGTAAGTTTGACCTGATTGCCGGTCAGAACCCACCCTCTGGGCCGGGCTTCAAATCGGGACTTTCAGACCTGTACGGAAAATTCTCCTTCAAGGGAGGTGCCTCCAGCTCAGGTTACATCCCCGGGCACGACAGGTACTGTGGGGGAGGGGGCAGAGAGGATGACGGAAACATTCGTTCAGACGTTTCAGACATCTCCACTCACACGGTCACCTACGGGAACCTGGAGGGCAACGCTAAAAAGCGTAAGCAGTATCGCGACAGCCTGAAAAAGAGGCCCGCCTCGGCCAAGTCGAGACGAGAGCTGGATGAGATTGAGCTGGGCTACCGGAGAAAGCCCTACCACACAGGCTACCACCACTACCACGGCCACCGCTCCTCCTCCCCGCCCCTACTGCCCTCCGAACGCAAGAGAGGAGGAGGGGGCAATGCAGGGAGCACATCCTACCTGTTCCGTGACAAAGAGAGTGTGAGGGATTTCTATTTGGACCAGTTCCGCCCCAAAGATGGTGTCCCCCAATGGGAACATGTTGATCTGACAGACGGTCCTGGAGGTGGGGGTGGAGGGGGCGGGGGGAACTGCACCAGTTTGGTGTCAGTGGACGACTTCCTGAAACAAAATAAACCCAAGAAATCAGAGTCTAAGAGTGGGGGAGGCACATCAGGGGCGGGGTTGGCAGGAGGAGACTGGGAGTGTCGTAACTGCCGTGCCAGCGGAGGAGGGGGCAAGCAGATGTCGATGCATGGCAGCGGGGCGGGGGAGAGGGGAGGCGGATATGGTGGAGGGGTTAGTTGTGGATCCTCGGGGGGTGGAGGGAACAGCCGTCCCAGCTCTGCCACCTGCATGCGCTGCGAGGGCTGCAAAAAGACAGGCAACCTGTACGACATCAGTGAGGACAACAACCACCTCTTGGAACAGATGGGGGGTGGGAAAGGCGGAGGCATGGGGGCTGTGGGGTTAAGTGGAGGCGCCCAGCCTCAATCTCAAGCCCAGCGTAGGAAGTCTGCCGGCTTTGGAAAGCCACTCCGACGGCAACACTCTTGCGACACCTTCGTAGACCTTCAGAAAGAGGAGACGGTCGGAGTCAGGGGGGTCATGGGGGATCTAGGAGGGGGCGGTGGGGGCATGGGGGGTGTAGGAATGGGCGGGATGTTGCCTCCCCCCAGAAGTGTTAGCTTAAAAGAGAAGGAGCGCTATATGGAGGGTGTTAGCCCCTTCGCCCACATATTTGAGAGGCATGGAGGCTCAGAGAGGGAGAAGGAGCGAGACAGAGACCCCCTCTTCTATGGTGGTGAGATGGCCAAGGAAGCAGGGTCGCCATTCGGCTTTTTCCGAGGTGGTGAAGGCCTTCACCGCCGCTCAGTGGGGGAGAGGGACATGAGGGACAGAGAAAGAGCCATGATGGAGGGCGGTGGAGGAGGAACCTACTCCTTATCCAAATCTCTCTACCCGGATAGGGTCAACCAAAACCCCTTTATTCCAACCTTTGGTGACGACCAGTGTCTCTTGCATGGCGCCAAACAATACTACATGAAAAAGCAACAGCAGCAGCAGCAGATGCCCCCCAAAAACAGCCGAAGTGACTTCCGGGGCTCGGTGGGTGTGACGTCTTTCTTGCCAGCGACTGCCACTGCTGGGGTCATGTCCACCGTGGCCCCCAGGTTCCCTATGGAGCTGTGTCTGGGAGGGAACCTCCACGGCTCCACGCTGGGTTTGGGGCCAATACAGCGCCCGTTCAATGGCAGCAACGGGCACGTGTACGAGAAACTCTCCAGCATAGAGTCAGACGTGTGAGAGAGGAGACTGGGTGGGGAGGCATGGAGGGAGGGAGGCATGGCATTAGTGCTGGGAAGTCAGGGATGACGAGGCACCACTGTCCGCAATACTTTTAACAAGGAAGGAGAACAGTCAGGGAAGAGAAGATGAACGACAGAATGGTGAAAAGGTTCGACAGAAAAGATCAGGGTGAGTTAGAAGGAAAGATGGGGACATTCAAGCCCTGTTATTTTGTTACAAAACAATGAATTCAAGAGGTGACACGTGGGTAGGGTTATGTTAACTCTATTATTTATTTGGCCGTTGCCATCAACACACTCAAAAAGAACACAAAATTGACACCTCTGAATGTGATATTGCAGGTTTGAGCCAAATGGCTTACAGAGTCACACCTACAGAGTGATTATGAGAAGGGAATGTGAGTGAGTAGGGAAGTGTCCATCTGGTCAAGTGTTATTAGAGAAAGGAGATGTTGTCATGACTCATGTTGATGATAGCTCTAAGACTGAAAATGAGTGGAAGACGATGGCCGTGTTTACCCCCTGCACTAACTCTCCCTCTTTTTGCCTCTACAATCTTAGAGAAAATGATTCCAAAAGGGTTATTTGGCTGTCCCCATAGGAGAACCCTTTTTGTTTCCAGGTAGAATCATTTATGGTTCCAGGTAGAACCCTTTTGGGTTCCATATAGAACCCTCTGTAGAACAGGTTCTACATGGAACCCAAAAGGGTTCTACCTGGAACCTAAAGGGTTGTACCTGTAACCAAAAACGATACTTCAAAGGGTTCTGCTATGGGGACAGCCGAAGAATCCTTTAAGGTTCTAAATAGCACCTTTTTTCTAAGTGAGTTGTTCTGCTCCCTTACACCCCCCTGCTCCCTTCTGCTCCCTTACACCCCCCTTCTCCCTTGTGCTCCCTCCCTTTGACTCTTTATTGTTATGATAATTCAATCATAAATGAAAATAAGATATTCTTACTGAAATAACAGGGTAAAACAACAATAATGTTATTAACATTGTGATTAACAAAAGTGATATTATGAAGTGCTTATGACATTAAGTTTGTTTTATGTTCCTTTGATATTTCAATACTGTTTAATATTTGTTGTTATTTCTTTGTCTGCCCGATGGTGGCAGGAAGCTTGTTATCTAATTCAACTAACAAGCCTGAAGGACTGAGTGAAAAGTCATTAGGTCTCTTGTTTTTGTTTTAATGATATACAGTCCATGCTCATTCATTAATTTGCTGTTTTTAAAATTGTTACGGAAAGATCTGGAAGGCATCATTTGCACAGTACTGAACGGTTCTTCTTTGTTTGAGGTTTCAAGAGATTTCACACCCTGTTTCTGAACTTTGGTTGGTCAACAACTGTGAAAGACGTCTCTTGTCATAAAGCAGATGGCTGAAGATACTGACTGAAGGACGAGCCTTAAAGGACTCCAGAGATGTGCACCCCAGAGAGCTCAGCAGGGTGTGATGTAACAGCACGATACGTAATGAACAAGGTGTTAAGATGTGTGCAATATCCCCTTGTCTTGAAGGGAAAACGTGCTACTCTGAAACCAAGTCATTATTTACAGATGTGAGACTGAGCGACTGTGGTGTGTTTCAAGACAACAACATGTTTGAATAACTAACACTTAACTTGATGTGGACGTTATCACACAGACATTACAATACCATTGGAAGTGCTTCATAAACCTGTCACACACCCATACTAAAGAACACCACACATACTGTCAGACTGCTGTGCCTCATCTAACAAGCATTTGATCAACCCTTTTGGATTCAGGTTCTTAGAAAACAGCCAGCAGCCTCCTAGGCTCACTTTTTAACACACCACTTATCTCGTAAAACCCGTTGCGTTCACTCTCTGAAGTTAGGAAGGTCCATACAGGCTTATGAGACACGTTGAAGAAGCATTTGTGAATGCAGTTTTACTTCATGTCAGTCAGAGTGTTTAATGTGTATTATAGGCGTATGCTCTGTAATTCTAAATTGAACTCAAATCCTCTTAAAAGATGTTGTTGCCCACAGAAGATGGTAATGGTATTGATGAACAGCTGAATGTGAGTCGTGAGGATGTCTCCAAATGGGACAATCCTCCTCAGACTGAGGCAGTTAGACGGAGGATGTCTCCAAATGGGACATTCCTCCTCAGACTGAGGCAGTTAGACAGAGGATATCCTGAGAATGCTCACACTGTATGCTTTGACAGATGTTGACAGTACTTTTAACCTAAGACCTCTATATTGCACTGAACCCCCCCCCCCCCCCCCCCCCCCCCCCCCGGGTTCAGACTTTCAGAAATACATGCCTTATCACATGAAACTGACTGATGACACAAGATATTGTACAGCATACGAGCCTATCAGTTATTTAAAGGTTTGTCTTCAATTAGTATGAGGTGTCATGAGTTCAAGGGCTGCAGGAAATTGTGTTTCAGTGCTGAATGGAGATTGAAGGTGCTAAGGGAGTAGATTGCGCCGAGTCATTCCTACTTCCAATATGATCAAACTGCACCGGTAATATGGAGGTGGAAGATGGAGGGGAAATGATTGAGTGATAACAGCTGTTTTCCTAGACCTGCTGATAACCTATTCATTTATTCAGTACCCACTTCTCTCTCCATACTCTTAAGATGAAACCCATCAAGTTAGCCTTAAATCAAACTGAGTCAACACCCCCTGTGAATTACTTCACAAATGGATGGGTATCTTTGCACATGTTTTGGATGGTCGTCCAGTATCAGAAGGTTTGAAGAAGCAACGGAAAGGAAGAGGAAGAAATAAGAGAGAGGGAGAAAGAAAATACAGTTATTATCAATCAATGTCAGCATTAGTATGTTCTCTTTACCCCTGTAAATATATTTCAAAACTATTTTCCCTTTGTACAGTAGGCAGACAGTCAGGATGTAACTTTCAATATGTTTTACAACAATTTAAGAAATAAACAAAATGGTAATAAAAACATAAAAATACACAAAAAAATATGCAAAATAGTTAAGACAAATATGATTAATAATGATAAGTGATATGATTGAACCTTTTATTTGCTTTAAATCTCATGTTTACTTAATTATAAAAGTTCACCAGTAAATATAATTATTATTTTAAGAATATGCTTTTGCATATTTTCAGTAAAGTGTTGGAAATTGAGGATAATTTAGTGTAGACGTTTGGTGATAAGGGGGAAAGTTTAGTTTACGAGTCTTTGTTAAGTTTCCCTTGAATTGTGTTAGATTCTCTTTTAAGATAGGCTACTCTTCATGCTTTACGGGACACACACAATTATCTACACATTTATGTAATACAGTATCACATGTATACATACCAGTAGATGGCTTTTGCATATAGAGACTGTATATTGTGATCCTTCATTTAAGCAATCCTCATTCATTAAGTAATTGAGTGCAAGATCATTTGTGTTATGTTGCCCTTTATTCTGATGCCGACTGCACTGGTGTTGATAGAGCCTACACTACGCAGGCCTGACTCTTCCTCCTCATTCTGTGTATCTTTAATAAGGATAATGCTGATATCTTCAGTGATACGTGTCAGTAGCACTGGGCTGAAAACATTGGACTTTTCCCAGTGTTGCTCTCATAATAACAGAGGATGGTGGTGCAGATGGGGTCAAAAGGAAGTGGTTAGCTTCATCACAGTGAAGAATCCATCTGAAATGGAAATGCAGTTTTGCCACCCTTTATAGAATGATGAAATGTTTCTCATCCATGTCACCTAAACATAATGTGAAGATGGTTAGAAATGAAGGCAATGAGTTGACATCATTATGTTCATTTGGGTTCTTGTCAGAGAAAGAATTATATCCTTTGTGATGTATTTATCCTTGATCAAATCTCCACTGTGTGTCAAACTGTTTGGTATGCATGCGCGAGGAGATATACAGTGCCTTGCGAAAGTATTCGGCCCCCTTGAACTTTGCGACCTTTTTCCACATTTCAGGCTTCAAACATAACGATATAAAACTGTATTTTTTTGTGAAGAATCAACAACAAGTGGGACACAATCATGAAGTGGAACGACATTTATTGGATATTTCAAACTTTTTTAACAAATCAAAAACTGAAAAATTGGGCGTGCAAAATTATTCAGCCCCTTTACTTTCAGTGCAGCAAACTCTCTCCAGAAGTTCAGTGAGGATCTCTGAATGATCCAATGTTGACCTAAATGACTAATGATGATAAATACAATCCACCTGTGTGTAATCAAGTCTCCGTATAAATGCACCTGCACTGTGATAGTCTCAGAGGTCCGTTAAAAGCGCAGAGAGCATCATGAAGAACAAGGAACACACCAGGCATGTCCGAGATACTGTTGTGAAGAAGTTTAAAGCCGGATTTGGATACAAAAAGATTTCCCAAGCTTTAAACATCCCAAGGAGCACTGTGCAAGCGATAATATTGAAATGGAAGGAGTATCAGACCACTGCAAATCTACCAAGACCTGGCCGTCCCTCTAAACTTTCAGCTCATACAAGGAGAAGACTGATCAGAGATGCAGCCAAGAGGCCCATGATCACTCTGGTTGAACTGCAGAGATCTACAGCTGAGGTGGGAGACTCTGTCCATAGGACAACAATCAGTCGTATATTGCACAAATCTGGCCTTTATGGAAGAGTGGCAAGAAGAAAGCCATTTCTTAAAGATATCCATAAAAAGTGTTGTTTAAAGTTTGCCACAAGCCACCTGGGAGACACACCAAACATGTGGAAGAAGGTGCTCTGGTCAGATGAAACCAAAATTGAACTTTTTGGCAACAATGCAAAACGTTATGTTTGGCGTAAAAGCAACACAGCTCATCACCCTGAACACATCATCCCCACTGTCAAACATGGTGGTGGCAGCATCATGGTTTGGGCCTGCTTTTCTTCAGCAGGGACAGGGAAGATGGTTAAAATTGATGGGAAGATGGATGGAGCCAAATACAGGACCATTCTGGAAGAAAACCTGATGGAGTTTGCAAAAGACCTGAGACTGGGACGGAGATTTGTCTTCCAACAAGACAATGATCCAAAACATAAAGCAAAATCTACAATGGAATGGTTCAAAAATAAACATATCCAGGTGTTAGAATGGCCAAGTCAAAGTCCAGACCTGAATCCAATCGAGAATCTGTGGAAAGAACTGAAAACTGCTGTTCACAAATGCTCTCCATCCAACCTCACTGAGCTCGAGCTGTTTTGCAAGGAGGAATGGGAAAAAAATTCAGTCTCTCGATGTGCAAAACTGATAGAGACATACCCCAAGCGACTTACAGCTGTAATCGCAGCAAAAGGTGGCGCTACAAAGTATTAACTTAAGGGGGCTGAATAATTTTGCACGCCCAATTTTTCAGTTTTTGATTTGTTAAAAAAGTTTGAAATATCCAAGAAATGTCGTTCCACTTCACGATTGTGTCCCACTGATTGTTGATTCTTCACAAAAAATACAGTTTTATATCTTTATGTTTGAAGCCTGAAATGTGGCAAAAGGTTGCAAAGTTCAAGGGGGCCGAATACTTTCGCAAGGCACTGTATATGTTGTCTAAGCCATTTTTTTTATTTATCTGCTAGTTTTTGTCTGAGCATTATTGCTTTCAATAACTTTCAATTAGTTTATTTTCCAACTTTTGGGGAGAAATCATTTTAGCTTGACATTTCTCATTCAAATGCATTCCTGTCCAGAGGTTTTTTTTCCTGACAATTGAATTGAAACTCTGTCTGGGTCTGCATATTTTTTATGCAACTCGTCATGTTGATTTTACTCATCGCAATAAACTGCATGATCCCTTGGAGTGTTTGTGTTGGAATCTACTGGTGTGTTGATTAGTCTTGACTGAAAAACCCCTTTAAATGTACAGGCCTATATTGTGATATGGATGGGCAGGAACTGGCACACTGGTCTTAACTGTTTTTTTCACTGATTGGATAGGGTGGAATAAACTGATACTGTTTAATACAGGCTGTCGTACCCTTTACCACAGCTACTCTATGGACAGCAAGTGAGAAACAGCAAGCAGTGTTTATTTCCCCAAGGCCTTTTGGTCCCAGTCACACTCTGTGCACAAGCATGTCTGTACACAAACACATTTGTTTTAATGGGATATGAAGCCAAATGCAATGTCACATCAGCCAAAGCAAGGAAATGCTCTGCCATGGTAGTGGACTGTAGAACAGGCCGATGCTATTGGGTGGATACTCCAGCTGGAACACATTGATCTAATATGATAACAAACATCACTACATCTACAACACTGGTTTATTCCTGTATTTCAAAGTTGAATAAACAACACTGGTTTCATTGTTTTTATTATAATGAAAAGGACTTACAGTTTTTGAACTATTTAATTTGTATAACAATATAAACGTTGATAGTAATCGTATTACAATTATTACATTGAGAACACAGTGATTGGTTACAGGCCTATTCTCACTTGAGTGCTTTGGACAAATTAAAGAAAAAGTTCATCTTATGAATATTGATGGGTTTTTGGAAGGGTTAACATTGCAACTTTATGCATTTTATGTTGCGCTCTCATTTCTTGTAGATTGAATGAAAGTGGTGCACTGTGTGTGTTTTTGTGTTGGTTGATCAGTTGTGGTCGTGTGTTTATTTGAGCATATAACCTGTACAATGGTTTGATTTTCTTTTGTCTTCATGATTAAGATTCATAACATGACAAATGTTATAGTAAATGTGGGTAACATTGGTTAAGGGGTTGTTGCAAAATGTATTTTATACAAAATATTGATTGCTGAGAGTGTGTACAGACAGCCTGCGTTTTAGGGCAAGTTTGTGATCTTTCTTTACCGAAGCTGAATATCCGGATTGAATTAACCATGAGTAGGTGAAATGTAACATGAATAGTATCAACTGTATACATATTATTGTGGGCCATTATTTTCTCCTTTTGTGGCCCTTTCTTTGAAATGTTACACCATTTTTACACCATTATACAAACAGAAAAGTATATACAAATAAAGAATTGTACAGATTGTGTAAATATGAATATTTGAGAAAACATTTAAACTCATTCCTTCATTTTTTTTTGTATGGAAATGATTAAATTAACCACAATAACAAATGAATAAAGTAATTGGATATTTGCACAAAATCATCATGGTACCTCTAATAAGGATAATACTGATATCTTCAATGATAAGTGCTACAATATGACTTATTTTTCTTTGTACGTGATGAACAAAAATTACGTGTTGAGTATTAATTAAAACATGCCAAGTCTCACGGCTTTGGGGATGAGTTTCTCTGCCCTTGTGTGCTCTGTACCCCTCCCCCCTTCTTTTCTTCTTTCCCTCCTGTCATTTTGAAGATTTGTCATCTCCCCTGTACCCCCTCAATCTTTCATTTCCCATTTCCCTGATATATTGATATATTTATGTTCCAGTAAAGTTCTGCCTTGCTCCCTGCTTGTGTATGTCTCTCACGTTCAATCGCTTTTACTGGCAAGACATACTGAGTCTGTCTGCTCAGTCTACTGGACAGGGCTGCAGTCTCCCAGTCTCCCTTACACTCCATCTCTCACTCTGTCTCATCCCTCCTCCTCCTCCTCCCTCTCCTCTTCCTCTCCCTCTCTCTCTGTCTGGGAGCTCAGCTCGACAGAGGTGGAAGGAGCTAGGACCGTGGGTGAGAGGTGGCGGCCCAGGAAGCAGGGCCACATGGTACCTTGAGTTGCAGGGCGGCTGGGTTTCCGCTGCGACCCACACTGCTGGCGCTCCACAGCACCTTACAGACCACAGCACCACAGTCCAGGCCCAGGGCTCCGGTCGCTCCTGTGCTCAACCAGATCTAGTAGTCTGTGACCGGCTCTGGAACCCTGCGTTCCTCCATTTTAATACATTTAAATACCACATGGTGCCCTTACTTTCTATGAGAGACAAGAGGTCCTCCATGGTGTGAGCCCAGAGAATCTGTAGCTAGGTTACTGTGCTCTATTCATATAGAGATTGTCTCCCATGCATTAACCTCAAGACGTAATTTTGCCCGGGCCCAGTAGGACCAATGGAGTCAACCTAAACAGTCTGTCAGGGACATTATTCTATTATACTATGGTTAGGAAATAGTTGTAGGAATGAACATGGGAGACATGCACTCTTAGAAAAAAAGGTGCTATCTAGAACCTAAAAGGGTTATTCAACTGTCCCCATATGAGAACCCTTTGAAGAACCCTTTTTGGTTCCAGGTAGAACCTTTTTGAGTTCCATGTAGAACCCTTTTCATAGAGGGTTCTATATAGAACCCCAAAAGAGTTCTACCTGGAACCAAAAAAGGTTATCCTATGGGGATAGCCGAATAACTCTTTTGGAGCAAAAGCACATGCCTGTGAATGTACACCTTACTCATGATTCTCAGTATCCCTGTCCCTCTGTCTGTCAGTTTACACATCCCTCCATTCTTGTTCAGACCTACAACCACTATGACACTCATCTCCCCATGTATCAGCTTCCTCTAGCATGTCTCTCTCTCCCCCTCTTATAAATCTTTCAGTCAAGTTGGAAAGCAAGACTTATTAAATGATTGATAGCGGGGGCGAGGCATGAGAAAAGAAGGGGCAAGAGAAAAGCAGGACTTTTTTGAAGCCCTCAGACATCTGGGAGGAGGGGTGACGGGAGAACGGTAGAGGGGAAGAGAGTGAGGGGGAGAGATTAGAGAGGTTAATATAGGAGAGGGAACACAGAGGTGGACAGGCTGGGAGGCCAGGGCAGAGGCCAATGATCCAGTCAGAGCAAATCCCCATTCAGGGCTTGTTTGAAGGCCAAGCTTTCAGGGACTCTAATTTAACCCCATCTAACTGGCAAAGCTCTCTCTTGGCCTCTCTCTTGCCCTCTTTCACCCTCCCTTGCTCTCGCTCTCTCTTTTCTCTCTCTCTTTCTCTTGCTCCTTATTGCTCTTTCCCTCTCTCTCTCTCTCCAAGGCCCACATGTATTGTGTGTCACCTTGAGTTATTAGGATGGGGGGCAGGGATGTAATAAAATGGAGGGAGACCTGTGAGTTATGGATGAGAGTCCACTGGATTATAGAGAATGAGAAGAGCCCGAGAAAGGGTAAGAGAAAATATAAATGGGACGAGGGGTAAGGAGGACAGATGACAGCGGTGAAGATACTATCTCTCTAAGTCCATAATGCAGGCTGCTTTTTCAATGTCAACTCTTAGCTTATCCTGTAAACACATGTCGGTCTCAGACACTCTTTATTAATATAGAATATGCCTTTTTTTTCTTCCTCCCCCAATACATGTTGCCCTATTTTCTCTTTCTGTCACTGTCTGTCCTCGCTTCCACTACATCTCACCCCCACAATCCCAGAATGCACTACAATACAAGTACCTACTTTTTAACAATTAACTGTTACCTAGCAACAGTGTGAGTGAAAGAGGTATAGGGAGAAAGGTTTTAGGCAGTAAAGAGAAGTAATTCTTTATAGTACTGTTCAATTATTTTCTCATACAATAAAATATCAAACATACATGTATTATATGAATTAAGAGAACATGAATTTACTCAATTTAGTACATGAGCATTGGGCAAAACGGCAGATGTTTTGAGGTTGATTGCATCACACATACTGTATACTATATACACCCACACAAGCACTTAACACTGGATAGGAACTGGGAGAGAATTTGGCTGGATGATGCTCCAGGACAGGTGTTGCAGTGTCTATACATAGTGTGTACCTCCTAAGATAGTAGGAGTAGGCATTGAGGAGCTGTCCCCAGCGCTGTGAGGGCCAAAAGGCATCCAGACACAACTGAAGAGACAGCAGCACACAGCTGATACACAGCAGCCCAACATACATGAGCTCCATTGACACCAACAACCACAACATTCCTACAGGGAGAGAGAGGATCAAATCACACACATGGACACACACTAAATGCAGAAACACATACATAGAGAAAGGATTCAGACAAAGATAACAGTTGGGTGTGTAATACACTGGAGGTGGCAGGTAGCCTAGTGGTTAGCGTGCTGGGCCAGTAACCGAAAGGTCCTCGACCTGACAAGGTCAAAATCTGTCGTTATGAACCAGGCAATTAACCCACTCTTCCTAGGCTGTCATTGTAAATAAGAATTTGTTCTTTATAACTGACTTGCCTAGTTAAATAAACGTTCATTAAAAAATACTGTTGCAGATGTATGTTTTACTGGTAATACAGAGAGAAGAATAAAACAAATTCACACCTAAGAACTTATGACTGTTGCTATGACGGTTAATCCTTTACAAAATATTTGTTGATATTTGCAAAACAGTTGTTTGCTCAGAGCTGAGGGCGAGTCAAGGTGGGATATACAGTAGATAGCAGTAGATGCATGTAGACATAATAGGTTTGATGATAGATGAGGTATAGGCGTGGATGTCTTAACAGTTTATGGTTATAATAACAGAAGTAAATAGGGTTGAAGATTTAGTATCGCATGAGAAAGAGGGAGAGAGCGGGATGGTATGTGGAGAGCGAGTAACAGATGGAGTGAAAGGACATTTACAAGTGATAGAACACTGGGAGTGTGAAGGACAGAAGGTGAAAGGAAGCACTAGGGAGAAAGGGTTAAGGAGGAGAGGGGAATGAAATGGTTACCGCGGCAACAAGAGCCAGCATTTCCATTGCTGAGTGTAAAGGTTTTGATGGTGGAGATGACAGTGTGCCATCGTATGCCATAAGGGGTTAAACTGTACATGCTCTACGTCAGGTTCGGGAAGCACACTATAATGACTACTGTATCTTAACTAATCAAATCAATCAGGAGTGTTTCAATTAAAGACATGCTCCGGAACATTGGCGACTGGTAAGTATTTTTTAAACCTCCCGCTTTGGGCTGGATGTGTCAGTGTGTACGTGCATAATCTAAGAGCAGAATTACTGTTTTAACTCAATTAGCCACAAAATCCCTAGCTTGAAAGCAACTGTTTACTGAAAAACGACTGTTTACTGTTTCCTATTTCCTGTTTACTGGCACCCTTTTCCCTACATTTTCTCCCACGTGGGCCAACCCACTAGCAATTTGAGCTAGCGAGCGAGCAATGACGTGGTGCACATATCTGCACATACAGTATGTGACGTAGTACGCAATTTTTGAGGACCACTTTTGGCTCATGAGTGCTACTTTCAGAATTACTGGTATACAAAAGTATACTAAAGTACCGGAGAATCTCTTTAACTTGATGAATAAATTGAATTGAATAGAATTGCTATGGATTGACCTCCTAGTCCTGGTAGATGTGTTATCATTACAGAGCATGTCCTTTCTAAGACCCACTGACAACATTTCAATATACATGATTAACATGACTTAACCTTCATGAAGAGAAACCTACATTACATCATTATGAGGTTCTTTCATAAAACACTAATTAGTTGTAGTTGAAATAACAGCAAGAGGGGGTACATAATCCTTGTTTGGTTTCATACAATACTCCAGCAAGGGCCAGGAATTGAAAGTAATTAACATTTGCATATAGTCTCACCTTCCTCTCTTTGTACATAGCCTCTGCACCCACCAAGGTAATACAAGCAGGATGGTATGGAACCAAACGCTGTCAACCTTGTGGCTTAGCGACACTTCCCTGACAACCACCCGAGGGATGAATGATGGGCTGTAAGGTCACGGTGACGTCACAGCAGGGGATCGAAGGTAGAAACCATACATCATGTGAAAGGACACCTCAGACCCCTGGAAGAGAGAGGTAATAAAGCACAGAGGCCCACCGTGAGTCACAGGGACAGCACCGAGATGATGACACCATCAAATGTAACGGCCGCTGGGTTGGGGATCTAGAGAGGGTAACCAAAGGGTACCCATAAGACAAACCTGCTTAACTGGGGTAATCTCTCTCCTCACTTCTCATTCTGTAATATCTCTGATTTTGAAATATGATCTCAATATGTCCCTCAGACTTCTCTGGTCCCCTTAGCCCCTGTTCCCTGGCTTGTGTAAACCCTCACCCAAACACATTAACCAGCACCCAGCCTTTCACTGCTGCTGGAGAAGGCCATTCCTTCCTCTAAGTGTGGAGGCCTTGCTGGGATGCCGATGCCTGCCTGCCTGGCCCAGCCCCCCTCCTCTCCCGGTATCCGTAGTGATTGAGGCAGGGTTCTGCGGTTGCTAGGAAATGTGGAGAGTGTGGCAGTCGGCCTCAGCGAGAGAGGGAACCTGCCATGAGGATGTTGTGTGGGCCTTTAGGAGAGGATGCCCCCTGCTGGATACACATAGTCACTTTTTCTATTAGTCATAATGCAGCTATCTTACAACATCTCCGTTATTCTGCTCTGATAAAGGACATCTCCTTAGCGTAAAGCATTGAAGTTGCTAAGAATTCTTTATATTAAATGACAGATATTTGCAGTTAAATTAGACTGTCTTGGATTAATTTTTAGACTGCCAACTCACTCTTGTTTGCTGTCTCCATTACTGTAAAGTGCCTCCTCTCTTTTCTCAAGGACAGTAGGAAAGGAAAGATGGAGGGAGGAATGCAGCCAAAGCTACTCCAGATGCTGTGCTATACTAGGACATTTGTTTTCCATAGAAAGGTATCAGATCAACCCACTCTATTGATTCAATGTCTATTATAATTGCACCAATTGTAATATTGTAGGACACAGACACTACACCAGTAAAGAGCAAAGGCCAGTAAACTGTAGATGTATGTAGAACTGTAGATACATGTAGAACTGTAGATGTATGTAGAACTGTAGATGTATGTAGAACTGTAGATACATGTAGAACTGTAGATGCATGTAGAACTGTAGATGTATGTAGAACTGTAGATGTATGTAGAACTGTAGATGCATGTAGAACTGTAGATGTATGTAGAACTGTAGATGTATGTAGAACTGTAGATGCATGTAGAACTGTAGATGTATGTAGAACTGTAGATGCATGTAGAACTGTAGATGCATGTAGAACTGTAGATGCATGTAGAACTGTAGATGTATGTAGAACTGTAGATGTATGTAGAACTGTAGATGTATGTAGAACTGTAGATGCATGGCATACAAGCACACACGCCAAAGGCCTTGTTGGATTCATATTAAAAAGGGTTAATACATGCAAATTCCTCATATTTTGCATGCTGCTGTGACGCTCTGATGTTTTTTGATTAGTATGTTGCATTTTTCTGGTATAACTCTGACTCCATGTGGTCATCATAGAAATTGCACATTGCAGGCCATGCGTGCGGTGCACTGGTAGTTGGTTGCCATAGCAATCTGATGTCATCAGACAAGCTGTAAGGTGGTGTCTTACATGCCTCTTCTGATTGCATTCCTTTAAACTACTTCATTTGTGAAGCTAAACATCTGGAGCCTTAATTGGGGAGGATGGGCACGTGGTAATGGCCGGAGCGGAATAAGTGGAAGGGTATCAACAACATCAAACACATGGTTTCCATTTGCTCCGTTCCATTATTATGAGCCGTCCTCCCCTCAGCAGCCTCCACTGCTGTGAACTACACCCACCTGCCTACAGCATTTCTATACAGAGAGATCATTCTACTGGACAGTGACAACCTTTGACCAGACTACAATATCCTCACAGATAAAGTACAAAAAGCAGAAGTCATTGGTGAAAAGTTTCGGGAGCCCTGCAGGCATAAATGAATACCCTGTGTGATACCTTAATGAAGACTCTATGCTGAAACACATTGCTGTTTTTATATGCTATATGCCCAGTATATTAAGGCCTTTTGTAACTTAAACAATTGCCTGAGTGCCTGGACCTTTCTCTCTTTGGTTGGATTTGAGTTTTCTGTTTTTCTGATCAAAAGTAAGTAGCGCTTTATAGTTGATGATGTGACTCTAGTAATATTATACATTTGAATACATTGGGAAATGTGATGGTTAAAAGAGGTCTATTGAAATGTGTAGGCTACAGTATAAAGAAAGACATCCAGTACAGGTACTTAGCCAGTGTTCCTCCCTGCGTGAGTTCAGGGTTTAGAACTGTGCTCCAACTGGGTTGTTAGTGGTTCATTCAGTGATTTGATTGGCATCCTGAACACTTGCTTTTCATATATTAGACCTTTTCGACAAAACCATCTCAGGTCGGTCGAGTGCATGTCTTGAGTAATTCAACTTGTGGTGCCCCATCAGAACCCACAATATAAACTTGTTTTAATCCAATGTTTGTAATCAATGTAATTATAACTAAACACTGTGTAGCCTCAAAACATGGTTAAAACTATAATGTTGATATCATGGATGGTCAGTCCTTGCATCCATAGCTTTGTCTATGAATTTGAGAGTGGTTAGATTTCTCCAGCCCCATCCCTCAGCTTTTTACAGATAAAATGTTGGGGATTTAATTTAGTTATTGTTTCAATTGCGGGTTGCCCCTTTATGTAACAGTTGTTGGTGGAAGAAGGTGAGGACCAAGGTGCAGCGTGGTACGTGTTCATCTTTTTATTTTGAACTGAACACTGAATAATAAAACAACAAAGAGAATGAACAAAACCGAAACAGTTCTGTCTGGTGCAGACACAAAAACAGAAAACAAATACCCACAAATCATAGTGGGAAAACAGGCTGCCTAAGTATGGTTCTCAATCAGAGACAACGATCGACAGCGGCCTCTGATTGGGAACCATACCAGGCCAAACACAGAAATACAAAACCTAGACTACAAAACATAGAATGCCCACCCCAACTCACACCCTGACCAAACTAACACAGAGACATAAAAAAGGAACTAAGGTCAGGACGTGACACTTTAAGGTGGATTTTGAGGTCCATTCTCCAAGCAACATCGTCAGCTTTGTGCTCCCTAAGGTATATGACATATCAGGTGAGGGTTAATTCACTGAAGAGGTAGATCATTAAAACGTGCATTCAAACTGTAGATTCTAAATTTAAATTCTAATTATTTTATGACCTCGCCTGGTGTAACGTCCCTATAAAAATAATATATTTATTTATAGATAATGGAATATTGACAACAATATATTATATTTATGCCATGGCCTAGGCAGAGAACTCCTCTAAATTTGGAAATATTTGATTGATTTTATGTTTTTATCAACTTTTTATTTTGTTAACTTATCGATTCAACATTGTCATAAGACCGGCAATTCAGTTTGTTTTGTCAAGATAACATAAAGGCTAGATAGCTAGCTTGCTAGCCTCTGGGTTATCTTGACAAAACTTACTGATTTGCCATTCTTATGACAATGTTTAGCTATTTTTAATATTTTTAAACGGGAGTTGGCAAAAGCTTGGACATCACACAGAGGCTTGTATTTTTGAGTGAATCTTTCACTCCAAGGTGGACTATCCCAATAATTGATGTGTAGTGAGCCTCTTCCGCCCCACCCCCCACCCCACCTTGCTGGATGTGACCACTGATTTCCCCCTACTCAAGCCTGCTTTAGGGTATCAGAGGAGCTGAGAACAGCATCGTGGAGGAGAGTTCTAAGGGAGAGGGAAGGCTCTTGACTGACATGGAGACGGGTGTACGTTCGACTTGACCTATGTGCAGCCCACCGAAGTTGGATGTGACCTGGACGTGCCAGCCTCTGACTGTTGAAGACATGTGCTTTTTTTGTTTTTAGCGTCTTTGAGATTATCTGTATAAGGAAAAGTGCTATATAAAATAAATATATATACAGTATATATATATTTTATATAGCAGTTTTCCTTATACAGATTTTATATATATTGATAATCATTTGTTTTAGAGTCAGCAATGTTACAGAGAATGGACAAAGACAGCACAGTCGAACAGGGACACAACAGTAACATTGCCTGTGATGCATTATCTTACATTCACTTATATCAGTGCCTGTGTTTCCTGTATCTATATTGGATGGATATCTGTCCTTGTTGATGCCGCTCTTTTCACCTCTAAATTCTTTCAGTGTGACTAAACATAGAACATGTTTGAGTACTACGCTGCTTCTATGCATGTCAGGACTACTGCTACTGTATTTGTGAGTGTATGCATGTTCATACTGTGTATGTAGGTATGTATAGGCCTACATTACTGGTAAGTGTGTGCATGTGCACATGTGTAACCGGCATAGACACATTTTCCACAGTTAGGGTTCTGTGATGCAGTTGCTATGGTAACCATGATAGAAATAGACGGGTATCTGCATGGAAAGGAAATAATTGAACTGTGTTGTTTAGAAATAGAGACAGAAAATAACAGATCGGTGAATGAGTGTGTGCACACTGCAGTACATTAAAAGTGCATCAGCGTGGATGGGGGCCATAGGCCAGGCCATTATGACTAGGAGAGAGTGAGTGGGTCTGTACTGCATTCACTGCCTGTGTTTGAGAGGAGATAAGCACTCAGCGACAACACAAATTAAATAGGGAAACGATATTGTTTAGAACCTCTGCTTTGTACATGATAACATGGTTTCCTAATCACAATGTGATAAATCTAATCAGCTAGGCTATTTGATAGCCTAGGCTTTCATTGCTTTAATTTCAGTGCATGGTATTCCTTGCAGTAGGGTAATTTAATTAGACATTTCATAAGTCAGGAGTCAGTTGAGAAGGGCTTGTTATGTTATGTGTTGGGTGTCAGTGTGCTGTAGCTAAGGTAGGCTACAATTACTGAATGTCAGGCTTTATCCCTACACATCAGAGATTTTAAAAACCACATCAACCAGTATGCTGTCTGTATATTTATTAAAGCCATTTTCTTAACACCTTTCAACCACTGTCACGTCTCTTTATGGGTTCCTTTGTAGTGAATTCAGTAATCATGCACTTGGATGAAATAAGAACAAAGAGACTGATTGAAAGACTCAATCCCAGAGCAAAGATAACAAAATACAGTGATTTAAAATAGTAATATTTTGCGCTCAGTGTTTTTATATAAATATATATATATATATATATATATATATATATATATATATATATATATATATATATATATATAAATACAAAAATCATTAAGTAGAAAACATTGGGAAAGGGAGGGCAGATTGAGGGATGTGATGGGAAGAAATGAGGGAGGGGGTGCAGGAATATGAGTGTATGCATTTTCAAGGCGGTCTTTCAGTAGCAAAAAAACAGTAACAGGAAAACGAATAGGTCTACGGATTGATGCATGCTTTTATACGATGTACGTATCATGGAAATAGGCACTTGAGATTTATAGTTATTAGTTGTACAGTTAGTGCGGTGACACTGGCAATGCGTTTAATTTGAGCTCGAGCTAGGTGGCTTCACCTAAACAGTGTGTGAAAGAGGGAAAGGAGAGGGAACAAGAGGGGAGGGGGTGTATGGACCTCACTGGTTACGGGACCTACAGGCACCCCGATTGTGCTCTCATAATTTGTGGAGGTGAGGACAAAAGAAAGGGAAAATTGGAGGAAAGGCCCGGGATTTGATTGTGACGGGGCCCCCGACTCGCCGCCGCTGGTCGGGGTTGTCAAGACGACAAAGAGTGAGGGAAAAGCGGCGGAGCAGTCGACTCAAGACCGGGGTTTCCTGCCAGAGCAGCGGGAGTGTCACAAAACAACCTTTTACTCTTCGAGGGGCCTTAAGCGTTCCCAGGTAACGTATGCATTGAAAGAGTGCCTCTGTCATGTTTTTCTCAGCATTTAGTAAGGGGAAATTACATGTTGGGGGTAAGATTGTCTGCAGCAGCATCCGCTTTATTCAGTGTTATATATGCTTACCCACCTACCACTGCTGTAATATCTAACATCTGCACCTAATCACCCTCTTTTTGTATGCTGCTTGCCTTCCCGTCCTATTATGATTATAGGACAGACCAGGTAGCTAACATTGCTAGTTAGCTAGCTAATTGTGTTCGTTGTTCACAAATCTATTTTATCAGGATAGCTAACGTAGCTAAATTGCAACAAAATAACTCAAATAGAATTTGCAATGACGCAAACGGGTTTCTATAGCACAGCCTAGCTAGTCCAGCAGCACCCACTTATTGTGATGCATGAAGCTAACGTTAAACGTGCTAGCTAGCTAATATTAGCTACAACTAACGTCAACATGAAACTACTATCTAGATTCTAGTAGCTGCTCGCTAGTTTGGTCTGCAACTATCGTAGCTAACTAAATAAAATACAGGATGTGCTCAAATGGCTAGCTGATAAACATTTAGCATCCTATTCATTGTTATTCACTAGCCACAGTTTTTTGTAGCTAGCTAGCTACATCATAATATCTAGCTAGCTATGTGCCATGGCATTGGTTTAGTCGAGGACGTGTTTCATCAACCTACTTCTGTTCTGGCCTTAACTCTACAGAAAACTTGTTTACAGTGCGTGAGGCCAGTGGTTACGTTTAACACCTGGTGTGACAGCACTGTGGTGTCAATAAAAGCTTCATTGGTCTGTAATCGAATAGGCTGTTTCTTCATAAACTGTCACATTTTATACCATAATTAATTTATTATCACGTCACCATCATCAACATTTTAATTACAGTCAGTAAAACGGGGTAATATTGGTCCAAAAGTATTCAACCCCAAACAATTAGGCTACTGGATGTAGTAGTAGTTGTACAGTTAGTGCGGTGACACTGGCAATGCGTTTAATTTGAGCTCGAGCTAGGTGGCTTCACCTAAACAGTGTGACTAAACCAAACTGACTTGGAAAACTGACCAAATGTGTAACGATATCACTTGTTTCACTGTCACGATTGAAACCTGCCAATTATCATTCAAATAAAAGATTATTGGTCATGTAAACAGATTTGCAGGTGCAGAGAAATCCAGCAGTGGAGTAATACATAGCAGTAAAAAAAATTAAAATCACACAAAATCCAGAAAAACACAAATAAAGAAATTCAGAAATATCAGAAGGAGCAATGTCAGAGAATGGAATATAAGTACATATACAGTACCAAAAGTTTGGACACCTACTCATGCAAGGGTTTTTGTTTATTTTTACTATTTTCTACATTGTAGAATAATAGTGAAGACATCTAAACTATGAAATAACACATGGAATCATGTAGTAACCAAAAAAGTGTTCAACAAATCAAAATATATTTTAGATTCTTCAAAGTAGCCAACCTTTGCCTTGATGTCAGCTTTGCATACTCTTGGCATTCCCTCAACCAGCTTCACCTGGAATGCTTTTCCAACAGTCTTGTAGGAGTTCACACATGCTGAGCCCTTGTCGGCTGCTTTTCCTTCACTCTGCGGTCCAACTCATTCCAAACCATCTCAATTGGGTTGAGGTCGGGTGATTGTGGAGGCCTGGTCATCTGATGCAGCACTCCATCACTCTCCTTCTTGGTCAATTAGCCCTTACACAGCCTGGAGGTGAGTATGGTCATTGTCCTGTTGGAAAACAAATGATAGTCCCACTATGCACAAACCAGATGGGATGGTTACTTGAACTCCGTGAAGCATTTATTTGGGCTGCAATTTCTGAGGCTGGTAACTCTAATGAACTTGTCCTCTGCAGCAGAGGTAACTCTGGGTCTTCCTTTCCTGTGGCGGTCCTCATTAGAGCCAGTTTCATCATAGCGCTTGATGGTTTTTGTGACTGCACTTGAAGAAACTTTCAAAGTTCTTGAAATGTTCCGTATTGACTGACCTTCAAGTAATGATGGATTGTCGTTTCTCTTTGCTTATTTGAGCTGTTCTTGCCATAATATGGACTTGGTCTTTTACCAAATAGGGCTGTCTTCTGTATACCACCCCTACCTTGTCACAACACAAATGATTGGCTCAAATGCTTTAAGAAGGAAAGAAATTCCACAGACTTTTAACAAGGCACACCTGTTAATTGAAATGCATTCCAGGTGACTACCTCGTGTAGCTGGTTGAGAGAATGCCAAGAGTGTGCAAAGCTGTCATCAAGGCAAAGGGTGGCTACTTTGAAAAATCTCATATAAAATAGATTTGGACGTGTTATTTCATAGTTTTGTTGTCTTCAATATTATTCTACAATGTGGAAAATAGTAAAAATTAAGAAAAAGCCTTGAATGAGTAGGTGTGTCCAAACCTTTGACTCGTACTGTACATAAACTCAGCAAAAAAATAGAAACGTGCTCTCACTGTCAGCTGCGTTTCTTTTCAGCAAACTTAACATGTGTAAATATTTGTATGAACATAACAAAAGTCAACAACTGAGACATTAACTGAACAAGTTCCACAGACACGTGACTAACATAAATGGAATAATGTGTCCCATGAACAAAGGGGGTGTCAAAATCAAAAGTAACAGTCATTATCTGGTATGGCCACCAGCTGCATTAAGTACAGCAGTGCATCTCCTCATCATGGACTGCACCAGATTTGCCAGTTCTTTCTGTGAAATGTTACCCCTCTCTTTCACCAAGGCACTTGGAAGTTCCCAGACATTTCTGGGGGGAATGGCCCTAGCCCTCACCCTCCGATCCAACAGGTCCCAGACGTGCTCAAAGGGATTGAGATCCGGGCTCTTCGATGGCCATAGCAGAACACTGACATTCCTGTCTTGCAGGAAATCACTCACGGAACGAGCAGTATGGCTGGTGGCATTGTCATGCTGGAGGGTCATGTCAGAATGAGCCTGCAGGAAGGGTATCACATGAGGGAGGAGGATGTCTTTCCTGTAAAGCATAATGTTGAGATTGCCTGCAATGACAACAAGCTCAGTCTGATGATGCTGTGACACACCGCCCCAGACCATGACGGACCCTCCACCTCCAAATCGATCCCGCTCCAGAGTACAGGCCTAGGTGTAACGCTCATTCCTTCGACGATAAGCGCGAATCCGACCATCACCCCCGGTGAGACAAAACTGTGACTAGTCCGAGAAGATCACTTTTTTTGTCAGTAATGTCTGGTCCAGCGACGGTGGGTTTGTGCCCATAGGCGACGTGGTTGCTGGTGATCTCTGGTGAGGACCTGCCTTAAAACAGGCCTACAAGCCCTCAGTCCAGCCTCTCTCAGCCTATTGTGGACAGTCTGAGCACTGATGGAGGGATTATGCGTTCCTGGTGTAACTCGGGCAGTTTTTGTTGCCATCCTGTACCTGTCCCGCAGGTGTGATGTTCGGCTGTACCGATCCTATGCAGGTGTTGTTAAACGTGATCTGCCACTGCGAGGGCGGTCAGCTGTCCGTCCTGTCTCCCTGTAGCGCTATCTTGGGCATCTCACAGTACGGACATTGAATTTATTGCCCTGGCCACATCTGCAATCCTCATGCCTCCTTGCAGCATGCCTAAGGCACGTTCACGCAGATGAGCAGGGCCCCTGGGCATCTTTATTTTGGTGTTTTTCAGAGTCAGTAGAAAGGCCTCTCTAGTGTCCTAAATTTTCATAACTGTGACCTTAATTACCTACCGTCTGTAAGCTGTTAGTTTCCTAACGACCGTTCCACAGGTGCATGTTCATTAATTGTTTATGGTTCATTGTACAAGCATGGGAAACAGTAATTCTGTCCTTCAAACTTTGCTTTTGTCAAAGAATCCTCCATTTGCAGCAATTACAGCCTTGCAGCCCTTTAGCATTCTAGTTGTCAAATTGTTGAGATAATCTGACGAGATTTCACCCCATGCTTCCTGATGCACCTCCCACAAATTGGATTGGCTTGATGGGCACTTCTTACGTACCATACGGTCAAGTTGCTCCCACAACAGCTCAATAAGGTTGAGATCTGGAGACTGTGCTGGCCACTCCATTATAGACAGAATACCAGCTGACTGCTTCTTCTGCTGCCTGCAGGGTATGGCGTGGTGTTGCAAAATGGAGTGATAGCCTTCCTTCTTCCAGATCCATTTTACCCTGTACAAATCTCCCACTTTACCACCACCAAAGCACCCCCAGACCATTACATTGCCTCCACCATGCTTAACAGATGGCGTCAAGCACTCCTCCAGCATCTTTTTATTTTTTCTGCGTCTCACGAATGTTCTTCTTTATGATCCGAACAACATTTGTCTGTCTACAACACTTTTTTCCAATCTTCCTCTGTCCAGTGTCTGTGTTCTTTTGCCCATCTTAATCTTTTATTTTTATTGGCCAGTGTGAGATAGGGCTTTTTCTTTGCAACTCTGCCTAGAAGGCCAGCATCCTGGAGTCGCCTCTTCACTGTTGACGTTGAGACTGGTGTTTTGCGGGTACTATTTAATGAAGCTGCCAGTTGAGGACTTGTGAGGCATCTGTTTCTCAAACTAGACACTAATTTACTTGTCCTCTTGCTCAGTTTTGCACCGGGGCCTCCCTCTTCTCTTTCTATTCTGGTTAGAGACAGTTTTTGCTGTTCTGTGAAGGGAGTAGTACACAGCGTTGTACGAGATCTTCAATTTCTTGCTAATTTCTCACATTTCTTCATTTCTCAGAACAAGAATAGACCGGTGAGTTTCAGAAGAAAGTTCTTTGTTTCTGGCCATTTTGAGCCTGTAATCGATCCCACAAATGCTGATGCTCCAGATACTGAACTAGTCTAAAGAAGGCTAGTTTTATTGCTTCTTTAATCAGAACAACAGTTTTCAGCTGTGCTAACATAATTGCAAAGGGTTTTCTAATGATCAATTAGCCTTTTAAAATGCTAAACTTTGATTAGCTAACACAATGTGCCATTGGAACACAGGAGTGATGGTAGCTGATAATGGGCCTCTGTACGCCTTTGTAGATATTCCATTTAAAAAAATGGTCAGTTTCCAGCGCATATATATATATATATATATATATATATATATATATATATATATATATATATAATGCGCGCACACACACACACAATTGAAGTTGGAACATTATATACACCTTAGCCAAATACATTTAAACTCTGTTTTTCACAATTCCTGACATTTAATCCTAGTAAAAATTCCCTGTCTTAGGTCAGTTAGGATCACCACTTTATTTTAAGAATGTGAAATGTCAGAATAATAGTAGAGAGAGTGATTTATTTCATCACATTCGCAGTGGGTCAGAAGTTTACATACACTCAATTAGTATTTGGTAGCATTGCCTTTAAATTGTTTAACTTGGGTCAAATGTTCCAGGTAGCCTTCCACAAGCTTCCCACAATAAGTTGAGTGAATTTTGGCCCATTCCTCCTGACAGAGCTGGTGTAACTGAGTCAGGTTTGTAGGCCTCCTTGCTCGCACACGCTTTTTCAGTTCTGCCCACACATTTTCTATAGGATTGAGGTCAGGGCTTTGTGATGGCCACTCCAATACCTTGACTTTGTTGTCCTTAAGCCATTTTGCCACCTTTGGAAGTATGCTTGGGGTCATTGTCCATTTGGAAGACCCATTTGCAACCAACTTTTAACTTCCTGACTGATGTCTTGAGATGTTGCTTCAATATATCCACATAACTTTCTTTCCTCATGATACTATCTATTTTGTGAAGTGCACCAGTCCCTCCTGCATCAAAGCACACCCACAACATGATGCTGCCACCCCCGTGCTTCACGGTTGGGATGGTGTTCTTCGGCTTGCAAGCCTCCCCCTTTTTCCTCCAAATATAACGATGGTCATTATGGCAAATATAACGATGGTCAACTGTTCTATTTTTGTTTCATCAGACCAGAGGACATTTCTCTAAAAGGACGATCTTTGTCCCCATGTGCAGTTTCAAACAGTAGTCTGGCATTTTTATGGTGGTTTTGGAGCAGTTGCTTCTTCCTCGCTGAGCGACCATTCAGGTAATGTCGATATAGGACTCGTTTTACTGTGGCTATAGATACTTTTTGAATTTTACCCCTTTTTCTCCCCAATTTCGTAGTATCCAATTGTAGTAGCTACTATCTTGTCTCATCGCTACAACTCCCGTACGGGCTCGGGAGAGACGAAGGTTGAAAGTCATGCGTCCTCCGATACACAACCAACCAAGCCGCTGCTTCTTTAACACAGCGCACATCCGGAGGAAACACCGTGCACCTGGCCACCTTGGCTAGCGTACACTGCGCCCAGCCCGCCACAGGAGTCGCTGGTACCGACCAAGCCCTCCCTAACCCGGGCGACGCTAGGCCAATTGTGCGTCGCCCCACGGACCTCCCGGTCGCGGCCGGTTACGACAGAGCCTGGGCGCGAACCCAGGACTCTGATGGCACAGCTGGCGCTGCGTACAGCGCCCTTAACCACTGCGCCACCCGGGAGGCCCCGGCTATAGATACTTTTGTACCGGTTTCCTCCAGCATCTTCACAAGGTCCTTTGCTGTTGTTCTGGGATTGATTTGCACCAAAGTACGTTCATCTCTAGGAGACAGAACGCGTCTCCTTCCTGAGCGGTATGACGGCTGCGTGGTCCCATGGTGTTTATACTTGCATACTATTGTTTGTACAGATGAACATGGTACCTTCATGCATTTGGAAATTGATCCCAAGGATGAACCATACTTGTGGAGGTCAACAAATTTTTTTTTTTTAGGTCTTGGCTGATTTCTTTTGATTTTTCCATGATGTCATGCAACGAGGCATTGAGTTTGAAGATAGGCCTTAAAATACATCCACAGGTACACCTCCAATTGACTCAAATGTTGTCAATTAGCCTAACAGAAGCTTCTAAAGCCATTACATAATTTTCATAATTGACTGTGCCATTAACGCTGTTTAATGGCACAGTCAACTTAGTGTATGTGAACGTCTGACCCACTGGAATTGTGATACAGTGAATTATGAGTTAAATAATCTGTCTGTAAACAATTGTTAGAAAAATGAATTGTGTCATGCACAAAATAGATGTCCTAACTGACTTTCCAAAAATATAGTTTGTTAACAAGACATTTGTGGAGTGGTTGAGAAATGAGTTGTAATGACTCCAACTGTGTATATACAGTATAATGGTGTGTAAAGACAGTATATGAATAGAAAAGGTGTGTACAGCAGTAGTTATAAGATGAGCCATGACTAGAATACAGTATGTACAGATCCTTCAGGGAGTATTCATACCCCTTGATTTATTTCACATTTAGTTGTTACTTATCCCACATTTAGTTGTTACAGCCATCTACACACACTAACCTATAATGACAAAGTGAAAACATGTTTTTAGAATTTGTTTCAAATGTATTGAAAATTAAATACATTATTTCCATGACTTACAGAAAACGTTTGACCTCTGTCATTGCCAACAAAGGGTATATAACAAAGTATTGAGATAAACTTTTGTTATTGACCAAATACTTATTTTCCACCATAATCTGCAAAATCCTATAATGTGATTTTCTGGATTTTTTTTTTTCATTTTGTCTGTCATAGTTGAAGTGTACCTATGATGAAAATTACAGGCCTCTCTCATCTTTTTAAGTGGGAGAACTTACACATTTGGTGGCTGACTAAATATTTTTTTGCCCCACTAAGTATTCACACCCCTGAATCAATACATGTTAGAACCACCTTTGGCAGCGATTACAGCTGTGACTCTTTCTACGTACATCTCTAAGAGCTTTGCACACCTGGATCGTATAATATTTGCACATTATTCTTCAAAAAATTATTACATCTCTGTCAAGTTGGTTGTTGATCATTGCTAGACAACCATTTACAAGTCTTGCCATAGATTTTTAAGTCGATTTAAGTCAAAAATGCAACTTGGCCACTCAGCAACATTCAATGGTAAGCAACTCCAGTGTATATTTGGCCTTAGGTTATTGTCCTGCTGAAAGATGAATCTGTCTCCCAGTGTCTGTTGGAAAGCAGACTGAACCAGGTTTTCTTCTAGGATTTTACCTGTGCGTAGCTCTATTCTGTTTATTTTTATACCCCTAACAAACTGCCTAGTCCTTGCCAATGACAAGCATACCCACAACATGATGCAGCCACCACTATGCTGAAAATATGAAGAGTGATACTCAGTGACTGTTGTTTTAGATTTACCCCGAACATAATTTTGTATTCAGGAAGTACATTTCTTTGCCACATTTTTTGCTGTTTTACTTTAGTGCCTTACTGCAAGTAGGATGCATGTCTTGGAATATTTGTATTCTTTGCGAGGCATTAGAAAACCTCAGTCTTTGTGGTTAAATCTGTATTTGAAATTTGCTGCTAGACTGAGGGACCTTACAATTATCTGTATGTGTGGGGTACAGAGATGAGGTAGGCATAAAAAAAATCATGTTAAACACTATTATTGTGCACATAGTCCATGCAACTCATAATGTGACTTGTTAAGCAAACGTTTACTGCAGAACTTAATTAGGCTTGCCATAATGAAGAGGTTGAATAGTTATTGACTCAAGACATTACAGCTTTTCATTTTTAATTAATTTGTAAAAAATCTCTACAAACAAAATTGCACTTTCACATTATGGGTAATTGTGTGTAGATCAGTAACACAATCTAAATTGGATCCATTTTAAATTCAGTCTGTAACACAACAAAATGTGGAACAAGTCAAAGGGTGTGAATACTTTCTGAAGGAACTGTACATATAAAGTGGGTAAAACAGTATGTTAACATTATTAAAGTGACCAGTGTTCAATGACTACATAGGGCAGCAGTCTCTAAGTTGCATGGTAGAGTACCGGGCCTTGGCTATACAAATTACACGTTTACAAAAGACTGCAGAAGTTGGCTGTAAGCAATTGGTCAATTAAGCACTTTACAGTGTATTTAAAACAGACAATAGACGTGTCACATGGGGTCCTCGTGAATGATGACCCCATCAAAGTGGTGTCAACCCATAATTAGAGTCCCTGTTGATTTAATTCCTTAGAAAGCTGTTAAATACATTTACGTTGAGCTATACCTACCTGTTTTATTAATTTAGTGGGGTGATAAGAAATCACGTGGCTGGTTTACCACAGCTTTATAAGATTATTTGTAATCATGTACAATCCATGTAGGCCTACATGGATTCATTGTGATCTTGACATTATTGTGCCACTGTTTTGACTTCATGCTGCTAGGCCTCTGGGTAATTCCATTTGAATTCAATCACTTTTTGACACCACCCCTTTTGATTTGAACAAAACCCTCCATACATATTTTCCAATTGTAGAAATGCTCAGAAAGTGACTTTTTAAACCTGAATGCCAAAACATTCAAGAGATAAATGTGGTCAAAGGTAAATCAAGGTTAAATAAAATGTGATTAAATGTGGTCAAGGTTGACCTATTTTGCTTTCACTGGAAACGATAAACATTTGAGATTGATATTTAAAAGCTTACAAATAGGGTTGACAAACTGTTTTATAATTGATTGATTTATCTTATTATCATCTGAGGTTTTGGTGTTGTGCCCACCTTCTGTTAAGACACAACGTGTTCTTGAATATATTGTGAGTGTTATGTTTTGACTGACTACATGTATAAATAAACATACATTTATACTTTCAAATGGTACAACGAACATGGTTGGAGGTCCACACATTAGAGAATGTTGACTTGAAGGGGAATTCAGTTGGTTTAAATAACACTGTCAATCCTCCATAGGAAACCTACTGAAATATAGGTAATAGAATAGACTTGACCAGTTAAGTTAACATTTGACGGTGGGTGGACCGGCGGCCATCTTTGTGGTAGTAATTAGAAGTACAAATTTCAATTTCAATGATGTACCAGTTAAATTGCAGCAGTCTGAAGGGATAAGTCATTCTATGAGTTAAATTTCTAGCATGTTGTGTCTCAACCGATGGCGGGCACAACACACAAACTTCAGATAATGTAAAGTAGGGTCTAAGCAACAACAAATAATCATTAATTTCGTTTTTTTTTTTCTCCAAGAAATTATCCAATAGTTTGACAACCCTGTTTGTAAGCTTTTAAAATGATATCAAACTCAATCGTTTATAATTTCCAGTGATAAAGACAATGTGTCTCATAGGGCTGGGACGATACCAGCATCACAATATTGCAGAACTAGGGCTGTTTTCCTAAATAAGTTCAATCCACTTTGTTTTTTTTTCCCTTGCCGCAATACTAACAACGTTTTAGTATCGCGATACTGGTATCGTCCCTAACCTAATGTCTCTTGGTGTGGTGGGGTATGGAAAATGGGTCAACTTGAGCATCTCTGTCTCCTGAATGTTTTAGCATTCAGGTCCAAAAAGTCACTTTATGACCGCTTCTTCCATCAGCAAACATGTCTGGAAAGTTTGGCTTAAATTCAAAGGGATGCGGTCAAAACATTATTGAACTCATATGGATTTACCTTCTACTCTAGTGCCTTTCATTTTTGAGCAATTCCGTGGATGTTTGAGTTACATGCGTTATCAAGAATTGAACATACACAACAGTTGCAGTTGACACGCACAATACAAATACGGTATATTGTCGCCGTTGACGTCTGGACAAATGTTGCCCCTCAAAATCATATAGTTGTGGTTTTGCACATTTTAGTTTGATACCACTTTACAACAAGTGCCCTAATACCTGTGTATTTATTTACATGGTAGTTACATGGGCAGGTGGGCCTATAGTGTAATTACAGTATGATGTTATAAAGTTGGACACGTTGACACCTGATTCATTGTATTGCAGATTGTATGTGACTATTTGTACATTAAGACCTACAGTTAGTACAATACTAAAATAGACCATGTGGTATATGTTAAGGAACACAGTGAGAAAGAGTAATGGGTTATGCAATGGTTAACAACAAACCCACTGTACTTACTTTGTCTACATAAACACACATCATTTTTGGATGTAATAGCCAATGTACAATATAGGCTATGTGGTCGTTGTGGCACACAGACAGTTATTTTTGTTTCTTTTTCTGTTCTTTCAGATTTCCACAGAGCTCCTGTAAACAACTGAAGAGAGATGGACTCACATGGATGGAAATACTGGAGAGAATCTGCAAAAGAAAAACAAGAAGAAGCTGATTAAATGGAAACCTTACTTTTGGACATTGGTGTGGGAGACGGTCAATTTGAATAATGATTGAAAGAAAATTAAAATAAGGTAAGGTAAGACAGAAACATGTTGGAGATATAGAAGAGCACCAAGATAAACACTGGTGAAGAAGAACTAAAGTTGGGGGAAACTGGGGACCAAAGACTTTTCTACAATCCAACTACATGTGTCAAAAAAAATCTAAGGGAATGAGAGAAAAAAAATGAGAATTTCAAAAAGTATTAATCGCAACAAGAACACACATATCAGTGGATTTGTTTTCCTTTTGGTTTGAGACATTTATTGGATGAAAGTATTGGTTAGCATTTCTAAGGCTGTTTCTGCACAGGTACGAGCCAAATACATGCAAACCTACATGAGGGAAGCATTATTGTTTCGCAAAGGCTACTCCTGCCAGAACTGAATAATTTCTGCAATGGCAGTCCAGCAGTCTAAAAGGCAGTGACTCAGTTACTCATGAAAAGTTTTTGCACATGGGACACCATTGAATCACGCTGCAATTTTATCTTAACTCTGTTTGCCTGTGCTCTTATACAGTGGAAAGGACTTTGAGGCCTATTATTTCAAGTGCTGTTGTCTCTCTTGCACTTGATATTTTCACATTTAGTGCCAAACTGCAACATCTGTATCATATCCTTTTAACATTGAAATCGCTACTACATTTAGTACAAAAAAACAGATATTTAGTTGTAATTTGAACTCAGCTCTCCAACAATTACAACTATAATGGAGTTACTCTACAACATCAGATTTCAGAAGTTCTTTAGTTGTATATAATTGAAAATTACTGGTCATTTTCTGCTCAAGCCTCAGTATTTGCTTCATTTTCAATTGCTGCTACAAGTGTGATAAAACATTTGTGATAAAGTCACTTGCTTCAACTCTGCTGGACTTTGTTGGACTCACCACCATCCTTTAACTGCAAGCCTACGAAGTCAACTGACACAGTAACTGCCATTACGGAACAAAAAACATTCCCTCAAACAATTCATAAAAATCCATCGAAACATGCAGAATTTTTCCAACAGTCCAGCACCTCCAGCTCTTCCTCCTGGATTTACTAGTAGGGGTGGAGTTGGCTCCTCTTACCCACCACCGTCAACAGATCCCCAGATATCCCCAAGGATGACCGATGACTACACTGGGATGCAACAGCAAACACCCCTAAACCCTCAAAGTCACAGTCGACACCTACTCCATCGAGGGCACCACCACCCTAGTCAGGCTGGCCATATGCTTGCTTATGATGCAAGAAACAGAGCTGGGGAATCATCACACGGTAATATTCACAGTGGCAGTAGTAGCAACCCTTACCAAAAGGAAACAATGGATTATTATTTTGCAATGGGTGGAAAGGACAGACATAGAAGAGGAGGTATGGCATATGGGGCAGGTTTTGGGTACTCAAATATGGATGGAAATATACCTCAGCAGTACAGACAAGCTGGAACTAGCTCCTCCGGGATGATGTCTCCCTATCCTTTGGACTATGGTTCGACGGCCGGCTCAGGTGGTAGTAGCAGTGGCAGCAGTGGTGCTGGAGCATTTTCCCCCTCCCATCAGTACAAAATGGGTCAGAACCTTGCAATGCAGCCAGCATCAGGGCCTCAGATACAGCACCGCCAACATGGACAGAATTACCCCACCCATCAAGCTCTGCAACATGGACAGCAGCATAGGACTTATCCCATCTCTGGACACAGAATGCCTCCACAGTTCTCACACTACTCCCCACAGGGTAGTGCATCCACAGGGTCATCAGGAATGTACAGCTCCCCACCACAGAGATATCATGATGGGGCCAGCAGTGGTGGTGGATTTGAACCTAAAGTCAACAACTCTCCTAATATGAACTCTAATTCAAACTCAATTTCAAGTTCAGCTACAACAAACAATGTTGGATCACTGGAGAATGTAGCAAAGAGTTACCACTCTTCAAGTTATCCCTCATACTCCCCACAAACCCATCCACTCCACAAACAAGCCACCCTCCAGCACCGCAATTCTCAGCACAATTTAGGAATAGGTTACGACAACTCTCTCAAAATGCAGCATCATGCCCCTCCACCAGGTCCTGTATACTCTAAGCATCACCAATCCACCAATCCCGGAATGCCTCAACAACCGTGTCAAGAAATAGCCAAATCGCCAATGCATTCTCAACCCCAACAGGGCCAGATTAACCAAAACTTCAGCCCTATATCTAACCCCTCTCCAGCTGCCTCTGCAGTGCAGTCTCCCAGTTGTAGCTCCTCACCTTCCCCGTTGATGGGTGTCTCAGAAGGTCATGGAAACCCTTTATGTCCCCCACATGTTCCATCACATCCTCCTCCCCCAAATCCTCGTAGTTGCCGTGGTCGGTTATTGCAGACGATGCCTCAGTTGAGTCCCACACCCAACTCCAACAGCAGCATCAGTAGTTGTGGCAGCAGTGGCAGTATCAAAGCTACTGGTCTGAATACAAGCGCTGGAGGTGGTCACTTAGTCTCAAACCGAAGCAGAATGGCTGCAGGTACAGGAAAAGGATCACATGAAGAAGGGTCATCCTCGTCTGTCTATTCATCTTCTCCTCTTGACAAACTCATGCAAGATCCTGGCTTGAACAGTCTAAATGCATTGACATCACAGGTAGCAAATTTACCCAATACAGTGCAACATATGCTTCTCACTGACACATTAATGTCACATAGAAGGGGGAAAGATGGACAAAGTCAAATGCTGCAGACATTACAAGCCATTCCTTCTACTCAACCAAGGAGTCGAAGTGTCAGTGCTGCCTCAAGCAGTGGGATTGGTGGTGGTGAAGGTGCTAGCTCGGAGGCTGGAGGTGATGATGATTCCTTTCTGGTGTCCGAAAGAGTATCATCAAGGGCCAAAGAGGAACGAGATGAGCAGATTTCTGAGGGGGGGGAATCTAGAATGCGGCAGATGAGTGGCACAAGCAGTGGATCAGAACCAACTGGCTACTATCCTCCTCCATCTCAGAGTCAAATGTCCATGGGTTCTAGTAAAAACCAATCCCATACTGGAAAGAGTGATCAGGGTTCACAAGGGAAGAGGATGTTAACGGAATCTTCTACAAAACAATCTCTGAATCCATCAGATGTTTCTGAAAGAAAGACAACTGAAACCCGGACACCTTCATTGTCATCTCCCTCCTCTGCTCCTCAATCTGCTGAGCCTGGTCCAAGCGTACATTCTCGCCCTCCTGTTTCCTCTACTCCCTCATGCCCCATTCCCTCTCCTGCTCCTCAGTTCCACCCAAACTGTGCCACTGATGTTAATACTAAAAATGGGCTTAGGAAAACAAGGGAAATTAAATATGAAGGAATTAAAGATGAAAGTGGAGGGATGGTTGAAAAAAATGAAAAAGGCACCCATGGAGAGCAGACCCGAGAGGGACACGTGCGACAAGATGGGCAGGACAAAGAAAATAAATTGGATCGATCTTCCTTCCGTAACAAAAAGAGTGATGAGAAGGATGGAAAACGATGTAAGACACGAGATTTGGACAACTCCAATCAAGATCAAAATATTGAGGAACAGACAAATGCTGGTGGAGTGGGTGTTATTGTGTCAACTCGTTGTGAGGTAAATCATCCAGAAAAAGCTACATGTGCACAAGACAACTGCATAGAGGAGAAACATTCAGACAGCTTCTTTAGAGAGTCTAGTCGTCATAATGGGGAGGAAGGAATGGATTTGAGTGTATATTCCTCTCATCATGAAGTTCCCCAGAAATCTAACTTCGGACGGTCTGTCCCTCAAAATCATCCCCTCTCAGGTCCTCAAAAATATGGTTATCAAGAGTCACCACATGGTGCTGCCATGGGTTTGAAGAACAGGGGGAGACCTAGTCCAGGGAGTGTAACTGGATCAAATTCAAGGTATCAAGGCTTCCATCAGCCAAAGCCCAGTTATGCCCCTGAACACACCAAGGATGTCGCGGGTACTACAGTTGAGGGATCAGTGAGGAGAAGAGAAGGATCAGGAGCAAGAGGACATGATGATAATTCTCAACTCCAGCATCCATTTCCAAGCCTCTTGCAGGAGGTTCTACAGGGTTATCACTTAGACCGGCGCTATGGGCGATCTGAACAGGCACTAACTGCCCATCTCCAGGCTCAAAATATGACTCGGCAACAGTACCAAACCAGGCATCCGTATGGCATGGCTGAAAGTATGAGAACCCAAACTGGAGTTGGAGAGGTCACTTCCCACCCCTCCCGAATGACAAGCCCTGGAAAGCCTCTTCAACTAAATCAGCGCCAGGGGCCTGGATCTGATTTTGTACCAGAATCACCTCAATCCTCCTTGAGGTCTGAAGGAGTAGATACTAAGGGATCTCACAGTGCTTCTTCAGAGAAAAATAAAATGGCAACACCGCAGCGTCACCTGACCCATATGCCACAGTCTACAGAGTTTTTGTCTGGACCTCCACCAAAACACATCAATTTAGCCGACTACTCGTTACCTCACCGGAAACCCCCTTCAGGTCTGCCCAGCTCATCTTCAGCTGTACAGGAACTCCTATTGCAGGAAACAGAGCCGCTAGCGGGCAGTGTTGGAACCATAGGTCAAATTGAGTCTCAAATGTTGACGTCCTCCCTTTTACCTCCATCTAAAGAGCGCCGCTCTGTCATATGTGATGTTTGTCCCAATCGCCGCAGTACACCAGAAAGGGATGGGAAACGTGAAAGAGAGCGGGAAAAAAGTCAAATTGGTGCCTCTGTCATCCAACTTCCATCAACAAATGATCTAGGGAACAGTAAGGAGATGGGAGATAAAAAAGAGGTTGGAGTGAAGGTAGCATCAAAGGAGACTGCAGAGGCTGTCCATCATAGTGGTCTTACAACCAAGGAAACTGATGTTGAGCATCATAACAAGGCTTTACACCCATCTGTGGTTATGAATTCAGAGCCTCTTAGAAGAGGTAAGATTGATTTGACCACCACCATGCCCTCTCAACATCTGCAGCAAACCTCTCACTATCCCTCTACCACCAACCCTCTGTCTCCACCATCAAGACATCAGTCATACCCACATGGTGTAGATTTATCTACAGGGCATGCCAGTGGCTTTCCTGGTTCCAGGTTTGGTGATGCAAGAGAGGGCAATATGATGCCACGTAACCCCCATTTTCACAATCCCTACCACTCACCCCAAGTTCAATTACAAAACCCACAATCCGCAAACAAATTACAAATGTATACTCACCTCCATGCTCATGACTTGGATGACAGACTTAATTGGGTAGCTACCATTAATAGACCCACCAAGGATATGATGCAGTCCAGTACTTCTCCAGGTAGACATAAACTCAGTCATTCAGAGCAGAGACAAAGAATGCAGTCTCCAACTGACATTTTGCACAATCGCCAAATGTTCGCTAAACAGCAAGTTCCTCATCAGAACACTTACTATGACATGAAAATGTGGGAGTCAACACACTCTGGTAGAGAGAGTGTGGGGATGTTGGAGGGGGATCCTTACCAGAGAAGTCAACAGCCACCTCCTGCTGCTCCTCTTGGGTCTGTTGCCCACCAATTGGTTCCAACAGCTCCACCAGTCTCCAACATTCTTGAATCACCTGTCTCCCAAGTGGTTACAGAAGAAATCTTTAAATCACTCCATCCAACACCTACACCTAATTCCATGAAAACAGTTGGTCCCAGTATTGGTGGCAATGTCAATTCCGTGATGCCACAGAGCCATCGACCAAATAAAACTGGGGGTTCTGGGGACACTAATCCATTAATGTTGAGGAGGAGAGTTCGATCTTTCATTTCCCCTATCCCTGCCAAGAGGCAGCATCAGGATGTATCACAGCAAAGGAGTGCCCCTAGTTCATATCACTCACCTTTGGCCTACTCTGAATCCAGCCTCCAAAATGACGATGACTCATCCAGTTCAGATATAACTACACTTGGTTCGCCTAATACTCCTTGTCCCACACCTGGACAAAGCACTTATTCACAATCCTCCTCACCTGTTCAGGGTAAAAAGAGTCTGCCTCCAAGAAAAGGGAGAGGTTTGAAACTGGAGGCTATTGTTCAGAAAATTACACCAAATGTGAAGAAATCTACTAACAGCGGCCATACCGATGTTGACTCAAATGATTTTGCTGGATTTTCTCACACTGAAATGTCACAGTTTACTGACACACAGGACGAAGAGGAATGTTTACCTTATCTCGATGAAAGTCTCTCATTAAGTGACATTATGCCCTACAGAGGGGTTGATGAGACTGGACCGTTACCTCCCACCGCATACCCCTGTGATCCTCACCAGACATCACAAGTTCTTAAACGTGGCACCACAGGAACTGTTACAAGACCTTTGCAGCCAGACTTTGACTTTGGGTTAGGGACTGCAGCATCTAGTACTGGTGATAGAGATAAAGAGATACCCGCTGACTACACCTTGTTAGGGCCCTTACCCCCACCTCCACCACTACCTTGTCCAGTACAGGGCTCCCCCCCACCTTCTTCATCTGCCTTGTCTGATATTCAACATTTCACTAATACTTACCAGCAACTTGAGACTCGAAGAGGTGAACAATCTGCTGCTAACCTTCTGAGACAAAAACTTGAAGAAACTGGGATTGGATTTGATGATTACAGTAGCAGTGACTATTATGGAACCACCCCACCACACCACAGTCAGGCTCAAGGGCACTTACTAAGACAGCCACATCAAACTTCTCCAAGGTCATCTTTGGCAATGACAGGGTCACCACAAGATTCCAAACAATCAGACAATTCTGTACCCAAAGGCTATTTCCCATCAGGCAAGAAGAAGGGAAGGCCTGTTGGAAGTGTGAATAAGCAAAAACGTGCTCAAGCCACCCAGGCCCAGGCACAGAATGTGAGCCCAAGTGCTCTGTCTGGCCCACCTATTCAATCTCCTGCAACTGTTAGTCCACAGGTAGCCCCAAGCCCTAGCACTACAGCCTCTGCCCCATCAGTCACTCCTCCGACTGATCAGAAAATGACTCCTCCGGAGATTCCACCAGTCTTGACCCAAGCAGTAAAAGTGGATGCTGAAAGTGAGGACACTCAGCCAGAGACGGAGGTGAAATCAGTCTGCCAGAAACAAGAGGGGGTGAAAGACGAGAGTGAGGTAGTAGGATCAAGAGGCAGGCAGAGGAGGAGAAGAAGAGGAGTAGCAGCAGCGGCGGCCAAAGATGACCTGGAAGCGGCTACAAGAGCAGGGGGACATTTTGATAACAGCAGAGTTTTTCCTGATAATAGCAAGTGTGCCTTTGCGCCATACATACATGTGGAGAGGAAAGTAGCTGAGATAGGAGCCGTGTACACAATTGTGAATGGTGAAGAGGAAAAGATGAAGGGAGAGCGTGGACCAGTTGGAGGGAAAGCAAGCAGTAGTGGTATTGAAGCTCTTTTGACCTCAGCTCTTTTGTCTCAACTGCCTAGGAGAGATGGAGAAATTGAGAGGGTCAAAGAGAAGAGGGAACTGGAGGATGTAGACTCTGCCCTCCAGGCAGGAAAGGCTCTACCTTCATCTGAGTACCTTCTACCAGGCCCTGTGATTACTGAATCCATTCATTCTGGCCGTCTTCTCTGCTGCCTGTGCCAGAAATGGGCCAATTACAAAAACCTTGGGGATCTCTATGGACCTTACTACCCTCCTGAATATGCTACAAGGCTTCCCAAGAATCAACCCCAGATTCGACAGAGTCTTGTAACTACTGGGATGAGTAGAAATGTGCAAAATCTCGACACCATTTCAAATGTGTTGACCACCCAGGGCTGTGAACTGCAAGATGTGCCAACTATCAAGTCCTCAACTTATAGTGATTACATGTTCAATCAAGAGACAAATACAACTTCCCCTGCCACTGCTGTTGGCACTGCCTCTCCAGCCGGTGGAGGGGAGATGCTTTATCTGGCCAGCAAACTTGCTAAAACCACCACCAACAAGACAACAGTTCTTAAGTGGGACATGCCTCCAGAGTTAAAACCAATTACTGAGCTAAGGAAACAACCTGAACTTCAGAATGAGCCCACTTACAGTCAGCAAAACCAACCATGCCAGCAACAGCAGACAGAAGACACTCAACAAAGGCCACAACACAGAAAGCTGACGTCGCACCCGAGATTTAAAAGGAGACAGAAATCCAGTGAGAATTCCCCAAGGATGGTGCCATCCAACAGCAAAGCCTCATTGCCATTCCAGCCCCCTCCCCCAACCTTAGACTCCCTTGGGCCTTTGGCACAGCTGGCCCAACTTCCTCAGATGCCTATAGACCCAGAGGAGCTGTGGGTGCATGAGGCATGCATGGTCTGGACCAGTGGGGTTTACCTGGTCAATGGAAGACTGTATGGCCTACAGGAGGCACTAGATGGTGCCAGAGACACAGTGAGTAATCTTTTTTGTTGATGTCTATACAGTATACAATGTAATGATATTGGTTACTATATATATATATATTTTTTTCAGCTCAATATACCTAAAGCAGTTCTCAGAAGTCCACAGTTTTAAGTTGAACTTCTTAGGGCTGCAATCCCATTAACGGGATTGATATGACAACAGCCAGTGAAAGTGCAGAGCGCTGAATTCAAGCAACAGAAATCTCATAATTAAAATTCCTCAAACATACATGTATCTTATACCGTTTATTTTTTTTACCCCGTTTTCTCTTGAATTTTGTGGTATCCAATTGTTTAGTAGCTACTATCTTGTCTCATCGCTACAACTCCCATACGGGCTCAGGAGAGACAAAGGTTGAATGAAAGTAATGCGTCCTCCGATACACAACCCAACTGCTTCTTAACATAGCGCGCATCCAGCCCGGAAGCCATCCGCACCAATGTGTCGGAGGAAACACCGTGCACCTGGCAACCTTGGTTAGTGCGCACTGTGCCTGCCATAGGAGTCGCTGGTGCGTGATGAGACAAGGATATCCCTACCGGCCAACCCCTCCCTAACCCGGGTGACGCTAGGCAAATTGTGCGTCGCCCCACGGACCCCCCGGTCGCAGCCGGTTACGACAGAGCCTGGGCGCAAACCCAGGGTCTCTGGTGGCACAGCTGGCGCTGCAGTACAGCGCCCTTAACCACTGCGCCACCCGGGAGGCCCCCTTATACCATTTTAAAGGTAATTATGTTCGGTCAGAGCCAAGCCACAGAAAAACACAGCCATTTTTCCAGCCAAAGAGAGGAGTCACAAAAAGCACAAATAGAGATAAACTGAATCACTGACCTTTGATGATCTTCATCAAATGACACTCATAGGACTTCATGTTACACAATACATGTATGTTTTGTTCGATAAAGTGCATATTTATATAAAAAAAAATCTCAGTATACATTGCCGCATTATGTTCACTAGTTCCAAAAACATCTGGTGATATTGCAGAGAGCCACATCATTTTACAGAAATACTCATTATAAATGTCGATTAAAATACAATTATTAGACATGTAAATATAGATACACTTCTCCTTAATGCAACCGCTGTGTCAGAAAAGCTTTATGGAAAAAGCAAACCATGCAATAATCTCAGAACGGCGCTCAGAAAACAAATAGAGATATCCGCCAAGTTCGAGTCAACATTAGTCATAAATAGCATTATAAATATTCACTTACCTTTGATGATCTTCATCAGAATGCACTCCCAGGAATCCCTGTTCCACATTAAATGTTTGATTTGTTCGATAATGTCCATCATTTTTGTCCGAAGAGCTACTTTTGTTAGCACGTTTTGTAAACAAATCCAAAGTCCTGAAGCGCGTTCCCTAGTTGCAGACGAAATGTCAAAAAGTTCTGTTACTGTCCGTAGAAACATGTCAAACGATGTATGGAATCAATCTTTAGAATGTTTTTAACATAAAACTTCAATAATATTCCAACCGGAGAATTCCTTTGTCTTCAGAAAAGCAAAGGAACGCAACTACCTCGTGACTGCTGGCAGACCTCTGACTCATTCCTCTCTCATTCGGTCCCACTTCACAGTAGAATCATCAAACAAGTTTCTAAAGATGGTTGACATCTAGTGGAGGCCTTAGGAAGTGCAACATAACCAATATCCCACTGTGTATTCAATAGGGGCTGGGTTGAAAATCGACCTAACCTCAGATTTCCCACTTCCTGTTTGGATTTCTTCTCAGGTTTTTGCCTGCCATATGAGTTCTGTTATACTCACAGACATCATTCAAACAGTTTTAGAAACTTCTGAGTGTTTTCTATCCAATACTTTTCTATCTAATAATAATAATATGCATATATTAGCAACTGGGACTGAGGAGCAGGTAGTTTACTCTGGGCACCTTTCATCCAAGCTACTCAATACTGCCCCTGCAGCCATAAGAAGTTAATCGATTTTTGCACTCTCTTCTGTTATTCTCTATGTTGTGTCTGTCTGTGTTCAGGTCTGCTCTTATTGTGAAATGGTTGGCTCAACCCTCGGCTGTTACAGCAAAGGCTGCACACTGAGATATCACTACCCGTGTGCCATGGATGCAGGTAAGAGATGCAAAGCATTTCCTTTAACACCGAATGTTATCTCATTACTCATATGCTGTGTCCTAAACCTTACCTCCCGCTGTCTACAGTCATTATAACAATAGTACCCAATTATTTTGAGTGTTATAATTTTCTGAGTTGATGGTTATGTCATTTGTATCACTTTTCCTTCACCTCTCCTCAGACTGCTCTCTGAATGAAGATAACTTTTCACTACGATGTCCGAAGCATAAGGTAAAAAGGGAGAGGTTGGTTATTATATAATTCCTAGGGAAACCAAATATTTGTGACTCTTCATTGTGTTAATATATTTCAAATTCCTTTATCTCATGTGCCACTATAGTTATTAAGAAACAAAATTATGCCACTATAGTTATTAAGAAACTAATTACCACTTGAATTACCTTCTCTCCTTTGCACCTCCCCCACCCCCTCTTATATTCTGCAGTTTCCCCAGAGCAGCCAGCCAGCTAAATCTGTGTACCTTGAGCAGTCTGAGAGAGGCTGAGAGAGACACTGAGGAGGAGGAGGAGGAGACGCAGGAGTATAGGATCGGTACGTTTTTAAAAGGCAATGGTGCGACCGTGCTAGAGGGCACCGAAATGAATGTTACAACTGAAGGATTTGAAAAGACTAATATTTGTTTGGTATGAGACTGAGCACCCTGTTCTATTTGTTTGTGTTCATATTCCCCCAAACTATCCTCAAATGAGCAAATTGTTAAACCAAAAAAAGTGTCTGTCAGAGATGAAGCCAAGTATTTATTAGCCCAGTGCTGCTTATTATTTTTGTTTATACCATAAGCTTCAAGGTAGCATAAAGTAAAACATATTTTTTAAAGTGTTCTGCTCATCATAGATTTGGAAATGCCAACTGTTTCCACCACACACAGGGTTGTGTAATCCCTGGTGTCAATACACACATGCTTTTTGTATCTTTTCCTAGGTATGCTTGGACGATGAGGATTGTCAGTGAAGCAAACAGCCCTAAACAGGATGGGACGTGCATCTTTTGACGGGTGGACTATGATGACAGAGAAAAAAGAGGATTGTAACATTTCTGAACAGGAATTAACTTTTAAAACATTTAAGAAAAAGAAAAACTCCTTACTTTAAAAAGAAAACCAGATCAAAGCAACGCTGAGGTAGACTTAAAAAGGAAGACCAAGGTGGGACAGAACAAGACATTGTGACGGAACAGAAAGGAACCTCCTCTTAAAAGAAACAAACAGCCTCTCTAGGCAAACTTTGCATTTCTGGAAATACTCTCAAACTCTTCTTTCCATCATGGCTCTAGTCATTTTATCTATCATGTTTTTTTGTCCAAATGTTATGAATCAGAGTATTGAGGACAACCCACCCAGAGGACTGTAAGAGAGCGTTGGGTTGAAAAGTTGACATTATAGTTGGAAGGGAAGGAGAGGCAATGTATCTACTTCATGTAGTATTTTATCATAATCTTCATAATCATTATTTTAGTTATCATTATTATTTTGTATCTGCATCAGTATTTACTAAAATGGATTTATCTACATTTATAATTTGTCAACATTTATCAAACATGGGATATTTTATCATTCCTGGAGAGGGAGGTGCCAGAATGACATCATTTGGAATGTCAAGGCCGAGTTGCCACAAAGACATTATTGCCTTGGAGAATGGACATTTGTTGCCTTTCAAAGTGCGTATGTATAAGAGTGAATGTGTGTGAAAATGTGGATTTGAGTGTCCATTTTTGGTCCTTTGAAAAGTGTTCTTATTTTTCATCCTTGGGGTTTTTACGGTACAGATAGTAGTCATGAAAATCGAAATGGACATGATCTTATTTTTCAAACAAAATTCATAATGTGCTGAGAGAACAATTGAACCATGACAGAAGGAGACTAATGCATGCCTGCCATCTTTGACCATGTTGATTGGGAGAAGACGTCACTTGACAGGTAAACCAAGTGTTGACGTTGTGGTGGACCTTGTTCAGTATATGGGTGGGGTTTTATGTGAAAAGAGTCACATTTGGCTGACAATTCTAACGAGCATTACCAAAACCTTTTGGAATCTAGAGGGTTTTTGGAATGACTGGGACTGGGAGTCCCCACCTTTACTGTGGAACGAGGAGTCAGTATATCCTGAGTACTTTAATAGGTTCATTTCTCAATGACACTTAAAATATGGATCAAGAGATGCTAAATGCATTCAAAAGAAGCGTTGCCATAAACTTAACAAGTGAGTCCTACGTGGTGTTGTCTATCATTTTTTATTATTGTACTTGTAAAAAAAAATGTGTTGAACTGAAAGAAAACAAGTATGATATTGAAAACATGCTGTATTAGAAACCTGTCGATATGTATATGAACTACTTACTAAATGCTTCAAAGAATGCTATCCTTTTGAATATTTCACATTGTACTGTTGTCCTTTTAAGCCATTCATTTTTTAATTTCAAACTTAATTTGTTTTTATTGGAGAGGAAGTTCCTTTCTGGGTTCTCTCAGCCCAATAGACTCCTTTCATTCTGTCATTCCTCTTCTACGGTCTCTTTCTCACATGCGCACACACTCTTCTCACTCCTGCTGTGTCTTAAATTGTGTACCGCTGACAGTGAGCCTCAGGTTCACTGTATATTCAAGTGAGGATTAAATCTGGCCCCACATATCAGACCCAAGTGTGAGTGATGCGTTCAGCCACAAATGTCATTCACAAACCAAATGTCAGAAATGTGCTGAGAACTACACTGCAGCTACATTTTTGTTGAAGCGTGGTCGTCATATTGTCTTAGCACTAACACCTTTTTGAGTTATGAGTGTCTGTCCCTCTGCATGTCTCCTTGAAGTTCAGTAGGGATGCTGGTCTGTGTTTTGAGTACTGTATGTTTCATCATGGATGTGTGTTGTGTAAATCTGTTTTTTCCTTAATGTCGATGAAGAGCTCCTTGTGGTTGGAGCCAGCTCACCACTTTCCTGAAAACCCCAAGGGCTCGATTCAATCCGTTGCGCTGAATATCCGCACTACAGCATGATTGAAATTTAAAGGCAATGTTCCTGTGTTCACGGAGACTGCATTCACGGTGAACACTGCATATGTCAGCTCAAATGGAAATGACCTTTTTTAAAGGCCCAATGCAGCCAGAAATTGTACATTGCACAAGAAACTTATTTCTCTGAAATGTTTGGCACAACATGTTTACGGGGCTCCCGAGTGGTGTAGCAGTCTAAGGCACTGCATCTCAGTGCTAGAGGTGACACTACTGACCCTGGTTCGATTTCAGGCTGTATCACAAACGGCCTTGATTGGGAGTCCCATAGGGCGGCACGCAATTGGCCCAGCGTGGTCTTGGATAGGATTTGGCCGGGGTAGGCCGTCATTGTAAATAAGAATTTGTTCTTAACTGAATTGCCTAGTTAAATAAAGATAAATATATATAATTTCAATTTATCCCTGTTAGCATTTTCCCCTTTGCCAAGATATTTAACAGCATGATCATTACATAGGTGCACCATGTGCTGGGGACAAAAGGCCACTCTAAAATGTGCAGTTTTATCATACAACACATAGCCAGAGATGTCTTAAGGGAGCGTGCAATTAGAATGCTGACTGCAGGAATGTCCACCAGAGCTGTTGCCATACAATTTTGTGTTCATTTCTATACCAATGTCGTTTTAGAGAATTTGGCAGTACGGCCAACCAGCCTCACAACCACAGACCACGTGTAACCACGCCAACCGAGGACCTCCACACCTGGCTTCACCTGTGGGATCGCCTGAGACCAGCCACCAATACAGCTGATTAAAATAATTTTTAACCAAATTGTCAGAAACCGTCTCAGGGAAGCTCATCTGCGTACTTATCGTTCTCACCAGGGTCTTGACTGTAGTTCTACATCGTAACTGACTTCAGTGGGCAAATGCTCACCTTTGGCACACTAAAGAAGTGTGCTCTTCAAGAATGAATCCTGGTTTAGACTCTTATCGGGCAGATGATGTGTATGGTGTTGTGTGGGTGAGCGGTTTGCTGATGTCAATGTTGTGAACAGAGTGATCCGGGGTGGCAGTGGGGTTATGGTAGGGGAAGGCATAAGCTACGGACAATGAACACAATTGCATTTTATCGATGGCAATTTGAATGCACAGAGATACCGTGATGAGATCCATTGTCGTGCCAATTCATCCACCGCCATCACCTCATGTTTCAGCATTATAGTGCACGGCCCCATGTCACCAGGATCTGTACGCAATTCCTGGAAGCTGAAAATGTCCCAGTTCTTCCATGGCCTGCATACTCACACGACATGTCACCCATTGAGCATGTTTGGGATGCTCTGGATTGACGTGTACGACAGCGTGTTCCAGTTCCCGCCAGTATCCAGTAACTTCACACAGCCATTGAAGAGGAGTGGGACAACATTCCACAGGCCACAATCAACAGCCTGATCAACTCTATTTGAAGGAAATGTGTTGCGTTGCATGAGGTAAATGGTGGTCAAACCAGTTACTGACTGGTTTTCTGATCCACGCCCCAGTCATGTGCACACACTGTATATAGACTTTTCTATTGTGCTATTGACTGTGTTTGTTTATTCCATGTGTAACTCTGTGTCGCACTACTTTGCTTTATCTTGAACAGGTCGCAGTTGTAAATGAGAACTTGTTCTCAACTGGCCTACCTGGTTAAATAAAGGTGAAATAAAATAAAAACAAATGAAATCTATAGAATTTATTTAAGTTGACTGATTTCTTTATATGAACTGTAACTATGTAACATCTTTGAAATTGTTGCATGTTGTGTTTATATTTTTTGTTCAGTGTATTTTCAACCAGAAACTAACACAAATAAAAAGAAATCACGCCTTTACAGCTGTTGTACCATATGATATAAGGCACAGGCAAAACAGAATTTTGACTGCGCTGGGCCTTTACATTTCAATTGCGCTACAGCGTGGATCTTCAGCGCTATGGATTGAATCAAGACCTTACAAGAAATAAAATGGTAAAAAGATGCTATTTATTTAGGATGTTCTGAGGAAAACAGATGGGTTCTGGTAAAGTTCTATGGAAAGTCTCTCAGAGACTAACTACCAGGAACATGTCTGTGTGGAATAGAATTTGTCCAGGAGTTCCTTATTTGTGAGATGAAATACAGTGGGGAGAACAAGTATTTGATAACCTGCAAAATCAGCAGTGTTTCCTACTTACAAATCATGTAGAGGTCTGTAATTTTAGGTACACTTCAACTGTGAGAGACGGAATCTAAAACAAAAATCCATAAAATCACATTGTATGATTTTTAAATAATTAATTTGCATTTTATTGCATGACATAAGTATTTGATGCAGAAGTTAATATTTGGTACAGAAACCTTTGTTTTCAATTACAGAGATCATACGTTTCCTGTAGTTCTTGACTAGGTTTGCACACACTGCAGCAGGGATTTTGGCCCACTGCTCCATACAGACCTTCTCCAGATCCTTCAGGTTTCGGGGCTGTCGCTGGGCAATACGGACTTTCAGCTCCCTCCAAAGATTTTCTATTGGGTTCAGGTCTGGAGACTGGCTAGGCCACTCCAGGACCTTGAGATGCTTCTTACGGAGCCACTCCTTAGTTGCCCTGGCTGTGTGTTTCGGGTCGTTGTCATGCGCTGGCTTGTGCAGGGGGACCTTGTGTGCGCTGCAGGATTTTAATCCATGACGGCGTAGTGTGTTACTAATGGTTTTCTTTGAAACTGTGGTCCCAGCTCTCTTCAAGTCATTGACCAAGTGCCGTGTAGTTCTGGGCTGATCCCTCACCATCCTCATGATCCTTGATGCCCCAGGAGGTGAGATCTTGCATGGAGCCCCAGACCGAAGGTGATTGACCGCCATCTTGAACTTCTTCCATTTTCTAATAATTGCGCCAACAGTTGTTGCCTTCTCACCAAGCTGCTTGCCTATTGTCCTGTAGCCCATCCCAGCCTTGTGCAGGTCTACAATTTTATCCCTGGTGTCCTTACACAGCTCTCTGGTCTTGGCCATTGTGGAGAGGTTGGAGTCGGTTTGATTGAGTGTGTGGACAGGTGTCTTTTATACAGGTAACGAGTTCAAACAGGTGCAGTTGATACAGGCAATGAGTGGAGAACAGGAGGGCTTCTTAAAGAAAAACTAACAGGTCTGTGAGAGCTGGAATTCTTACTGGTTGGTATGTGATCAAATACTTATGTCATGCAATAAAATGCTAATGAATTACTTAATCATACAATGTGATTTTCTGGATTTTTGTTTTAGATTCCGTCTCTCACAGTTGAAGTGTACCCATGATAAAATTACAGACCTCTACATGCTTTGTAAGTAGGAAAACCTGCAAAATCGTCAGTGTATCAAATACTTGTTTTCCCCACTGTACATCATACGGTGCAATTAATGTTCAAGTGATGTGAAGTCATACATTTTACTTTGAAAGTCGCTAGATTGGAGTTCAGGCGGTGGTGCTAGTAAACAATATCTGGTACACTATATTCAAACTGGTGGTATTAGGAGAGTGGCCAGTTCGAGAGAAAGCGGGAAGACAGGAGGGGTAAAAGAGTAGATGAAATGGATGAAAATGAGAACAGATTGAATGGAGTGTGGATTTAGAGTTGTATCAATAGATTAAAGAAGAGGGGAGTTTAAGGCTTGGTTGAGCACCCTGACTTACTGACCAAGCGGTATCATGCAGAGTGACAGCCACACACTCCACAGAGGTTACTGTGAGGGTCAACACCCTGAATCACTAACATGCTATCTGATGGAGAGGAAGAGAAGAGAGAGAGGCGATGGGTAAAGGAATAGGAGTCCATTAAATACTACCACAATCCACACTCACTACATGAAGAACTGAAGATAAAGAGGAAATAAGACAAGTTGAAGAAGGTGGATCCTTTTTCTCTTTCAAATGATCCTTACTGTCTGACGTCAATGCTTCTGAACATTTTAGCCATTATTTGTTCTATAGGATTCACAGATAAGCTATTTTCTCCTGTAATTGCTGACATTTTCTACTGCTGGTCTTCCTACCATTTCGGTTTGTATTCTCCCATTCTTTGTCATCCAATTTTATAATTAGGGATGTAATCCATCTCAAACTATACCTGCCCTCTTGCACAGGGGTAAAAACCATTATGGGGTATTTTTTATTTTATTTTTGTCTTTATTTAACTAGGCAAGTCAGTTAAAAACAAATTCTTATTTACAATGACGGCCTGCCGGAAAACAGTGAGTTAACTGCCTTGTTCAGCGGCAGAATGACAGATTTTTACCTTGTCAGCTTGGGAATTTGATCCAGCAACCTTTCGGTTACTGGCCCAACGCTCTAACCACTAGGCTACCTGCATTTTAGAATAAGGCTGTAATGTAACAAAATGTGGGAAAAGTCAAGGGGTCTGAATATTTTCTGAATGCACTGTAAACAGAGTTTATACTGTATTTGGTATTACACTTACTGGAGTCTCTCACAGGCTTTGAAAAAGCACCTATGAATAAGCTACCAGTACGGAAAGTGCTGCTGGCTGCTGGTAAGCTTTCTTGACTTGGACATAAATGTTTGCCAACACATGGCTAACCTTTATTTAACTAGCTGAACAGCTGCTCTTATTGAAAATGTGTTTGGAGTTACCTTTGTAGCTAATAGGCTATGTTAGAGTTTATACTTCCTCTTCCAATTATGTGTGGAGGTCAAAGTAAAGTGGGGTGGAGGGTGTCCAGGCAAGGAAAGACATAGGGGGATTAGATTGTTTTCTTTCAGTTGGGTTGGCAATTACTCTGAATACTTTATCTTTTCCTTTTCCATATGCTCTCTCTCAACTATCTTAATGCTGTTTAAAAGAGAGCTGGAGTCGAGCCTCTCAGTGCAGTCTTTGTCAACGTCCATATCTGATTCCTGTCACATGTTAAGCGCTCTGACAGAATCTCCCTTTGTCATTATATAGTATAGACTGAGGGAGTGTTTGACCAGCTGTTAAAAATACAACTTTCTTCTCGCCCTCTCCAACACCTCCTCCCACCCCAGGTTCCCTCTCTCTCCCTTCACCATGTCGTTTCTGTACAGGGTGCGGTCCCCCAAGCTCACTTTCTTCCAGACGCTAGTGTCTCTGGTCCTGGGGGCCATGGCCCACTTGTCGTCCTACTGGTGTGAGGGCAGTCAGAAGGTCCCCAAGCCCCTCTGCTCGGCCAATAAACTTACCAAATGCATACCTGGGCCGGGGTCCCGCATAACTCCACCTCCATCCAGTTCTCCTGGGAGACGGGGGACGACCGCTTCGTCTTCCCTGCCTTCCATGCAGGCATGTGGATGAGCTGTGAGGAGAACATCTACACTGACGCCTGGGGTGAGACTTTGGGGGGTGAAAATGGATGGTTGGAACTTTAATACCTCTAGGATTGTTCACAAGAGTTGCATATAGTGGGTTCAAAGTGGGGGAGTTGCAGTCACACAGTAACGTAACAATGGGAAGCGAGGGTCAAAATGAAAATCACTGGTGAGATTAAACGCAATGAGAGTCTAGGAACGGTGGAGAGTGTGTGTGTGTGTGTGTGTGTGTGTGTGTGTGTGTGTGTGTGTGTGTGTGTGTGTGTGTGTGTGTGTGTGTGTGTGTGTGTGTGTGTGTGTGTGTGTGTGTGTGTGTGTGTGTGTGTGTGAGAGAGAGAAAGAGAGCTCTTGCACTCTATAAAGAGGATTATTATCGGTGCTCTGTTCAGGGGGATTTAGATTCTAACAGCATGACTTAATTATGGATTATGACCAGGTAGAGAGAAAGGTTTATATTATTCAACCCCCCGCCTTGACTGAACTCAACACCCTAAAGCTGGGGCTGGAGAAGGCTTGATAGAGCCAATTTGTTTCCAAATTAATCATTTATATGTCTCCAACTAAACCAAAAATCTAAATGAAAGAATAGGACTAAATCTAATTTAATCAAACTTTAAATGCATTTATTTAGTCCTGTTCTTTAACTTAGATTTTTGGTTTAGATGGAGACGTGAATCCAACATGTTAATGATTAACTTGAAGATTACATTTCAAATCAACTAAAGCTTGAAACCCTAAGCCTCTGTATGTGTTGTCTATCTTTTGGTTGAATTGCAGATGCTATACAGGCCTAAATATTATTAGTGATGATATATGACTTATAAAATATGGTTACATTTCATTTTCTCTGTTAATAATATGAAATAATAAATATGTATTTTCTTTTTTAGAGGAAAAGTGTCGCAGTTTTCTTTCTTTAACTCCAGGAGGTGAAAAGGGTAAATGATTCTGCAGTGTCAAGATTGTATGTTGGTACACATTACACAGTCATGATATAGTTGTACTGTAATCATCCTCTCTGTTGTGGTTGTCGGTGTCAATGGAGCTCATGTTGGGCTGCTGTGTATCAGCTGTGTGCTGCTGTCTCTTCAGTTGTCTCTCCTTTTGGCCCTCACGGATCTGGGATCACGGATCTGTGATCAACTCCTCAATGCCTACTCTGCAGTCTTCACTATATTAGGAGGTTCACATTTTAATTTAGATTCTATCTTTTTTTATCAATTAGCACAGGGTTTCCCAAACTCGGTTCTGAGTCGTCGTCACTACAGCTGATTCAAGTAACCAACTAGTCATCAAGCTTTAATGATTTGAGTCATCAGTGTAGTGCTAGGGCAAAAACCAAAACGTGCACCCAGGGGCGGAGGCCCCAGAACCGAGTTTGGGAAACCGTGATATAGCAGAAGCCCTTATGCAGAGCAACTTACAATCAGTGCGTTCCAACTAAGGTAGGTAAGACACCCACACATCACAGTCATTGCAAGTAAAACTTTCCTCAATAAAGCTATTAGTGAAATCAGTGCTTGTATGAGAAATAAAAATGTCTCTCTGATGGAATGGTGGCTCACATGATGTTCATGCAGGTGTTTCAGACTACTGCCTCTATGGGTTCAGAGGACTTCAAACCACACAGCTACTCCTGGGGCTTTTAGTGACTCTGTACACACACACTGTTTACTACTGTACCACTACTTATTCTCTGATCTTTAGTGTGCTCTCCTGATTATTTGGTCTCCAAGAGCAAGTGTGCTTAAGTGTTTACATTTTCCCCTTTAAATAAGAGAGATATCTCAACGAGGCCTGGGCTCCTGTTAAAGACCTCTGTCCATCTCAAATAGATTATTGCAGTATTGCATATGCCTTGTCGCAATTGTGTTTTAGTAAGCTAAGAGTATGAAATATGTTTGCAACAGTAGGCTTGCACACATGGGTTCAGATTAACACAATCCTCCTTGCTGCTCCTGTCTCTCTCTGTTTCTGTCTTAGTGTGGCATGGCTGGCCTTTACATGCTGCATGTTGTCAGGAGTCTCCACCCTCAACAACTACACCAAGAAGACTGTAATGGAGCGTAGGTGCAAAGCCCGCCTCTACCCCCCTCGATTCCCTGACATAGAGCCCCTGCTTCCCCCGCTCCCCTACTACTGCCCTCCGCCCCCACATGTCCCCACCATCCCCAGAACTTTTACCCTACTATGACTCCCCTTCGCCACCCCCAACCTCATCACCCCGTCCACTCACCCTCCCCCACCCTGAATACTTCCCACCTCCCCCGTCCCACCCTGTTCCCGTCCCCCTATCACCGCCTCTCTCTACCCCTGTCCGTCCACAGTTACACACCCCAGTACTATTGAGGACAGGGGCAGAGAGATGGAGGAAGAGGGGAGGGAGTACTCAGATGAGGAGTACAGCCCACTTTGACTGTATGTGTGTGATACTTACCTATGAGCCAACATGCATTTGGATTTTGACAGAGCAAATCAGTGTGAAGTAGTCTGAAGCTCTGTCTAAACTTGTATGCATGCTGTCAATAATGCACTTGTGTGCAAAATGATTTCATTCACAGACTAGTATGCCTTCTGTCAGTTTCACTGTGGTGCCCCTCTACCAGTGACTAGGTATCATTCATCTTCCTGCAATCTGTCCTCCTTCACCCGATTATGATTCATATACAATTGTTTAGCATTGACAGGAGAAATTAGATTTAAAATCAGGTTTTAATACAAATTATCATTATCATACTGATAAGAAATAGTAACAAAAATAAAATTGCATTAGACATACAAAGCATAATGTGAAACCAAACATGTTCATATTTACACATATCTCAATGTGCAGCGAGCAAATATGCTCTGTCAGATTTCAAGGCACTCAAGATCTATCCGTCTGTCTGTCTGTCAGCCCATGGGTGTGTCTGGGGGATAGGTTGATTCAGACAAACGGAAGTTAACCTACACAACAAGACTAATGGTACAAGGCATAAAATAATTGGCAAAAATAATTACATAACTAAAAAGGGGAGGGGTCCAGTTAGCAGTGAGGTTAGTACGAATGTTCCATTCCATGTATGGACAAATACATTATATTCTTTGTCTTATTCAGCACACTATAGTAGGGCTGTAAGTCAAACGGGGTAATGATCGTTGACAGTTTCCGAAATTGGATTCTGTTTGCGACACTAGTCAATTCATCCTTCTATTTGGTTTTGAGTGTTTTGGCCTTGTTTTATTCTGAGCCTAATTGAGAAATAAATCAAATGTAAGCAAGAATAGTTCAGGACTATGATTCTGAAAAAATGAGATACTGTCGGTCAAATCTCTGACTCCCCTCTACCTCTAGGTAGGTTATTACTATGTGGGCAGGACAGGTAGGTTATAACTATGTGGGCAGGACAGGTAGATTATTACTATGTGGGCAGGACAGGTAAGTTATTACTATGTGGGCAGGACAGGTAAGTTATTACTATGTGGGCAGGACAGGTAAGTTATAACTATGTGGGCAGAACAGGTAGGTTATAACTATGTGGGCAGGACAGGTAGGTTATAACTATGTGGGCAGGACAGGTAGGTTATTACTATGTGGGCAGGACAGGTAGGTTATTAATATGTGGGCAGGACAGGTAAGTTATTACTATGTGGGCAGGACAGGTAAGTTATTACTATGTGGGCAGGACAGGTAGGTTATTACTATGTGGGCAGGACAGGTAGGTTATAACTATGTGGGCAGGACAGGTAGGTTATTACTATGTGGGCAGGACAGGTAGGTTATAACTATGTGGGCAGGACAGGTAGGTTATAACTATGTGGGCAGGACAGGTAGGTTATTACTATGTATGCAGGACAGGTAGGTTATAACTATGTGGGCAGGACAGGTAGGTTATAACTATGTGGGCAGGACAGGTAGGTTATTACTATGTGGGCAGGACAGGTAGGTTATAACTATGTGGGCAGGACAGGTAGGTTATTACTATGTATGCAGGACAGGTAGGTTATTACTATGTGGGCAGGACAGGTAGGTTATTACTATGTGGGCAGGACAGGTAGGTTATAACTATGTGGGCAGGACAGGTAGGTTATTACTATGTGGGCAGGACAGGTAGGTTATTACTATGTGGGCAGGACAGGTAGGTTATAACTATGTGGGCAGGACAGGTAGGTTATTACTATGTATGCAGGACAGGTAGGTTATTACTATGTGGGCAGGACAGGTAGGTTATTACTATGTGGGCAGGACAGGTAGGTTATAACTATGTGGGCAGGACAGGTAGGTTATAACTATGTGGGCAGGACAGGTAGGTTATAACTATGTGGGCAGGACAGGTAGGTTATTACTATGTGGGCAGGACAGGTAGGTTATTACTATGTGGGCAGGACAGGTAGGTTATAACTATGTGGGCAGGACAGGTAGGTTATAACTATGTGGGCAGGACAGGTAGGTTATAACGATGTAAATCCATATGTTTAGACACACTTCAGTGGGAACCAAAGATACATGGATGAAAATCTGTGGATAACAACTCTCCCCTTTTGTATCCCACACTCATATCCATACCTAATTGTACAAAAAACGATCAGATCGTAAGATATTGAGCCTGTCCCTTGGGCTAGTCTTCTGCTTCTAGTTTGCGGTCTTCTTTCGCAGGACAAAGTAGATTATACTGGAGATGAAGGTGAACGCAAAGGAGATCCAGGCCAGAATGAAGGAGTGGCCATACCAACCATCCGATTCATTCTTGTGAAAGATGTCTGTGTAGATGGAGGCAGCGATCATGATGCACAGGCCTGGAGGGAGGGAGGGAGGGATGGATGGAGGGAGGGAGGGAGGGACAAATGTCAAGCAAAGACAGAACTAGTTGTTTAACAGGTTAAAGATTGAAAGTGTTTAGGGCAATACGTACAGGCTAGGAGCTGGAAGATGCCAGAGAAGGTGAATCTCTGTCCCTTTGACAGAGTGAAGAGCTGTCCCACAAACACAAACAGGCCAAGGGAAGAGAATATGCAGGCCAGAATGGAGCTAGCCTGCACTGCCTGGAGATATTCTGTAGAGGGAGACAGAGACAGACACTGAGTAAGGACTATTTACAGAACAGACACACCCAGAAATCAACACCATATTAACGAAACAGTGTTGTGTCACGCTCTGGAATGCAGAGGTGAAAGGGGCAGATCTGTTTTTTTAGAAACACAATGAAAGTATTTTAATGTGGAAAATTGTGTGCTAAGGAATATTTATGAGAGGATTTAAGACGAGTTCATTTCGTAGGTTGTAAAAGGGTTTCTCAGCAATCAAATAAAACACAGAGATACAACATTGCTACATACATACTTTTGACCACACATTCACTAAAGGTCTACACACAAACTCACTGTATTTGTAATGCACTTTCAGTGTACATACTCAAGCAAATCTGAACCTCCCCAACAGCCCCAACCCTGTCTCTGATCCTGCCACACCCTCTGTTCAGTTTCCTCTATGAGAAAATGGTATTGTTCTCCCTCGTTGGGCAATTGAGTGCTTACTGATCAATCATACTTCAGTGACAGACACACAGAGACAGGTTAGATGACAGGCTTAGTCTGACAGTTGTTATGGAGCTCTACCCTGAATTCAACCAAACCTCCAGCGCAGTAAACCCACATCCTGGAGAAACTACACTGTTCCTATTTCTGTGCTACAAAAATGTATATCTTGGGGTGACTTGAGACAGAAAATAAACATTTAATTCACATGTAGGATGATATTTACATATACTGTATATCCAGGAGCAATGCTAATTTCCTGCAGTGCTGTTTTTTTTCCCACAGAGAATGTTTCATTACATTTTAGCCCAGCGGTTCAGTATGGCCCAGGCTTACCTTGAGGGTACTGGCCGGGGAGATCGTTGGAGCTCCAGGTTCCATTGGTCAGTATCCACCTGGCCCACACATCAGTGGACACGATTTTTGTCATCCACCAGGCCTGGACAGGACAGAGAGGAGAGATAGTCAATGAACATCCACAGGTTCATGTGTTGTGTCGTCACATGCATTTGGAAGTCCAGGAACAGGGATAACGGTCAATGGGTGGAATGTACATCTGTAGAACATAGCAGCATACCACAGCAGCCAGGTATGCTCCTCTCACTACGACAGGCCTTTTAACACTCACTGGGATCCCACACACGAACAAGAGCATGTTTATGCAGCCACATTGTTGACGATAATGCACAGGCAAACACACGCCACACAAACACACACTTAGGGTGATGAAACACTGGCCAACCTGTTTGTCACCTATCTTCTTTCAGGGGTGAGAGTGAGCTCAGAAATGTAGTCCAGAATACCAAAGTGGAACACTGACAGAACAGCACCAAAGGCCTGAGCCGATGAGGGCTAACATAGCATGCTTTCATCTTTTGATTCAACACTCCACAGACATAGCGGAAGAGACGTGCACTCGTGTGTAGCTCCACAGGGCTATGTCAACATGAAGAGAACTAAGTGGAGGAGCAGTGGGGGATTACTTACATTGTCGATAGTTGCCACTAGGAGGAGGATGATGCTGGTGAGGTGAAGGAGGAAGATTCCGGCTAGAAGAACCAACATGATGACTGAGAGAAAGACAGAACAAGGGAGAGGGAGAAAGTATATATATTTTGTTAAAAGTTGGTCAAACACTTCCTCGTTCTATACCCTATCAAATAAAGCGATACTGGGGGACACAGACACTGTCACGGGGCTTAACATGAGTGACAGGAATAAGATACTCTATTGTTTTGTACTCTTGCTGTACAGTGTCCTTGGGTTTCTTGAAAGTTGCTTTAAATCTCAAGTATTTTTTTATTATGAAATACTATTAGATATGGATGTTGACAAAGGCTGCACTGTGAGGCTTGGCTTCAGCACTTTGAAACAGGCAGTCATTAATGATGGAAGGTCTGAGTCTGCACCCCCCCAGGGTGCGGCTTCATAACTCTAGATGGGTTATAGCCACACAAACAGAAATGGAGGGAGGCTTGATAAAAAATGAATCTAAAGGATTCAGAGGAAGAGATTTGAGATAGGACATAGCGATTGGTCAAGCCAGGTAGTGATAGCCCTGGGAAACAGAGAGTGAGAAAATCAGAGGGATAAATGGGGAAGCGTTGGCAGGAGATGAGTTGCAGCTTGCAACAAACCGCCACTCCTTAAAATAACTGCACAAAATACCTACTCCCCTGCCTGCCCCACCTCCCCCAAATAAACACATACACACACCTTAACCCAGGGGTTCTCAAACATTATGGGGCCGGGGACCCCTTTTGTGATAGTACATTCATCATGGACCCCCCCCCCCCCCGTAATCAGAACACAACTCAAGTTAGATAATAATAGCATACAAGGAGTATTGCCATGACTTCGGCAGTGCGTGGACAGACAAACCAAGTTTTGGGCCCTAGGCTGGAACATTTTAAAGGCTCGCCTGTTGGCAAACGTTACCGTTTCCAAGCTAATTTCCTGCAAATCTACAGATGTTGTCATGCGCCAGAGATTTTTTGTTGTTGCAGCTTTTAAGCTGATATCCTAATATCCTACAATTCTACACATTTTTCTATGAGACAGAGAGAAAAACTTTGCAGTTTTAAAGATTAAATTACACTGCATTTATGTAAAAAGTAATGTGGATGTGTAATTTTTTAAATATATATTTTGAGATCTGGCTGTGAACCCACTGCAAGCCATTGTTAGTGGGTTTGTATGACCCCACATTGAGAATGCCTGCCTTAACCAATTCAGATTAACTAGGCAGCTCAACTCAAAATATTTATAAACGATCTCAATTCACCAATTACAATGGCCATTATTTGATTGATCCATTCTGTAAAGATCATAAACAATACAAAAAAGCTGAATGACAGTTTGAATGGCCATTGTCAGTAGAGAGAAGGCGAGATTGTATTTAGGAAGAACAAGCATCAAGAAATCATATTGTGAGAACAACTCACGGATACACTTAGAGTTCCTTCCCACCCCTACTACTGGCAATAGAGCGGCTTGGGATCTGGTGGGTGTGGACAGAGTGAGGCGAGAGCCCATCTGGAATGCAGGGAACCTCTCTGGGATAAAGGGCTGGTCTGGGTTGGGTCCAGACATGTGATCTACATCAACACTGACCCCCCCAAGTTGTTTCCCGCCCACGTACACTTCAAAATTACTGTAATTGGGAACAAGTACTTCTTGGTTAGCTCAACTGTGTGTAAATATTTGAGTACACAAAAGATGGTCTGTGTAATTTCTCATATGAGAGCTTCTCATCTAAGTGCTGAAGGGACAAATGAAGAGGGAACTCGAACTAGTCTTAGACAATTAAACCTCTGACTGTCTGAGCTGACAGCTGCTGAAGGAAGTTTAGCCCTGTTCTGTTATGTGAAGGAAATACAAAGTACACCCTATCTAACCTCAGCAGTTTGCCAGAGTCACATAGAGTAAACACTGAATTCATGACAATCTCCCTGCCTTCTAGGATGGAGCATAGTTCCATCATGCACTCAGCTACCGACCAGAAATTACAGGACAGGTTTCATGGGCTAACGTGTGTGCATTATGAACTTTAACTAAATGTATACTTAAAGTTTCAGAATTGCAGTGCATTTGGATTTTCACCTTGTAATGTTTGTTTTAGAACCAGCTACCTGATCAATTACCTGAACACACCCACACTGAACTTACCTGGCAAAGGAATAAACTACCCGTATCACTTGCACTACAAAAGACGTGCTAGCTACAATTCAAATTAATTCACACCCCTACTGACTGTGTGCAATTTTATTAGTCTTGAGAGTAATCAAATAGAAGGTATGCATATAGGCTATTATCATTTAAAAAACACATGAAGAGCATATCAAAGAGTTGAGAGTTCTGAAGGAGAACACAAATGTTCAACTTACTTTTTGATGGTAGCCTTTCTGTTGAAGCCCAATTCCTTCTGCTCCCTACGTTCCAAATGTCAGACTCAGCCCTCGCCGCCAAGGAACACACAAACACTTACAACCACACCTCCACCCACTTCCCTCCCTCTTTTCCTCAAGTCCACACCCCACCCAAATCTCTCGCTCCTTTTTTCTATCTCTCTCCCTCCGTTGCTCTCTCTCTCTCTCTCTGTCTCACATGCATGCAATTACCCAAAAGCCACTATTTCAACAACTTTGTGGTGGAGTATTTGTTTTTCATGTTCTAGCTATGTCTTTGTCACTCTGTCTATTTAGGCCATTATATCCATGAGTACTCAGAGGAAGCTCACTGACTCACCTACTGATGTTTGGGGAACTCCCAAAATATTGTCATGAATTCAAATCCCTGCTGCCATGGAGACGCAGTAGTAACCAGAGCGACCACATTGTTGCTGTTGTATCTCCACACACTGACGTGGTGGGTGTAGTGTTTCTGCCTGATCCCCACCCCCTCTCTCCATTTCCCCTCCAAAGCTCTCTCTCCGGGAGGATAGTCAGGATGAAGGAATGTCGTTGGTTGGGAGGGAGGGAGAGGAGGAGGTAACAAGTGCAAGTCATAGCCTGAGAGAGAGAAAGAGAGAGATTGTGTGTTTGCATGAGAACGAGTGAGAGAAACCTGTTTCCCACTAGTTCAACTCATATTCACACTTGATTGATAGATATAGTGCACTATCTAGGACAATAGTCTGACAATATAAGTAGAGGGAAAGAAACCTACTTCTGATGACCTCTGCTGAGGTCATGTGCTACATACAGAGTGCTTCAGCAGCCTCAGGTGATGTCACAGGGTAATGATGGGGTTTCAGACATGTTTGGCCAAGTGACTTTCAGACCTCAAAGTATTATCCACTGGGCACGTCACATACTGGGCACGTCACATACTGGGTTATTGGTGGATACGTATCCACAAACAGCATACCTCACTTGGGTCAAAGTCAAGGAATGTGGAGTAAACTCTAAAGATGTACTGCGGACTCCCCACACCCAACACTAAGGCTGCGACTGTCACAAATCCAATAGTATACATCTTAGCCCCTAGGGGGACTGGCAACTCAAATACTGGGCCTCAAATATAGAAATAGATATAGATTTTGAAATGTTGTCTAGCCTGCCTCTTCCCACGGTGTATCGACAACACCTACCTGACAGGTGAGGTAAGCTAGCTTGGGTACAGTGTGGCCTATTATATATCCCTGCTGCCTCTGCCTGCCTATGGAAGCTGGTCCCGAGCTGGGCGGGGCCCCAGTGAAATTAACAAATAACATGTCTGTGTAGCTTTTGAGAGGACCAATGGGATCATTTCATCAACAATCAGCCCTTTGTTAATCAAAACTGGAAAAACCAGAGCCCACATAGCAGGGGTGTCAAACTGATTCCACAGAGGGCAGAATGTCTGCAGGTTTGTTTTTTTTCTTTTCAATTAAGACCTAGACAACCAGGTGAGGGGAGTTCCTTACTAATCAGTGACCTTAATTAATCAATCAAGTACAAGGGTGGAGTGAAAACCTGCAGCCACTCGGCCCTCTGTGGAATCAGTTTGACACGTGCCCTAAAGGCAGACTGGAACAGTTGTGATGTTGTTTGAATTGAAGTGTTGTATGTACAGTATTAATAACGTGTTCGCTCCTTAATATTCAAGGTGGGTCTACAGCGTGGCCGTGGCCCGTCTTGCCTTGTGTGGGATGAGAAGTTAGAATGCGTGGGTTACTTCTGTGAGTGTTGAGAAAGACCACGCCGCTTGTGACTCAACGCTGAGGAGCTCCCAGGGCCGCTCACTGACAGAGTATTTCCACACGGCCGTGTGAAATAGGTTCAGTGTCCACATGCCAAAGGGAGTAAGCGTGACCATAAGCACGTCACTTTACAATGGTCAAATGATCTGCTGTGGTTAGCTGTGTCATTCTCCCCGGTCTCTGCCTGTCTGAGTCTGTCTACGGCAACATGACTGTCCTGGAAGTCTGATTGCTAGGTTTACATTTAGAAAGACAGCTAGGCTATGTAGGGGATTTGCTGGGTAATTTGAAAGAAAACTGTGTACTGTTTAATGAGTCAGAACAGATAATAGCCTGTATCAAAAACAGTGTTGAAACTCTCACCCTACCCAGTGTTGACTAATTGGGATGAGGCTATTGGGATCTCACTCATCCCTTCACTCCCACTTGTCGCTTGACTGGTTTCCTATACAGGTAAGGTACACACTGACGTCATGGTGCCGTTGTAACACACACGATCACACCCTTCTGGCCCTCAGATTAATGTCATAGCCACACACACACAGTGGAAGGTGAAAGGAGATCCCTATCCTACAGGGAATACTACATGGAGCAAATGGACTGTCTAATTCTATGCCTGCCAGTCAATGTTCCCTCATTTTTTTAATTGTTTAACAAGTTTCAGGACTGCTGAAAGCAGTGCAACTTCCGGTGTGCGTTTACTGTGAACACCGAGGATGTACCTGCTTTAAGTTAGTTCTAACAGTGGTCAAGTAGGCTACTGTGGCTATTTGATCATAACGTAGGCCTAGCATCAAAAGCAATGGAGAAAATGCATCACATAACATTTTAACATGGTAATAGCTGTTCTATCATTCAGCCTACAGTAGCAGCCAATGTGTGGTGTTCAATATAGGCCTACATTCCATGAGACTTTTGACAAAAATATACAGGGCTTGACATTAGTCTGTTTATACACTTGTCCTTTGTGTTTTTTGATGCAAGAAACCACTTTACAAAATAAAATGCAGTATTATTCTCATCCCATTATTACAGAGAATCAGACACATTGTTCTACCCTCTGCCTATTGGCTACTTAGCTTATTCAAGCCTGTCTCAAAATACAACACTGCCCATTGAAGACCAAAAAAGCACTTAAACTGACTTGCTTTTCAAACATGTCTAGAAATGCACACGTTTTGTGCTCTTGTAGGAAGCAATCACTCCCCCATTGCTGACTACAAATGGGGCTATAACAAGGCTAATAACTCCCTAACTAGCAAAGGATATGAACAAATGTACACGTCGCTACATGCAGTTCTCGCTTTGATCTCAAAACAAGGGCATCTGCACACGACCACTCATGCTGTAAATACAGTCTAGTTCAAAGTGAACGGCACAGATCCATATATGGCAATGGTCTATTTGCATATAGGACTACTGCAGCTCTGATTGGTTATGGCACACTGGTCTGTGTCGTAGGGGCCTGAGTTATGCATGTCAATGCAATCGAATCCGACTCCGATGCTTTCTGCCCACACCAAAAATCTCTTGCAGTTTGTTTTGCATACTAAGTCTTGTATAGTTGATTTTGTTTCGGTATGTTGCATTGAAAGTGGCTAATATTGCGTTGATTTGATCACAATTGCCACAGTAAAGGGAAACAGTGATCGTGTTAACTAAGGGGGGAAACTCTAGAAAGTTGAGTGAAAATGTATCTCGTGCTTCTCTGCTCGCTGATATTTCTTCTGCATGGCAGTCCCAGGGAGCTGCACGCCCGCACACGCGCTCACAGCTTAGAGGGAACATTGCTGCCAGTTGAAGGATACTACTCCCATGATCTCCATGTTGTGGCATGCTCCGTCCACATACATTATTCTCTGTAATGCACAAGTAATTCACAAGCAAGATCAAGCCCCTTGAAACTGCACAGGTGCAGCTACCACCCATATTAGTGTAGTGAGGGATGCTAAATCTGGCCACTCCCTCCATTAGAGATCCCATGGACACAATTTGGGCAGAGAGATTCAAGAGGAAAGTGTAAAGTAGTAGGGGTCTGTGATTATGTGGTGAACCTGGTAAGCCACTGGAAAGCCAGCCAAAGTAAGAGACGTATGAGCCTAATTAAGGTGGAGCAACATTCAGGTCAGCCAGGTGCCATCATAGGTCAGCCAGAAACAGGTAGAGTTGGACTAGGTCCTAGGACATAAACATCAATGTGATTTTATGTAAGCCTCGAAACTAAATGATATCATTATGCAGAGTACATGGACATCCTGTGATTTGTGTTACCCTTTACGTGACCAGAATTAGAATGCCATTTTAATTGCTATGTCATTATCATTTTGGTTTTCACGAGATTATATCTACTTTTGCATAACACTGATTTCCCTGGGGATGATGGGGACAGTGATCAGTTGAGGCCTGTAACGGCAAAACTATGGCAGTCTGTGGTTCCTTTAGATTCGTCTGGGGTTTCTCAATGCTCCCCAAGTTTAAAAAATACAACAGTTTCCTATACAATACTACAGTACTTAATATAGAATGATAAACTGTATTATACTATAGAATACTATACTGTAACTGTAGTATCCCTCAATAATGTGTAGTACTTACTATAATGTTGAAGTATACTGTAGAATACTATCGTAAATACTCAATATTACCCCCCCCAAAAAACACTGTAGTAAATATTACATTAATGCCCGCAAATAAATAAGTGAGAAACCTACATGCCAAGTACAGACCAACCTGTTCCCTACAGGCTATAGAAAAGAGTAGAAGCTCTGAGCTATCTGTTCAGACCCCAGTCCTACTATCTAAGGGTTATGGAAAATGTGATATTTTAGTATTTCTCCAGTAGGTTTCCTGGACGAGAAAGCCTCCACGTCTAAGATAATAAAACAAAAACACTATAGTAAGCTAAATACTACAGTAATGTCTACAAAAACACTACAGTACATACTGCAGGCCACAAAAACACGACAGTAAATACTACAGGCCACAAAACACTACAGTACATACTATAGGCCACAAAAACACTACAGTACATACTACAGGCCACAAAAACATTACAGTAAATACTACAGGCCACAAAAACACTACAGTAAATACTACAGGCCACAAAAACACTACAGTACATACTACAGGCCACAAAAACACTACAGTAAATACTACAGGCCACAAAAACACTACAGTAAATACTACTGTATACTACAATCCGCAAAAGCACTACATAAATAACTATAGTTTATACTACCATTTATTTATACCATAGAATACTATAGTATTTTTTCATGTGGGTCCCTGCAAGGGGAATTCCAACAGGTCTTAAAGCAGTCTGTTGTTGTTTTAAGAAGAAAAAGTAAACTGTCAGGGATAGCTTTAAGGGACATGAAGCTCAATGTACTAACAAAAAACTGATAAGAAATGTAGCCACTAGTTGTTTTGGTTGTTCCAGCAACTGTTTACATTCAATACAAAAAAAATCCTGATATTTAGTGGAGTTGCCCGTTTCCATGGTGACTCGTCAGGGTTTTATTCTTGATCCACTCCCTCTCTGTCACTTCCACCCTGTGGCTCTTTTTTTAGATCTCACATTATTGCTACATTTCACTTAGTTTGCACATGATCTACCCTCCTCCTCCTTCTCTGACTGTTTTGTCCCTCCTTTTCCTGCTCAGCCCTTGTTTACCACCCCTCTCCCTCTTTTCTCTCAATGAAATCCAGACATACATATTTTTTGCTTTGAAACGTTGAAAAGAAAACAACTCCTGACTGTTGGTTGCTAGGCAACTCACAATGAGTCATCACTCTGCAGCGCCCATCAACCCCCTCTCCTCCCCTGTACACTCTTTTCATGTAGCCTATTGAATAGTGTGGTTCAGTTAGACAGTGTACATTACGCTCAGTTTCAATGAATTCCCTGTTACTTACGGGTCCTTGAATATTACAGTAGTTAGTATGCAGATGCCTGATAAAAGAGGAAAGTACAGTGGAATTTGTTTTTGTTTTTCAGTCACTCTTAGGCCTACTGCTGTCTGTACAATTCATGCCACTGTACTATTTGGTTGATAATGATCAACATTGATGTTGTCATGTGGTGACACAGTGTCTCTATGACAATAATAGCAACGGTTATAGTGATGATATTACAAAGGAAACACTCAATAAAATCCCTATGACGCACAAATTTGCTAGATTATTCCAAATTGATTTCAGGGCAATTTCCACACAAAAAATATCCCAATTTGTGCCAGCCATCAGTGAGAAACCTACATGCCAAGTATAGATCATATGTTGTGTTTCCCACAGGTTACAGAAGAGAGCAGAAGAGCTGAACTATCGGTTCAGGCTCCAGTCCTACCTACATACAGATTATGGACCCCACTTCTATGTCAAAGATACAAAAACAATACAGTGAAGTAAATAATACACTACTCTACTAAAACACTATGGTGAATACTATAGTATATAAATATAGCAATACTGTAGTATTTATACCATAGTATACTATAGTATTATGTCAGGTGAGTTGGTACAAAAGCAGGTTCCCTAACCCATACATTCAAAGGTGAAACTTGATTAGGGTCAGGTTCACCTCTCAGCAATTGCTGACGTTCTTATGCTACAGCAGATAATGCTTTATTTTCCTACCATATTATTTTCCTACCGAAGCAAAGTTCTAGGAACTGCCTAAGGTTACTTGGCCATACCAGGGTAAGGGTGGAATGGTCAGAGGCTCCTCGGGGGGGAGTGGAGAATTCAATGTGTGCTTTGACTTGTATGACAATACCACCCTCTTGTGGAGAGAAGAGAGCCTGTCATCTCTAACGTATTGTGGTTACGTTTCAACTTGACTTTTATTATGGTAAATTATATAGCAAACCTGTAATTATATACCCCTGTAGAAATGACAAGCATAATTGGAATCAGCATGCCATTGTTGAGACTAATTACCAATTAAGACTACTTGAGGTTGAATCAGTGAACACATGTGGTGCTTGCGGAAGCATTCAAAATATACCTTTCCCCTCGTCCCAGTGTGTTAATGCACGCTGAGAAACAATCATATTGGCAATGTATTTTACACATAAATGTTACGGTATCCTCCTACTTTACATTCTAACAATCACTCGGTATCTGCGAGGTCAGGCTCGCGATTCGACGGGTAAAATAATAATCCACACACCTGTTGAGTTCACAGAATCCACACAAAATCCTCTTTCAAGCGACAGTGTCTCCCGTAATGATAAACTGACTCATTACACCCCGACGACAAAGACCAACGTCCGTCAAACAAACCAGCCAAGAAACCGCGTAGAAATGCCAGCGCGAAGACAGATCCACGAGACCAAGCCACGTGAAATTGGTGAATCATACGAAAATGTATATTTTCGCACGTTATCTTCGAACTTTGAAGAATTGAACAGATCACGACTTTCAGGTAGAAAACGAATGGTGGTATTCAATGATAAGTACCATGCCAAACAACACGAGGAGAAGCATTCGGAAGGTTTACCATTTAAATCCTATAGTAATATCGATTGCAATCAAGGAAAAATTCAGAATTTACATCGTGGAAAGTTTTCCATCACAGGAAACGATGAGAACCACTCACAAATGGCATACCACTCAGATTCAGTAACTCCAGGTAAGCTATAGGTGGGCTCTGTTTGTCATGTAGCCTATTCTACCATTCAACTTGTTTAGTTTGACTAGCCACGTATTTCCTTGCTCAAAATATGCATAATAGGCTAACGTTATGTCTATTTTAGGAGTGCGTGCAGGAAAGATCCGAGTTCGAGGTGAGATAGCGAAAGCAGAGAGCTGGATGAGAATGGAGCCAGACGTAGAATGTGGAGATGAGACTATGACTCTCACTGTCAGAGGGAGACGAGCCCTACATCTGTTAGTAGACAGAGGTAAATCGGACAGTGACCTATCCCGTTGATCACGACTCTCAGTTCCGTTACACATTAGTCATTGGATCAAGGTGTCTTCTGTACAGGGGAGTGTTTATTTTATTATATATATATATATATATATATTTTTTTTTAAGAGCCCCGATGCTCGGTCTGAACATTAACTCACATCGCTTGGGGTAGGGTTTTGGAAGCATAAGGACCTTATATTTTATATAAGCAAGACATTTTTTTTTTTTTAAATTGATACACGCCTTTAGAGTTAGGCCCAACCTAGACGTAACATAGTATGTGTAAATCTGGGACACTCAAATTAGTTTGCTATGGTTACATAAAACAGAAGGTTACTTAATAACCTTTAACCTTAATCCCTAACCTAGCTAACGTTAGCCATTTTTTCTACAAATGAATACATACCATACGAAACGTAGCATATCATACTAAATGGAGTGTCACGGATTTACGTACAGAATAATACGGAAGACAGTGGACTACTGTGCTAATTAGCTATCTGCGTCTCTGAACACCTTTGTGTAAATGGAAGACGGACGCCACAAACTTGAGACGTCATCAAAAAAATACTATTGGCTGCAACTGTGTTAAAAACAGTGTACAGTATTTTAATTTATGAAATGATTTTGACGTGATATGAAAGTAGAGGGATTTATGTTTCTAGAAACCTACTGCAATTGAGAATTGATTCCTGTTTTAGATGGAGTATTTGACAATTTTGTCTTCCAAAGCCAATTCGCCTTTAAACAGAACATGTAAAGGCCTTGGACTATAAGGAGTAAAGTTAGCCCAATAATGGACTAAAAGGAGCCTAAGTCTGACCACAAGGAGTGTGGGTGTGAATGATGCATAGCTGTAGGCTATTCTATTAATTTGTCCTCTTGCCTTTAGCGAATGCCTCTGCTGTCCCCCTGGCCCAACTACCCTCTCAATGTGGCTACTCCGTCAAGTCGACCTGGCGCGACTTGACGTTTGTGGTACCTTATAAGGCCTGTCATGTCAACCAAGAAGTGGTAAAGTAGCAATCACCCCCCTCTGCCCTGCTTAAAAGTAACTTGATGTCTATAGTCACAATCCATTCTCTGAACTTGTCAGGCTGGCAGGTGAAAACTGTTCTGTGACTGTCATTCTGTCAACATAAAAGCTTTTCCTATTGTTCTTCACACCGTTATTCACTCCTTTCCTTTGGCCTGCGGTGCTGCTGACAGGATGGTAGTTATGTGTTGCCTCTGATCTGGAGAGGGACCCCTGTGAAGATGTCCTGCCCAATGTCCCAGGCCTTGGCCCCCTCCTCCCTCTGCTGCTCGTCTCAGGGAATGACTGTCAGACTGCAAGTTCATGGAGCCAAAGAGGAGCTCAGAGTCGAGGGTAAGTGTGGAGTTATATAGTATAATTTATCACAATTGTACTCCGCCTGCACGCTATGGCTGCTGAACAGACCGATTTTAGAGGCTTAATTTGGACTGAATCCAATGTTTCTGTAACTATTTCTACAGCTATGATGAGTTTGTGGGGCTACTGTCAGGTCTGTATGTGTGCTGTGTTGGTTTCCCCCTGCAGTTAGAGGAAAATGGACGCCACTGCTTTCGCTGGCCCTGCAGTGTGGCTACAGTATGGACAGGCAACATGGAGAGCTGCTCATATCTGCACCCTTCACTGCCTGTGGGATCACATCAAAGGTTAGCCATGGTACTCCTATTGCGCTATGACTTGGGGTGGAAATGACGACTCGGGGCTACTTGACTGTCCTTTTTGCTTTTACATGAGATTTGCTGAAACAATTTCTTTGCTTAATAATGTTGCATTTTACACTGTGAACAAAACATTAGGAACACCTGCTCTTTCCATGACTGACCAGGTGAAAGCTTTGATCCCTTATTGATGTCACTTGTTAGATCCACTTCGATCAGTGTAGATGAAGGGGAGGAGATGGGTAAAATATAATTTTTTGAGCCTGGAGACATGAATTGTGTATGTGTGCCATTCAGAGGGTGAATGGGCAAGACAAGAGATTGCAGTGCCTTTGAACGGGGTATGGTAGTAGGTGCCAAGCTCAGTGGTTTCTGTCAAGAACTGCAACGCTGCTGGGTTGTTCATGCTCTAAAGTTTCCTGTGTATTTCACTAACTGAAATAATGGACACTTTCTTCCAGGATGGAAAATACACGCTCTCTCTTCAAATAGGAGAGAAAGCCGTCACACTGGCCTGTCCTTCTTCTCTGCCTGTCCAAGTAACTATGGGCCCAACAAGCTCAGTTTCTTCAACCCTGCTGTCTAACCCTTCTTCCATAACCCTGTCTTACCCAGTGCTTCACCCATCCTTCCCATTTAATCCCCTGCCCACATTGCCCCCTGATCAGCATCCCAGCCCTGGTATCCATGTTACTTCTCCCTTGACTACAGGCCCCTCTGTCCATCCTCCCCTGGCTCAGCGTCTTCAGGCCTACCCATTCTCTCAGTATTACTACCTCCACATGATGCCCCTCAGTGAGTCATACCAGTCACCCCTCTCCTCTAGTCCCCCCACTCAACTCCCAACTACAGGCCCCACTGAGTCGAAGCCAGGCCACACTCCTTTCCCAAGCCACCCCAACTACAATAACCCCCATGTTACTCAGTATTCTTCCACTACAGCTGGTCATCCAGTTCACTCAGAAGCCCCCACTCTCCGCCCCCTTGAGTATCCTCGCCACCCATACTACCACAACTACCATCACCCCAACATCCCTATGCTTGAGCCACCTCAAGGGCCCAGTCCTGGTGCCAAGACGGGTACTTCCACCAATGGTCCTCGGGTTGAACCACCTGCCCCTCACACCCTTAACCCGATCTTCCGGGTGTTTCCGCACTACTACCTCTACCACCCCAAAGTGCCTCCCTATAACCCACCCCAACACCCTCAGCCTGTTACCCCTGCCTCTCACTCCTCTACTCTCCCGGTTAGCAGTTCACAAACACACCGTAGAACTACTGTTCCTCATGTGCCTCACCCTCCACCCTATCCTCACTACTACACCCCACAAACACCCAGTGGTGAAGTCAAGAGATCCCATCACCCTGATAACCCTTTTATTAATCTTCAACCTTTGAAACCTAACTCATCTCCCACTTTAATAGAGATCCCATTCTACCAATACACTCTTAATTTTCCCTACAAGCCTCCACCGATCCAGAAACATAGACTTGGTCTCCAGACCAACAATCCCTCTAGACCCATGGACGAACATCCTCCAGTTGTCCCATCTCCCCCTGCGTCGTCTCCTGATCAAAGTGGAAAGTCGCACCCTCATGGTCACCTAAAATGGCCTCCACAACAACAACCCTCCAATTCACACACAGCCCAGAGCCTGTCTACTAGTTCTACCTCTGTTGCCCATGCTGCAATCCAACCTCTTCTATTTCCAAACTTCCCCCCGTTGTACTACCCTCATCTGAAATCCATCAGCAACCCTCAACAAGAACAAAACCCTGTTACTGTCCTCCCCACTGCTCCGCCTGCATCCTCTTCAACCTCTACTCCAGCATCTGGCCATCCAGTTTATCCACACTACTACGATCACCCATACTATTACTACTCAATGCCTTATGATCCATACAGATTACCCCAACCTGTTGATCATGCATTTTCTGCCCCATCTAAAGGAGCTCTGACTCTATCTCAGACCTCTGCTCCTCACACTATGGAAACCTTTCACCAACCAGCCCTTCCATATGACTATGCCCAGGCCAAAATGCCTATCCAGATTACTACCCAACCTCGGCCTTCTCCTGCCACTAACAGTCCTCAAACCTCCACTCCAACCCCAGAATCTACAACTCCTGAAATCCCACCTTTTCCCTTTGACCCCTACTACTACTACCATCCTGGAATGTCCATCTACGACCAGGACCAAAGCTATGATCCCAGTACAAACGCTCCCCTAGATTCTGACCATTATAGAAGAGGAAGCTTTGCCCGCACTCCTGTGGCGAGTCCAACCCATGCACCCCATCCCACCAACCCCACTCATAACCCCTCACACCCTCACATCATTCATCCACAACCTTCAACCATTCCTTCCCCTCGTCATCCCAACCCAGGGACCCCTGGAGATCTGTCAGACCCAGTGATGAAAGGTGAGTCTTCATCTTGAATATTTCTACTGTATGTGTGCTCTGCACCACTATTGAAAGGCTATGTGGTTCTCATATCAGTGCAGGCACTATAAAGAGCCACAAGAGGGCACCTCACCTCTACTAGGTGATCCTGGAGACCACCGTGTAATTGGTTTTTACTTCAGTAACAAATATCCACTTTCTTAAGTAGAAGTTCATAAACCTGGTTTGTCACACCAGTACCGTTTCCTTTCCCTCCATACAGACCCTGGTTTCAAGGCTGATACACACACACACACACACACACACACACACACACACACACACCCTGTGGCTTGTCCGACCAGGACTGTGACGGCTCCTTAGGTTGCTGCTCTTACCTTGTGAATGGTTAGTCTCTCGATCTCAAGCTACTGGTCTTGGTGTTGCTATGGAGAAGCCATAACAGTTTGGTGTTTCGCCGACATCAAAACACTTCTCGGAGGAGTGGAAATGGTCTTCCAGCATGTCCAAGGCCATGCTTGGTATTTCGGGAATGTCAGCTTTCAAACTGCTTTGCTACTCATTAGTTTACACAATGTGCTGATTGTGTCTTAGGTCCTCAGGCTGTGTATGTGTGTCAACCCTCAGAGTGTACATCGGGGCGTCAATTTGTCTTTGCGGTCCCTGGCTCTCTGGTGGACCCCACGGTCTCCCTTCCCCCTCTACCTGCGGACAGCCATGTGTCCTGTACCCCCCAGAGGATGACGTCTGACCTGTACAGTGTACCCCTGGATGGCTGTGGAGTGCACAGATATGTAAGTTACTGGACACTTGCTACTCAACATCCTTGTATAACTGTTCAACATATTACCTGTAATTATTTTGCATGTTATAGTTTGATGCTCCTTCTTTTGCCCTGTTGCTCGTGTCTGTTTGGTTAGGAGGATGGTCAGGCCATGGTCCACTTGTTGGAGTTCAACGCTCTACTTTCCAAACAACATAAACACAGCACCACGTCTGAAGACTCACCTGTCAGGTAGTAAAATGGCTTTACCGGAACAAATGGTTCAAATCCCCAGCAAATGTATTTCATTATTTTTCCCAGAAGTTACCATTTGAATGCTAATGCTTTCATGATGATGAACTTGCAATCCTTTAATACAGATGGGATGAGATTAGAAATCAGTGTAGTGCAAAATGAGCTTGTCTACTGTGTAGGTTGATGGTGGAGTGCAGGTCTTTTCCTGGTTCTCCCGGAAGGGTGAGGTACCAGGTGATGAACACCACCCCTAGCCCCCCTGTCCCCACTCAGGGCTCATTGGCTGTCCAGCTACGGATCGCTACAGGTAGGACTATATAAGTAATGAAACCTTCAGGAGCAGCAGCAGAGCTATGTAGGACTCTGAGGAGTGGGTTTTATCATACTGTATCTGCCAACTAACCACCTACCCTCCCCATATTTGCCTCTGCCTGTAGATGAGCACTACAGCAGCTTCTACCCAGAAAAACATCGACCACTCAGTCTACTTCAGGGGCGACCTTTGCACCTGGAAGTGGGTCTCCTGAGCCCCCCAGACATGGACCCTGGCCTGGTGCTCCTGGTGCACTACTGTCTGGGCTACCCAGACTCACCACGGGCCCGCTGGCTGCTCATCTATGATGGGTAGGTTGTTCCACTGTAGTTCCTGTTTGTTTACATGCAACAGCAGAGAAAGCACTTCATAGCTGCGTGAAATATCCATATTTTATAGGTTTTTCCACAGAACCTGCTGCTCAGCTCCACTAAATAACTGTCCATATAGTGAACAGGCAGTTATTTTGTCTGAACCTCCACGTCGTTTTGTCTCATTTTTCAGCTGTCCCAGCCGTGGTGACTCCCAGGCCCCTCCCCCACCACCTGCCCAACCCCGTCACACCCGGAGACTCACAATCACCACCTTCCAGTCTTTACCCACAGGACGTCCCTCCCACCTGGAGGACCAGGAGGTCCGTTTCAGCCAATGGTGTCATATTATAGACAGTTTGATACAGTACTGTCTGATCAGTGCATTTGAATGTGTTGTCCTGTCCTCATCCACAACAGATCTACTTCATGTGCTCCACGGAGGTGTGCTCCCCATCAGACGGGGACTGTATTGAGGGCTGCGTCAGTTTAGAGTTGAATTAACACTCCTATAATGGTTTGGACAATTGTGAGCACAAGGTAGGAGTATAAACCATCCATTTCTTGAAGTTACTAAAATGTACTGTATTAATACTGTAGTGCTCAAATGTATGTGTTTCTTAGTGTTCAACTTGACACTCGTGTATTTGTTACATTAACTGTTATTCATTTGTAGGACCAAAGCTGGATAACTGAACAAATTTAATAAATACACATTTACTCACAATTGGTCAATGATTTTGTTTTCTCCAGCACTTATTCAGTCATGCAGTAAGCACAATGACATCAGACGAGGAAGAAAAAAACAACTTTATTTTAACAAAAAAGCTCCATTTGGTGCCAAGTTACAGTCAGTAGTATTAGCTTGTAACAGAACATAAGCTGTTCTCACAGTGCAAACAAAATCATTGGAAATTGTAGTTCTCATAAAATAAGACTTCCTACAAGACACTTGACCTAGTAAGGTACACCATTTGGCCCACTCCTGCCTGACACGGCAACACTTTGGCTAGTGTACCAAGCCACTCCATCTGAAGTGTTTATTCTATCACACTCAACAGCCTCCAGTACAACTGCTGCCTGATGGGGCATTCAGGGAGACATAATTCCCAAGCGCAATAAGGTTCTAAGTTTCACATCCGCTGCGATTGGAGTGACTCAAAAATAAATGTTTCCCAGTTGCAAACATTAGTTTGCTTATAAAAATCAGTTCACATGCTAGAAATTGGCATCAAAGTAATAAGTCAAGCAAACAATGTTCCAAAGTCATATTTAATGATTCCTGACTCAACTTTGCATATCATCCCACGTCAACATCCAAACAGGGCTCAGGGCGTACAAGTGGAGTTGGGATTAATGTTGTACTTAATTTGGCATAGAGAACCAAATACGGATTAATCCAGTTAAATCCTAACACCATGTTAAGATACTAATTCTGTCAGTACATTGCTATGGATATTGTAACACAAACATGATTCTAAACTGATGTGATTACAGGGAAAGGTAATGTTGGACAGTGCTTCACTTGTCTGATTACAGCAGTGCCCTCTTAATGCGCTGTATGACTTAATGAAATGGTCCCTTTCATGTAAGCAGCATTAATGTCAGCAAGCGCAGCTATATACATTCGGTAATCTTTTTTTTACCTTAAAAAAATATCAGTTAAGGACTACAGTGGGAAGAGGGGCAGAGCAACAGTGTCTTGCCCTGTTCATATGTCATCTAAAGCTTATCGAGAGCCCTGTCCAGCTACGCAAATGAATGAAAGCTAATTAGGACATTTTTATTGGGCACCTCTCCAGAAATATTACGTGAAAGGATGGGGTGATGGTCACTGAATGACAACCATCTGGTTTGGTCTCATAGTGGAGAAATGTTTGAACGTGGTGGTGGTCCTGTTCCCCTCAGTACACGGGGGCAGAGAGGTGACTCTTCTTGATCTGTTTCATGAGGATGCTGCAGCACACCAGGGCTGTGATCTAGGAGCAACAGGAGGAGATGGTGATGAGGGAGGAAAGGGTTAAGCAGAAGGGGATGAGAGCAGGGTGAGCGATCGTCCCCCCCCGGATTAGAACACATGAAGCGACAGATGAAGGTATGGGTTACTACAAAGGAGAAGCAAAAGGTTGAAAAGGGAAAACATTAAAATCTTGGTTTGCTTCAACTCTCCTCTGACAATCAGTTTCATCATCACATTCAGCCCGGTAATAATGTGTAACACAACACCCGTCTGTTGCTCTCTTCTAACCAGTGCATTTCTGACCCTGCAGCAACATCTCCCCTGGTTCACAAATTTGACCACTAAACTGTGTGTCAGTGTAGTATTACCTACCAGCATAGCAGCAGTCCCAAGGAAGAGGCCCATCACCAGAGGCGCTTTGGACTCAAAGAGGTTGAGGATCACTGTGGGGCAGGCCTGCAGGGGGACAGAGACCAGAGGGGGACGGGTTAGGGCCTTGGGCTAAGTACATCTAGGCCAGCCTCCTCGATGCCCCGATAGGGGAATAAACTAAGTAACAAATGTAATTTGTCACAGTCTTGACAGATTATAATAAAAACAAATATGTAAAATAGTCAGTTATACAGCCAATATGAAAAACGACCGTATCCTATGCACCTGTACAGGGCCGGTCATGGCTGTTCTGCCACCCTAGGCGAGAGAAAGAAATTACCATCCAGCAAAACTACGTATTTTCCAGATGTTGAAATCAAGTTTATTTTCGGTTCTATTCTATTTTTAACATGTCAGTGCATTTTTGTTTGATTGGGCGCCATTTAGGTTTGGCTCTTTGATTGGAGAAACATGCATGTTGCATGTGTCCATCTCATTACATTGTCATAGATTTCATCTCCAGCCTGTAGGCTACAGAAAAGGCCACATACTCTTTCTACCATATCCTGTATTTGCTACATTATTTACGCTAGATAATGTTGGAGCGCTGCAGCAATGCGTCTTTCCAACAGCACCCTGGAGAGGCGCACTGTGAACGGACAAGCTAAAAATGTTGCTCCTTTGAGGAAGTGGGCATAGGGCGGCATCAGCGCTCACCTAAAGCCCATTTGCCATTGATCGAGTGAATTTTTCTTTGTTTTTAGGTAGAATAATGTGAGGCTTTATGCATTGTTGGTGCGTCTTGTTCAGCTTAGCTTAGAAAATGCCACCCTCGTCAATCTGCCTCCACCGGCGTCTGCCTAATGAGCGGGCCAGCCCTGCACCTTACATATACTCGCAAATATCCATTGGCTGGACAGCAATGCATGAAATACATTGAAGTTCAAGGTGCACATGTTTCTCAAGTTTATAGGATTTGGCCTATAATGAACACACTCACAGGGAGAGTTAAGGTCTCCCAAATGCCAGTTTCGGGACATGTTTTTTTAACCAAGAGGTCCAAGGCACCAATGAGTCCACAGCAGTGCAACTAGAAGAGAGAGAGAGAAAAGGCAAGTGCAATTCAGAATGTGTACATAATTGTTATAGAGCTGTGGATTGAATTAGCTCTGATGGAGTGAAATGTGCCTAACTCTAGCTGTGATGCTATTAATAGTTTGGGAATAGGTTTGATCTTTACCACATTGTGGAACATGGACAGGGTAACAGCCAAGCCAGGGTCTCCTTTGTCCACATACTGAGCGTACACAGTCATATAGAATTTTGCCAGCTGCTCACCCACCTGCACAGCACAAAGAGAAGACGAACACATGAGGTAGAGTTACACTGTTGACTACTACCATTTCATGAAATAGCACAGGGTTTGGTGATCTGCGTGAAAGGGAAGCCTTGGCTTGAAGTTGTTTATCATTCATAATTCTCTCGCTCCCTCTTTCCCTTCCCTCTCTCACCTCATCGCTTCTCATGTAGGCGAACACACCGGCTGCAATCTCTACTACAGCCAGGATAGCCAGCAGGCAGGAAAACTGGGAGGGACAGGTAAACAAGTCAGGTAAACAGCAGAACACATACGGTATGAATTACCATACATAAAACCCCAGTATATGTAGAAACTTCCCTTTACATTTCCGTATTTCTTATTTGTGTTGTGACGTTAAATGTATGAACAATAAATAAAGTTGAATTTAAAGTTGCAACAATGACAAAAGACCATGACCTTTCTGAGAAACTGTGTGAAGGTTACAATGTGCCTCTAAAGTAAATCACTGGCTATCTTCACAAGCTACTCAAGCATAGAATTGCTAACATTCCTCAACATGAGAGCGATTACATACTGTATGAAACGCTCAGTCATGCATCCAATAATAAACCACACAGAGAAAGCAATCGCTGACGCAAAATGGCAACAGGAAGCTCTGAGCAAGATAAATCATTTACTGTGATTTCTACCTTGAACCTGCAGCCAAAAACAAGTTTCAGCTCATCATAGCTGTAAATTAGTAAGCGCATTGCTTTGTCAATTTGAGATACGAAGCAATCATAATTGCATCATCTGTTTCTCTCCGACATCAAAAACTGTAGTGTGTTTCGTAGAGGAATAGCTAATAATAGTTTGGTTTATTTCATGCTGTGAAAGTGTTTTCCAAATCTAGGGACTTTGTTAGAGCCTTTGACCTCTTCCTTGAACTCACTATCCCTAAGAACTGGAAACCTGTTGCTATACCCATGGTGGTGGTAAACCAGGAAACAGGTCACCCACAAAAATGTCCTGCAGCAAAGCTTCATACAGGAAGCAAGTATTTCCTATCACGAGCTCTTGTTAAATGGAAGCTTAAAAGTCTTTGGCTTTCTCAGACAGAGGCGAGATTCCCAGTGCTCCTCTATGGTTGCAAAGTGCACCATGGCTCGAGGTAGCGGATCAGTTGAGGGATTGATGACAACTGCTTTCTAGGCCCTTGAGAGGTCAGCGGTGCGGCAAGGAGAACCTGAGAATTCTGTGGCGGGAAAAAGCAGCAGGATCACTCAACAATCCAAATGCTCCCACGTCACAGATTAGATTTCCACTGGTGCTTTGTGGGTAAGGGCTTTGGGTGACCTATTGGACTGAACAAGTTTAGATAATTTCTAGTGAGGAACTCTTATTAGAAAGTGAAACTAACATGCATGTTCTTATTTGTAACGGTTCTCCTCTTCATCTGAGGAAGAGTAGTTAAGATCGGACCAACACGCAGCGTGGTAAGTGTACATGTTAATATAACAGAACACGAAACAAAAATAACAACGAGAATGTAAGAAAAGAAACAGTCCTGTCAGGTGAAACACCACAAAACTACCACCCACCAACACAGGTGGGAACAGGCTACCTAAGTATGGTTCTCAATCAGAGACGACGATAGACAGCTGCCTCTGATTGGGAACCATACCAGGCCAAACACAGAAATACAAAACATAGAACAAAACAGAATGCCCACCCCAACTCACGCCCTGACCAAACCAAAATAGAGACATAAAAAAGGAACTAAGGTCAGGACGTGACATTATTAGCTAAGGTTACTTACCTCTGCCCACTCAAGCCTCTAAATAAGGGCTGTCAAATACTTTGTGCCCCCACTTCAGTGTAGTGTAACTAATGGAAAATGGATGCTGTTTTTATTTTCGTTGTAGCTTACCACTGCCAATCCATTTATATTCTCATTGCATGCTCCATAGTCTCCGAAAACAGCCACGAGCAATATCACTGCTCCTAACGCAATCAACACTGACACACCTACAGTATGAGAGAGAGTGAGAGATGCCCATTTGTCAATGTTCGCTGTTCAGCACTAATTATTTTTCAGTAACACTTAAGTTATACTTTATAAATGGTTTTCAAATAGTTTATAAGTCATTAATAAACAAAGTTGTATAGTCTGGCTATCCATGGTTTACAGCTGCAAAAAGCTTTCCAAAACATTTGGGTCTGAAATTAGTAGAGCAGAGTTGTGAGCTCACCGATGACAAACTGTTGTGTGTTGAGGTCTATGTCGAAAAATCCTCTGGTCTCAGAGCTGAACCTCAGCCACAAGCCCAACCCGAACATCGCAAAACCCACCAGCTGTCAGAGGAAGAAACAACAAAAACTGTGCATGAAACAGTTTGTGCAATCACATCTAAAGATCAGTCTCACACAAGATGTTACAAATATAGTGTAAAAGATGTTCTAGTATTAAAGGGATACTTCTGGATTTTGGCAACGAAGCCCGTTATCTACACTGCTCAAAAAAATAAAGGGAATACTTAAACAACACAAGGTAACTCCAAGTCAATCAATAGACAACAGGTGGAAATTATAGGCATTTAGCAAGACACCCCCAATAAAGGAGTGGTTCTGCAGGTGTTGACCACAGACCACTTCTCAGTTCCTATGCTTCCTGGCTGATGTTTTGCTCACTTTTGAATGCTGGCGGTGCTTTCACTCTAGTGGTAGCATGAGACGGAGTCTACAACTCACACAAGTGTCTCAGGTAGTGCAGCTCATCCAGGATGGCACATCAATGCGAGCTGTGGCAAAAAGGTTTGCTGTGTCTGTCAGCGTAGTGTCCAGAGCATGGAGGCGCTACCAGGAGACAGGCCAGTACATCAGGAGACGTGGAGGAGAGCGGAGGAGGGCAACAACCCAGCAGCAGGACCGCTACCTCCGCCTTTGTGCAAGGAGGAGCAGGAGGAGCACTGCCAGAGCCCTGCAAAATGACCTCCAGCAGGCCACAAATGTGCATGTGTCTGCTCAAACGGTCAGAAACAGACTCCATGAGGGTGGTATGAGGGCCCGATATCCACCGGTGGGGGTTGTGCTTACAGCCCAACACCGTGCAGGACGTTTGGCATTTGCCAGAGAACACCAAGATTGGCAAATTCGCCACTGGCGCCCTGTGCTCTTCACAGATGAAAGCAGGTTCACACTGAGCACTTGTGACAGACGTGACAGTCTGGAGACGGCGTGGAGAATGTTCTGCTGCCTGCAACATCCTCCAGCATGATCGGTTTGGTGGTGGGTCAGTCATGGTGTGGGGTGGCATTTCTTTGGGGGGGCCGGACAGCCCTCCATGTGCTCGCCAGAGGTAGCCTGACTGCCATTAGGTACCGAGATGAGATCCTCAGACCCCTTGTGAGACCATATGCTGGTGCGGTTGGCCCTGGGTTCCTCCTAATGCAAGACAATGCTAGACCTCATGTGGCTGGAGTGTCAGCAGTTCCTGCAAGAGGAAGGCATTGATGCTATGGACTGGCCCGCCCGTTCTCCAGACCTGAATCCAATTGAGCACATCTGGGACATCATGTCTCGCTCCATCCACCAATGGTTGCACCACAGACTGTCCAGGAGTTGGCGGATGCTTTAGTCCAGGTTTGGGAGGAGATCCCTCAGGAGACCATCCGCCACCTCATCAGGAGCATGCCTAGGCGTTGTAGGGAGGTCATACAGGCACATGGAGGCCACACACACACTACTGAGCCTCATTTTGACTTGTTTTAAGGACATTACATCAAAGTTGGATCAGCCTGTAGTGTGGTTTTCCACTTTAATTTTGAGTGTGACTCCAAATCCAGACCTCCATGGGTTGATACATTTGATTTCCATTGATAATTTGTGTGATTTTGTTGTCAGCACATTCAACTATGTAAAGAAAAAAGTATTTAATAAGAATATTTCATTCATTCAGATCTAGGATGTGTTATTTTAGTGTTCCCGTTATTTTTTTGAGCACTGTATATACTTCCAGTCAGGTGAACTCATGAATACTGTTTTCATGTCTCTGCATTCAGAACAGTGCTTTATATTTAGATGCAACACTTTTGAGCTAATATTCTATAAGAGGAACAGGAGCTCAAGCAGTAAAAATTTGCTGTCAAGCACTGAGTATGAAGGCAGGTAAACTAATGCTTATTAGCATTAGCACAATGGCTGGAAGTCTATGGTACAGTTGAAGTCGGAAGTTTACATACACCTTAGCCAAATACATTTAAACTCAGTTTTTCACAATTCCTGACATTTAATCCTAGTAAAAATGCCCTGTTTTAGGTCAGTTAGGATCACCACTTTATTTTAAGAATGTGAAATGTCAGAATAATGGTAGAGAGAATAAAAGCTGAAATAAATCATTTATTTTATCACATTCCCAGTGGGTCAGAAGTTTACATACTAATTGAGTGTATGTAAATACTAATTGAGTATTTAGTTCCTTTTTTATGTCTCTATTTTAGTTTGGTCAGGGCGTGAGTTGGGGTGGGCATTCTGTTGTATATTCTAGGTTTTGTATTTCTGTGTTTGGCCTAGTATGGTTCCCAATCAGAGGCAGCTGTCGATCGTTACCATACTTAGGCAGCCTGTTTTCCCACTATGGGTTGTGGGTAGTTGTTTTCTGTCTTTGTATTAGTTACCAGAAGGAACTGTTTCAGTTGTTCTTTTTGTTTATTTTGTATTGTAGTGTTCAGTTCAGTTTAATAAAATGACGAACACTTCCCACGCTGCATATTGGTCCGATCCTCCTCGGAAGAGGAGGAAAACTGTTACATTGGGTCAAATGTTCCTCGGGTAACCTTCCACAAGCTTCCCACAATAAGTTGGGTGAATTTTGGCCCATTCCTCCTGACATAGGTGGTGTAACTGAGTCAGGTTGGTAGGCCTCCTTGCTCGCACACGCTTTTTCAGTTCTGCCCACACATTTTATATAGGATTGAGGTCAGGGTTTTGTAAAGGCCACTCCAATACCTTGACTTTGTTGTCCTTAAGCCATTTTGTCACAACTTTGAAAGTATGCTTGGGGTCATTGTCCATTTGGAAGATCCATTTGCAACCAAGCATTAACTTCCTGACTGATGTCTTGAGATGTTGCTTCAATATATCCAAATAATTCTCCATCCTCATGATGTCATCTATTTTGTGAAGTGCACCAGTCCCTCCTGCAGCAAAGCACCCCCACAACATGATGCTGCCACCCCTGTGCTTCACAGTTGGGATGGTGTTCTTTGGCTTGCAAGCCTCCCCCTTTTTCCTCCAAACATAACGATGGTCATTATGGCCAAAAAGAATTTTTTTTATTTCATTAGACCTGAGGACATTTCTCCAAAAAGTACGATATTTGTCCCCATGTGCAGTTGCAAACCGTAGTTTAGCTTCTTTATGGTGGTTTTGGAGCAGTGGCTTCTTCCTTGCTGAGCGGCCTTTCAGGTTATGTTGACATAGGACACCTTTTACTGTGGATATAGATACTTTCCTCCAGCATCTTCACAAGGTCCTTTGCTGTTTTTCTGGGATTGCACTTTTCCACCAAAGTACGTTCATCTCTAGGAGACAGAATGCGTCTTCTTCCTGAGAGAGGTATGACTGCTGCGTGGTCCAATGGTGTTGATACTTGCGTACTATTGTTTGTACAGATGAGCGTGGTACCTTCAGGCAATTGGAAATTGCTCCCAAGGATCAACCAGACTTGTGGAGGTCTACAATTATTTTTCTGAGGTCTTGGCTGATTTCTTTTGATTTTCCCATGATGACAAGCAAAGAGGCACTGAGTTTGAAGGTAGGCCTTGAAATACATCCACAGGTACACCTCCGATTGACTCAAATTATGTCAAATTGCCTATCAGAAGCTTCAAAAGCCATTACATAATTTTCTACAATTGTCCAAGCTGTTTAAAGGCACAGTCAACTTAGTATACAGTGGGGCAAAAAAGTATTCAGTCAGCCACCAATTGTGCAAGTTCTCCCAAAAAAGATGAGGCCTGTAATTGTCATCATATGTACACTTCAACTATGACAGACAAAATTAGAATTTAAAAAAATTCCATCAGCAAGGGCATTGAAGATGAAACGTGGCTGGGTCTTTCAGCATGACAATGATCCCAAACACACCGCCCGGGCAACGAAGGAATGGCTTCGTAAGAAGCATTTCAAGGTCCTGGAGTGGCCTAGCCAGTCTCCAGATCTCAACCCCATAGAAAATCTTTGGAGGGAGTTGAAAGTCTGTGTTGCCCAGCAACAGCCCCAAAACATCACTGCTCTAGAGGAGATCTGCATGGAGGAATGGGCCAAAATACCAGCAACAGTGTGTGAAAACCTTGTGAAGACTTACAGAAAACGTTTGACATCTGTCATTGCCAACAAAGGGTATATAACAAAGTATTGAGAAACTTTTATTGACCAAATACTTATTTTCCACTGTAATTTGCAAATAAATTCATAAAAAAATCCTACAATGTGATATTATGGATTTTTTTAAATTCTCATTTTGTCTGTCATAGTTGAAGTGTACCTATGATGAAAATTACAGGCCTCTCATCTTTTTAAGTGGGAGAACTTGCACAATTGGTGGCTGACTAAATACTTTTTTGCCCCACTGTATGTAAACTTCTGACCCACTGGAATTGTGATACAGTGAATTAGAAGTGAAATAATCTGTCTAAACAATTGCTGAAAAAATGAATTACTTGTCATGCGCAAAGTAGATGTCCTAACCGACTTTCCACAACTTTCTTGTTAACAAACCTGTTTTGGAGTGGTTGAAAAACGAGTTTTAATGACTCCAACCTAAGTGTGTAAACTTCCGACTTCAACTGTATATACTAGTATGCTAGCAGTTACCATATACTTCGTCATTGTGCTAATGCTAGTTAGCATTGCGCTACACTAGTTAGCAACTTCCTTCAAACTGCATGCAGAGACATAAAAATTGTATCCATGAGTTCATCTGAATTCTGAGGAAGAAGATAATGGGCTTCATTGCCAAAATCCCAAAGTATCCCTTTCAATGTTACTATGAAATCTACAATGTTCAATTAATCAATTAAATGCAATTGATTGTCAAGAAACACCAACATTGGGTGTGATGAAAACTTTTTTTTTTTTACAGTACCAGTCAAAAGTTTGGACACCTACTAATTCAAGGGTTTGTCTTTATTTTTACTATTTTCTACATTGTAGAATAATAGTGATGACATCAAACTATGAAATAACACATATGGAATCATGTAGTAACCAAATAAAAAAAAGTGTTAAACAAATCAAAATATATTTTATATTCTTCATAGTAGCCCCCTTTAGCCTTGACAGCTTTGCACACTCTTGGCATTCTCTCAATCATCTTCATGAGGTAGTTACCTGGAATGCATTATAATTAACAGGTGTGCCTTGTTAAAAGTTATTTGTGGAATTTCTTTCCTTAATGCGTTTGAGCCAATCAGTTGTGTTGTGACAAGGTAGGGATGGTATACAGAAGATAGCCCTATTGTTCAACTGTTCAGAGGAGACTGCATGAATCCGGCCTTCATGGTCGAATTGCTGCAAAGAAACCACTACTAAAGGACACCAATAAGAATATACTTATTTTGTGCCAAGAAACACGAGCAATGGACATTAGACTGTTGGAAATCTGTCCTTTGATCTGAGTCTCGAATTTGAGATTTTTGGTTACAACCGCCGTGTCTTTGTGAGACGCAGAGTAGGTGATTGGATGATCTCTGCATGTGTGGTTCCCACCGTGAAGCATGGAGGAGGAGCTGTGATGGTGTGCAGGTGCTTTGCTGGTGACACTGTCATTCATTTATTTAGAATTCAAGGCACACTTAACCAGGATGGCTACCACAGCATTTTGCAGCAATACACATTCCCATCTGGTTTGGGCTTAGTGGGACGATCATTTGTTTTTCAACAGGACAATAACCCAACACACCTCCAGGCGGTATAAGGGCTATTTGACCAAGAAGGAGAGTGATGGATTGCTGCATCAGATGACCTGGCCTCCACAATTATCCGACCTCTACCCAATTGAGATGGTTTGGGATGAGTTGGACCGCAGAATGAAGGAAAAGCAGCCAACAATGCTCAGCATATGTGGGAACTCCTTCAAGACTGTTGGAAAATTATTCCAGGTGAAGCCGGTTGAGAGAATGCCAAGAGTGTGCAAAGCTGTCAAGGCAAAGGGTGGCTACTTTGAAGAATCTCAAATAAAAAATATATTTGGATTTGTTTAACACTTTTTGGTTATTACATGATTCCATGTGTTATTTAATCATTTTGATGTCTTCACTATTATTCTACAATGTAGAAAATAGTAGAAATAAAGAAAAACCCTTGAATGAGTAGGTGTTCCCAAACTTTTGACTGGTACTGTATATTGAAAGCCGTAACTCCCCTCGATGTACTGCGAACATTTCAGGACTCTAAGACCAATAAATGTATTCAAAATAGCTTCTGAAGTTTCATTATTGTATGTTTGTTAATGGGAAAATATGGCAGTTCTCAATTTCCTGAAAAGTTTGTTTTGGAGATGAGGTTTTCATCCGACAACGATGATTGGTAACATGATGACAATAATGTCATCATGTAATGTCAGGTGCAGCACTGTTTTGCAAAAAAGGACAACAAATAAATAGTCTAGTTTGGGAAATCTAGATAAACAAGACATTAAGAAAAAAATTTTAAAAGAGGCATTCCTTTCAAAGCACAGAAAGCAACAGAATAAACACTGAACGGAATAGCTTCCTTAACCAGGGGGCAGGACTAAACTAGTTCAACAAATTAAACAGCACAACTGTGTGTTTTGTTTCATTAATATGGAATTCCCCTGCTTGGAATATCAGTTAGCTGGTAGAGTGAACTAACCACACCCCAATGATGCAGTAAGTCTGTGGTTTTGCAACTGTCGGCTCATATTTCACATGATTTAGGCCTGCTTTTCAGCAGCAAGGTAACTGTTCTTTTGTTGCGTCTTTTGTAATTTTATTACATTGATTGGATATAAAGGTCTGACCAGAAGGGTCACCCAAGCAGATTGTCTGTATTAATGCCAACATTTTGACATTTAACATGAGAAACAAAACTTATCATTAATTTCCATTAATGAAGGAGAAGTTCATAAATGGAATGAACTTTTGTGTGAGTACACAACATATGCACACACGCATACCGACAAAACACAAACACACTTTTACACATAATTTGCTGATGCAACTTTATTTTACTCTTATTGTCGATCCTGATACCTAGTCACTTTACCCTGCCTTCATGTACATATCGACCTCAAATACCTCGTACCTCTGCGCATTGATCTGGTACTTCTTGTCTGTAGCTCCATTCTCCTGTATTTTATTACATTTTTTGTGTTACTATTTCATTTGTATTGTTCTTTTAAAACGGCATCGCTGGGAAGGGCTCATAAGCAAGCATTCCATGGTAAAGTTTACAGCAGTTATTTTCGGGCATGTGACAAATCCAATTTTATGGACAACTGTGAGCAACAGACATGAATTGGTACTTTGATGGGAAAGTGGTTTAATCAGTCAGACATGTTATTAACAGCAGTGGAAATATACAGAGATGGTAGCAAGGGTCTGGACAAAGATACATCTAATTTAAATTATTTGACTTTAAGCAAAGCTTATTTCCAAATCAGAAAATGGCAAATGCTGCCTAGGTTGATCAAAGATAAATAGACCATTGTAAATAACAATTTGTTCTTAACCCACTTGCCTAGTTAAATAAAAATACATACATTTGAACTCTTCACCTACCACAATGAATTTACATTTTACATCAGCCCCCTTCTCTTTCTCATACACACCAGATACCAATGTGTTACCAATAGGCCTACAGTTACAGTGAGATTACGGATACTTACGGCAAAAATGATGTTGAAAATGATGAGGAAACACTTGCACAGCTGGCCACATCCGTCCAGTGCCATGGTCAACGCTACACGCAGGAAGTCAGAAATACAGTGTGGTGGTGTCCTGTGAAACGAATTGCATATGTTCAAACATCTAAATGTTTACAATATGTGTGGGGAAAAAGCGGTAATGGGTAATAGACTGTGTCGAGGGTTGGTGTAAGTATTTCGTTAACTATAGAGTATCATAGCCAGGTTTGAATCACTGCGAGGTGAATCTTTCATTAGAAACATTTTGTAACAGTTTGTGTTTGATATTCTACCTCGAGCTACAGTGAGGGAAATGTAACGCAAGCCTGAACAAATATAAACCTACCTTGATTCTTTGCGCTAAGATCAGTCTCTTCACACTGCAGAATGCAACTGCGACACCAAACCGTTCTTAAATTTCAGACGATTTGTGTGAAGAAGACAATTTATTGTTGGATTTGGTCTGGGTTAATTCCAACCCCCGGGCCGATTGAATCATTTGATTGGATTAGGTTGTTGAGTGACGGACGGACGGACGGACGGACCGGGGGGGGGGGGGGGGGTACACCTCAGAAGACGAGTAGACAGAGGGTAGCAATGATGGAGAAATGAAACTTATCTTTGGCTATTTCTGGGAAAACATTTTCGTTATGCGACAATCAAAGCCCTTTTTATGTCAGCCTAAAACCCCAAACAGCAAGCAATTAAGGTCAGGTCGTTCTTCAAGATGTTCAAACGTTCAAAGATGACCAGCAGGGTCAAATAATAATCACAGTGGTTGTAGAGGGTGTAACAAGCCAGCAACTCGGGAGTACTAAACAAAGCAGGTCCAGGACAAGGTAGCATGTCCAGTGAACAGGTTATGGTTCCATAGTCGTAGACAGAACAGTTGAAACTGGAGCAGCAGCACGACAAGGTAGCACGTCTGGTGTACAGGAACAGAGTTTCATGGCCACAGGCAAAACAGCAGAACTGAATCAGCAGAACAACCAGGTGGACTGGGGACAGCCAGGAGTCATCAGGCCAGGTAGTCCTGAGGCATGGTCCTGGGGGGGGTTTCTTTATTTTCTACATTGTAGAATAATAGTGATGACATCAAACTATGAAATGACACATATGGAATCATGTAGTAACCCAAAAAGTGTTAAACAAATCAAAATATATTTTATATTCTTTAAAGTAGCCACCTTTTGCCTTGACAGCTTTGCACACTCTTGGCATACTCTCAACCAGCTTCATGAGGTAGTCACCTGGAATGCGTTTCAATTAACAGGTGTGCCTTGTTAATTATTTACATTGACACCCCCCTCCATTTGTTTCGTACACTGCTGGTACTTGCTGTTTATTATCTATTCATAGTCACTTCAATCCTACCTACATGTACAAATTACCTCGACTAACCTGTACCCCAGCACATTGACTCGGTACCAGTACCCCCTGTATATAACCTCGTCTGCTTCCAACTCAACCTCTCAAACACGTAGATCCCCTGAACGCAGCTCACTCTCCAGATCCCAATCACCTGAATTCTGATCACCTGTTCACACACCTGTATGTCATTATCACACACTATTTAGTTCAGTTCTTTGCATCCCATCATTGTGAGGTATTGTTTGTTTTGTGACACACTTGTATTCGGAGCGCTGGTTTGAATGTAATTGAATCCTCCTGTGTATGATAGTTTTTGCCTGCCTCACTAACGACGCCTTTTGCCTATTCCCTGCCTGTACCTTAGCCTATCGGATTTCCTGTTATCAACCTATTGCCTGATCTCCCTGACAACGTTACTAGCCTTTTCCCTGCCTGTACTTTTGCCTTGTTGGACCCCCTGTGTATGACCTTCTGCCTGCCCCTGGACCCAGCTACCTGCCTCCTCCTGTGGTCCTTTACAATAAACACCTGCTGCTCCCTGCGCTTGAAACCAGCTCTCATCGTGTTCATTACAGTTAGTTATTTTGTGTTACTTTTTATTATCTTTTACTTTAGTAGTACTTTTTGGTAAATATTTTCTTAACTGTTCTTGAACTGCACTGTTGGTTAATTAAGGGCTTGTAAGTAAGCATTACACGGTAAGGTCTACACTTGTTGCGTTTGGCACTTGACAAATGAAGTTTGATTTGATTTGAAGGTCAGTCAATCTGGAAAATGTCCAGAAATGTGAAAGTTTCTTCAAGTGCAGTCGCAAAATCCATCAAGCGCAATGATGAAACTGGCTCTCATGAGGACCGCCACAGGAAAGGAAGACCTAGAGTTACCTCTGCTGCAGATAAGATCATTAGAGTTACCAGCCTCAGAAATTGCATCCCAAATAAATGCTTCACAGAGTTCAAGTAACAGACACATCTCAACATCAACTGTTCAGAGGAGACTGTGTGAATCAGGCCTTCATGGTTGAATTGCTGCAAAGAAACCACTACTAAAGGAAGTAACCGGAAGTTATTTTTCGTAGCATGTTAGGAGAGCATTTTAGCTAACCCTAACCCTTTTCCTGACCTTAAACTAATTATCCTAACCTGCTATGAAGAAGTTACTTCTGGTCGTAGCTGTATACCACCTAGTCAACCCCCCCCCCCCCCACTGAGTTACAAAAAAACACAATTTGGTTTGGTTGGGGGCCCCCTTATTTCTGAGGTCAGACCTACCCTGAGCACAGCCATCACACACACCACAGGAGGTTGGTGACGATTGGTGGGAACTTAATTGGGGAGTCGGGAATGTGGTAATGGCTGGAGTGCCATTCCATTCACGCCGTTCCAGACATTATTATGAGCCGTCCTCCCCTCAGCAACATCCACTGACACACACACACAGGTGTACATGAACAACTAGCACATTGCAGTTGATCGGTGTATCATCAGGACGCAAAAGGCTTTTGCTTCACCTTTGGTATGTTAACTTTTTGTGGACAATCTCTTCCATAGGAACCAGATCCAACTGGTTTGACTCTGTTCAATGATCAATACATTTCCATGGCCCCAAGAAATTCCATGATATTACAGGACAGAATTATGGCAGGCCTGCCCTGTCTGGGCCAAAGCAGACAATGGAATGACCCCTGGAAGTTCATAGCAGGTTCAGTAGCTGTTGTTGAGAGGGCTGTGATAGCACTGATGGACACCCATCTCAAAGTGGCTGCAATAATGTTTTCTGAAGTAGTGATGCTGAAGGGATTGTGGAGGAGCAATCACAAAGGTGAAGTAGAGATAGATTTGAATTGGTTGTTGCTTGTTTACCTCACACCTTGTAAGTTAAATTCATCTTTGATGATTTTTTTTGCTGTGATGTTCTTGCTTTCAATAAAAATGTGATTGTTATCACAGAAAGGGGGGGGGGGGGGGCACGCCCCATTCACAACGACGGGGCTGCAGTGGAGTGGGTCAAGAGCTTCAAGTTCCTTCAAGGTCCTTGGTGTCCAAATCACTAAGGACTTAAAATGGCGTACACTCATGCGCACGGTCGTGAAGAAGGCGTGAAAGCCCCTCCGGAGGTTGAGAAGGTTTGGCATGGGCCCTCAAATCCTCAAAACGTTCTACAGCTGTACTATTGAGAGCATCTCGACTGGCTGCATCACTGCTTGGTATGGCAATAGCACCACACTCGATTGTATGGAGCTACAGAGCGTGGTGCGGACAGCCCGGTACATCACTGGGGCTGAGCTCCCTTCCAAGAAGGACCTCTATATCAGGCAGTGTGAAAGGAAGGCCCGGAAAATTGTTAAAAACTCCAGCCACCCAAGCCACAGACTGTTCTCTCTGCTTCCACATGGCAAGCGGTGCCGGTGCATCATGTCTGACACCAAGAGGCTCCTGAATATCTTCTATCCCCAAGCAATAAGACTGCTAAAGAGCTAGCGAAATGGCTACACAGATTAATAGAGTTGACCCTTGTATTTTATTTTGCACCGTCTCTATGCACACTCACAGGTCGCTATACACTCACGCACACTGACACTCCAACACACACACAAACACTCACACCATCATTTGCTCACACACATAATATGCACATACATTTATACTGACTCTACACACACGCACACCCACTCACATACAATCATCATATATGCTGCTGCTTCTCTGTTTATCATATATCCTGATGCCTAGTCACCTTATCCCAGTTTGGGGGGAAATATGGTACTGGAGCTGACTGACCCTGTATATAGTATTCTTACTTATATTCTCATGTTCTTCATATCTACCAAAGGAGGTTGGTGTCACCTTAATTGGGGAGGACGGGCTTGTGGTAATGGCTGGAGCACAATAAGTGGAATGGTATCAAACACATGTTTTTTATGTGTTTGATGCCATTCCATTTGCACCATTCCAGACATTATTATGAGCTGTCCTCCCTTCAGCAGCTTCCACTGATTTATATTTTATTTAACTAGGCAAGTCAGTTAAGAACACATTCTTATTTACAATGACGGCCTACCCCGGCCAAACCCTAACCTGGACGACGCTGGGACAATTGTGCGCCGCCCTATGGAACTCCCAATCACTGCCAGTTGTGATACAGCCTGGAATTGTACTAGGGTCTGTAGTGACGCCTCTAGCATTGAGATGCAGTGCCTCAGACTGCTGCGCCACTGAGCACCTCTATCACTCCAGTATCCTTGCACATTGTAAATATGGTACTGGAGCTGACTGACCCTGTATATAGTATTCTTACTTACTTTCTCATGTTCTTCTTATTTTTTATTTCTCGTGTGTTTTTGTTCTACCTTATGTTATTTCTTGTTATTACATTGTTATTCATTACAGTTTTTTGGGGTTTAGAGCTTTGCAAGAAATCCATTTGTCCAGATTTGTGCATGTGACATTACAAACTTGAAACTTGTCCATTGATTAAGTTGTTTGATATCCACCAGGCGTCGCACTATCATTAAAAAAAACATGCTTTCATATCCGTCCTGTAAAATAATTCGCCTTTGAAGTTTCCTAGGTTTGAGTGGTTTAATTAAAATAGATCACCTTTAACATGTGTTTAGCCAGGCCTATACTATCCTGCGTCTTTTCTCACACATACGTACTCTACATTGTTAAATTCCTAGTTGTGTGTTATTTTAGGCCTACCTCATCTATTCCTTCTTTAATTATAACCCCTCCCCATCTGCTTCATTAGCTATATCACCGCCAACTGACTAGTGAAAGTCAATTAAAGCGTCGGGGGAAACTGTTTATACTCGATTCCTTGTTCTATTCCTTGACTTGAGACACTCACTCAAGCGTGGAAGCTGCATGCAGAGGGGTGCGTGCGCGCAGTCGTAAAATAAAAGGAGGATAAATACCTCGCCATAAATCGTGGCAAGCAGTCTCATATTTACACGCGAACAATCCCCTGAAAAAATAAACAAACCAATTTACACGTTTACGAAATGCAATTATTTAAATGTAATATATCGGTAATGACAAAAATCGTAAAAAGACAGGTAGGCTACTCTAAATGAAATGCCATGGTGTATGTTACGGTAAAAAAAAAAAAAGAGAGAGAGAGAAGGGGGGTGCAGGAGGGAATACGACAGAGGAAAAGGAGGGGAATATAGAGAGGGCAGATCTAGGACCCGTCTAAATGGTTTACCCCTATAGTAATCTTAGCACATGGAAAATGTAAAATACTGACACCAGATCAGTGTACTCTTTGCGGCCCGTTCCATACCACACCAATCGGGACATACACGATAGAGAGGAAATCGTGTTCCTCGCCAGTCCGTACACGCCACTAGAATTCACTGAACATACTGCGAGAAAAAGGAGGGTGATAAAAAGAAGGCCAGGAGAAAGAGAAGGTGAAAGCAAAGAAGGGCATAAAAATATATTTGGTTGGGAGCGGAGGACGCATTGGCTTCGCAAGGAGAAGATTAGCGATTCAAATCATTTCCTAAAATTTTCTATATTCGGCGAATAAAAAAGTATTGTTAGCTAGCTAGCTACTGTTACGAGGTAGCGGAATGTGTAGCTAGCTAATTAGCAAGGAATTAGTGTTTTGTATTTACTTGGTTTACGTGTTCTATTGTGACTATTTTTCTAACGCTAGTAATCGTGTGAAATGTGCACGAGCCACACATGGTCATGGTGTTCTGTGTTGATTAGACAATAACAATCTAGCTAGCGGTACAATACATTTGGCCAAGAAGACCAGCTACAATCAGCTATTTGCACATTCAAGGAATAGCGTTCCTTGTCCCAGAATAGGGAATAAGTCAAAGGTAGCGTAGACTAGCTGCCGTCCAATGTTAATGTCGACCGACGTCGCATCCATAATGTTACCCGTTACTCGGGGAATGATGGACAGGGAAAAGGACATTGATACAGAAACCGGACCCCACGCGAACACGACCGGGGGTCCAGCAGCAGTAGTCCGGGGAATGAAACGAGGGGATCCTGAGCAAACAGCTGCAGCTTTGACCGAATTAGCAGGAGCAGAGTGCAAACGGCCAAGGATAGACGGGACGGTGGGTGTTGGTGACATTGGACAGGTAAGGAGTAGAACATTAACAAATGAAGCCAAATTGTTTCCGTTCGATGAGTTGTTTTCATTGAATGCGTGCAACATTGTAACCCCTGCATTAAACGATTTAATTTCAATAGCACGCTACGTCTATTGTTTCAAGAACATCAGTGGGTCATGGTTCTGTTGACAGGCAGGCCCACCTATCAATAGCATCGTCGCATCAACTGCAGTAACGAACGTGCGGTAGAATTACAATCTAGGTACTAAACGTGTCTTGCACATTGTTCGGTGCTCGTGGCAGCTAGACTAACACCATGATTATGGCCGAGACAAAGGTAATATGATAGCCCACAGTTTATCGGCAATGACAGTTAAACTACAGCATAGATCCGACGATACACAAGGGCCTTTAATGCATTTACGTGCACTGCACTTATGTACACACTGATATTCCCGCCTTTACCATGATGGTCTGTCTTTTGTCGTTGGACATCACATCAAAGCCTCCGACACAGGAGGGTACTCTCATTGGGAACAGTAATTTGTGCCAGTCCCCCTGGTCTGTGATTGGAGCTAGGTGCTAAAAAGAGGAGAGAGACAGGGGGTTGGGGGAGGGGTCACTATGGGAGAAACAAAGAACAGACCCCTTTTCGTGATAAGGGAGTAGGAAGGAAAGGGGCTTTAGGATACCTTGCCTCTAGCTATGGGCCTCTCCATGACTTGACTGCTGATACAGCATAGCAACAGTACTCTGCTCTTCGGCTAAACAGTGATATTACATGCACATACAGTATCTGTAAGCATCATTGAAAATAGCTGACATAGGGTTTTTGTTTGAGGCAGCAGTCAAACATGGTTCTGGGTCAGCTGTGGGTAATTGAATCCTGGGGATTGGGAAAATGTTTCAATTGGTACTGCTGCATACCTATTGCAATGACAAATGGGCAATCCATGTTCCTCACACCGTATAATGGATGAATGGTGATGACAAAAGGTTACGTGTAGATGGTGTGACAATGAGAGGTGCAACAGGATCTCGCTGCCAATCACTTATATTGATCTCCTGCCGTTGTGGGTCAGGCTGGAAATACGCCCACAGGAGAGAGGGAGGAAACAGGAGGATAGAAGGCAGGATTTACAGTATGAGAGAGAACACTTTAACATGAGAGAAGGAGAAAGATGTAGAAAAATCCTCTATGCAGCTTAGGTTTGACAATAACTAAAGGTAAACATTAAGAAATTACAATGGTGGTGCTTAATGTAATTAGACTGGATTACATCATCCTGTCCTGTAGGTGATATCATGTTCAGTGCTGAGAAGATGAGTTCACAAAATATTTTTGGTGCAGCAATAGATAGCTATTTGATATTCATACCTGCCCAGAGGACAGGATGGGTAACAGCCTAAATCATGGCTGACATATTAAATGAGAGAGGAGTGTCCTCATCTCCATCCTCTTCTTTTGTGTCTGTCATCCTCCCCCTAAGGCATATTTCCAGATTGCTAATTGACTCCTGGTCCATAGAATTTGAGTGTGCACTGCCTGTGAGACAAACCTCCCCACCCCTGCTCACTGTTTCTACTGTCCAATCTCTCTCTCTGTCTCTCTCTGTCTCTGTCTCTCTCTGTTTCCCACTATGCAGTATTGATGTGCCCTAGCCTAGTCCAGCATGGTAGTGTACAGTGTGCTGTATATGCCTCCCTCCGGCTCCTTCGAGAGCAGATTTTTCCTATCATTGGCAGCGGCTTTGTGTCGCGCTAAACGAGATCAAAGCTCATTTAGGAGAGAGCATTAACCAGACTGATCGCTTCAAGGGGAGGAGAGTAAAGGGGGGAGAGGGTGGGCGAGTGTTGAAGGGGAAACTACGATATAAACAAACCATTAAGATTATACAGTTTTGCACAGATAAGCTCCAAAGGTGCAGTATTCTTTGAAACTATCAGGCTACCAGGGAATGTTGACTAGTAATAGCGGGAACATTGGCTGTCATTAAAACCCCAAAGAAAAAAGTAGGAGTTATAATGTGCCGCACACTAGTGGACACTCACTAATGGTTGTCACTGAACTTTGAGCACAATGCTGCAGTGTCACCTTTGACCTTTCACCCCTTGAGATAAGCTCAAAATTCTCTTTAAGGTGTTTTTCAACACAACAGTGCTCAAACTCCCCCCCCCCCCCCCCCACACACATTTAATCCGATGCAGGGCCTACTACTTACACTCACATGTTAACTCTGGACACTGTTTGTTGTTGTCATGTTGTTGTCACCTCCCCTTCTACACCGCTGCCCCCAAACTGTCATATGTACTTCCATCTCCGCCCGCGAATGTCTCCCTGTCGGTAACGTTGATTCATCCTGTCTTCTTTCTCCTTATTTTTGTCCCCTCTGCTCCTCAGCGTATCACCCTCTGTCCACCCCTCCAATCCCTTCTTCCCCATCCCCCTCCTCCCTTACCATCTGTTGACCTCATGCCATTTTGCCCTCCTCCCTCCACTGCTCTCTTTTTCTGCCCATTTGCTCCAACTCTCAACTTTTTCACTTTTCCTAAAATAGAAAGTGGGGGAGAGAGAAACCCAGCAGAGCGACGCCCTTTAGTTGAGCATACAGAGAGAAAGTCACTGTATGAGGTGTGTCTGTACATTTCTGATCCGTAGAGTCTGGAGCTCCTGGCCCTCAGAGCAGCCACACCCTATAACTACCCCTCTACTGTAAATGAGTGTAATTAATACCAAAGTAGTTGGTACCCTGTTAAATTACTGTCTGTATCTGCATGGAAGAGGGTCTCATGACTTTCGTTGAGCGTAATAAAAGCTAGAAAAACTTTAGACTCAAAGCAGACCTGATATGCATACTTGGCCAAAGCGCCATATGCCCCGCAAAAGAAAGTGTGTGTGTGTTTTAACAATGAGTATCAAGTTCAGACCCCCCTCTCCCACCATTTTAAGGAAATATAAGTCACATGACATTCTTGGGGTATGAGTCATTGTCTCCATTTCTTGGTCTCTTCTTTTTGCTGTATTTTTCACTTCTTGTCTTTGTCTTTCTTAATCCCCACATTCTTCCACCCCTGTCTTCCTCTCCTAATTTCCATCTCACTCTCTTGTTCTTTCTTTTCCCTCCATCCCCCATTCGTCTCCCTCCCCCTTTCCTCCAGACAGATTGATTCCAGATGTTACCAAATTCTTCTCCTCTCCCTCCCCCTGTTCTAACCTAAACTCCTCCCTCTTCATCCTGCCTTTCTACTAGAACAAATCTTTTTTTTACTGCAACCTTGTTATGTATTGAATGGTGTGGGGTAGTTCTGGTTTCCAAGTGATGCGCTACATTGTTTTTCCACTGATGGTGCCTTGTCAGACTTAAACTCACTCGGGTATACATTGCCCGAGGCATTGGAGACCTGCGTCCTTTCAAATGTTCAGTGTGTCGCATCTTCATCAGTCCTCCACTGTCCAGCCTTTGAAGACTACCAGTGTTTTTACCTCGTGTGTTGCTGAATACAGCACTGTCCGTTCGGCGGCTCTCCCACTTGAATGCGGCGCACTGAGGAGTGTGTTTCCCCAGGGGATGAAGCACGAGGGGGAAATTGGTTCCAGATGAAACAGGAAGTGGATAGGGGGAGACAAAGAGAGGGCTGTTTTATGCAGGAGAGAGAGCCTGGACACTGCTGGGCTGAATAGCATACATCTCACTCCTCTGGCATGGGTCATGTATGCTATAGTCTGTACTGTCCAGACAGCATCACACATCAATCTGTCACTCACTTCTGCTGCTCACTACTTAAACGCTCTCTGTGCCCCGTCAAGTGTTGTCCCTCTATACTTGTTTGATTGACCTCATTCCCCTTTCCTTCCTCTTTCCCCTCCCTGTTTTTGCTCTGCCACTCCCTCCCTCTACCACCACCATGTCTCATTGTGGCGTGGCTGTGGAGCCCCATCCAGGGTTAGTGTAGTAAGCACAGCCAGCACAGCTAGCTTTCTGAGAGGGCATCTCTCCCGTGCTGTCGCCATGGCATCCTGAGTCAGGCCTTTCCCACGATTGGTTGAAAAAATTATAGTAGGGAGGGACCAATTCCCCCAGGAAGCAGGTTGGGGCAGAACCAGGAGGTTACCTCTGTCTGTTTACAATGAAGAGGCCACGACCACCTTTTTACTACATTACACCAGCACTGGCCTCTCACTGAATGGAAGCTAATGCAGATAGTGTATGAATTTATAATTAGTTTCTGACTCTCGTCTTTTAGCACAAGCACAATGGAAACATATTCACCCGTTTTAACACGTGTAGGCTGTTCCACCCTCCTTCCTCTGATTGAAAAGGCCGGAGACTTGTTACTCTGCCTCAATTCCCTGCACAGTGTACTGCTAGCATGTCAGACGGGCTCGCTGGAATCCTCTCTCCTTACTGTTGTCAATATCATTGTTTGGTTTAACTTTCCCCTATTGCTCTATCCCGCCCCCTCTCCCCCGTTCTTTTCCCTCCTCTTACATTGCCATGAACAATGGGTCTTCTGCCAGAGGGAGAGGGAGGGGTGACAGAAATAATCTAATTAGAAGTAATTACAGATCAATTAACCACAACACTAGATTCTGGGGCATGGACAGGGGAAGGGTCCGTTCTTTTTGTTGTTGCGGAGTGCAATTTGTTTTGTCGGCTTAATAAGGACCTGGCCTGGCTGCAGAATGATTCACCAGCTGCTCTAAATGGGTGAGGCAGCGCTCAGGGTCTAAACCAAAAGAGTCATCATGTTAACTTGTATAATCCTTTGTGAAATGTGCCCCCTTAATTTCCCTGCTTCTTTCCTGCACCATACGTATTTTCATAAATGTAATGGTCTGTAGGGTATACAGCTAGGGCTGGGAACTGCCAGGGACCTCACGATACAATATTATCACGATACTTAGGTGCCGATACGATAAGTATTGCGATTCTATGTGTTGCGATTCCAAACATATTGCTCACCATACGTCTGCTGCAGAGGGACTAGAGAGAGTTTTGATAAAACTGCTGAAAAGAAGCTGGAAAACAAGCTTTGAAGGAAAAATACTGGAGTATTGGTGCAGGTACAAACATAATATTGCGAAATTGTCAAAATGATGCGATCGGCAAAATGATATCCTGATATTTTACTGTATACATTGTTCCCCCATCACAAGTAACAGCTAGGCTGTTTCTCCTCTGGAGCATATTACTTTGTTAGGGGTGAACACATCACTGCAAAATGTTAGACTCATGTTGAATCACATCACATTTTCCAAACCCTTAACTCTCTCTTTTTATTTTTTAAATATTTTTTTTATAGAACAACGACCCTTTAACCCCAGGTTTCCTTGGATACCCACCTCACAGCCAGGTAAGAGTACCATCTTACTGAAGTCTCCTTTAATTTAGGTATAATTGATGGATGTATGGAGTTTCATGAAACACGTTATAGTACTATTATAGTACTTCAAAGGCCCAACACGAACATAGCCTACAGAAACTGTGACAACATTTTCTCTGAATCAATTTGATCTGCCTGTCTGCTGTGCACACTTTTCCACAATCCACATTCCCCTGCTCTCTTTCCCCTTATTTCTCTTAGTTTCTTGTGCTCTCCCTCCATATTGAGTGGTGCAGCAGTCTAAGGCACTGCATCTCAGTGCAAGTGGTGTCATTACAGTCCCTGGTTCGAATCCAGGCTGTGTCCCATCCGTCCGTGATTGGGAGTCCCATAGGGCGGCGTACAATTGGCCCAGCGTCGTCCGGGTTTGGACAGGGTTTTAAATATCGGTTCCAGTAATGAGTACCTTATGTGCACCAGACAGGGCTGTTTCTGACAGTCTCTTATCTTCCTGGGAGCAGCAGCACAGTGATGTATGTGTCTTCTGTCTGTTGTCATTGGTGAGATGTGAGTGCAGGTCTCTGGCAGAGCCACAGGAGGGGGGTGTTGGTCTGCCTGCCTGCCCTCCCACTCCTCTCAACATGATGGATCTCCACAGCTTTATCTCCATTATGTGTTTTTTCCTCCAACGTGCGTTCTTCTACCCCTGCCATCTCCTTTCTTGGGAATGCAGTTCGCTCGCTGCTTGTGCTGGAGAGGGGGGGAGGAGGGGTGGATGGAAAGTAGAATAGGCAGGAGAGAGGGAAAGCGAGGGGAGGATAGAGACTGAAGCAAGTGAGCCACCATATTGAAGTTAACCTTTCTGTGGTGAGGTAATATAGACCAGTGGTATTCAAAGTTGGGTCGGGACCCGAAGTGAGGTCACGGGGGAACTTTGGGGTTGCCAAAATATATATTTTTTATAAAAATTAAAGAGTGCCTGGTTTATTGTATAGGACAATAGAGAAAGATGTTGTTTTTTTAAATACTATTTTATTGAGTAAATGTATTTTGTTTTTCTTTGAATTTTGATAAGAGATGAAAATGGAACTAATTGAAGATTATTTGTTGATAATAATTGTACGATGTTAGATTTGGTGAGAAATCCCTGCAAAAAAATGGGGATGCCAGAAATTCTTGCTGAGGAAATTGGGTCCCAGCTGAAGAAGCTTGAAAACCATTGGGCTAGAAACGTCTGAAGTAACATGCATTTGGTAAGGTTGTTAAAATAGTTAGGTTCTCATGTGTTTGTTTGGATCATAACTTACTTATTTGATTCAAGACTAGTCAAATATACAACACATGTTTTAAATGATTTAATGCTAGCTATTTCTTAGTGATGTAATCGGGTATACATAGGAGTTGAGCCGGTGGTCATGCAAAGGGTTGGACGAGTTAGTGTAGCTTACCTGCACTCCAGCTGGAGTTCCTATGGGCTATTGTGTGTTGGTTGATTTGGCTGTAGGTTTGGCTGTGTCAATAGGGACAATGTTTATGCATGGTGGCTTAGCCGAAACCCTACATATTTTGGTTTGTCTGGAGGTTGGTAGGGTCCAGTAGTATGAGTCTAGTGCCCCTCCTCATCACGTTTAGGCTACAGAAGCCATGATGATCCTAGTCAGTCAGTATACAGTGACCACACAGTGCTGTATCTGCCTCTGATGATATAGAAAAGAATACGTTTGACTGTGGGGTCAGTAGTTTGTTGTGCATTTACTGCAGCAAATTCACATCCATACCTAAGGACCACAATGGCTTTATTGTGTTTTCATCCTTTAATTTATATGTATGTATTTTTGTCTCAAATCAAATGTTATTCGTCAGATGCTTCGTAAACAACAGGTGTGGACTAACAGTGAAATGCTTACTTTGGGGGCCCTTAATAATTGTTGAATTTTTTTAATTGAACCTTTATTTACTAGGCAAGTCAGTTAAGAACACATTCTTATTTTCAATAATCACTAGTTAACTACACATGGTTGATGATACAGTGCCTTGCGAAAGTATTCGGCCCCCTTGAACTTTGCGACCTTTTGCCACATTTCAGGCTTCAAACATAAAGATATAAAACTGTATTTTTTTGTGAAGAATCAACAACAAGTGGGACACAATCATGAAGTGGAACGACATTTATTGGATATTTCAAACTTTTTTAACAAATCCAAAACTGAAAAATTGGGCGTGCAAAATTATTCAGCCCCTTTACTTTCAGTGCAGCAAACTCTCTCCAGAAGTTCAGTGAGGATCTCTGAATGATCCGATGTTGACCTAAATGACTAATGATGATAAATACAATCCACCTGTGTGTAATCAAGTCTCCGTATAAATGCACCTGCACTGTGATAGTCTCAGAGGTCCGTTAAAAGCGCAGAGAGCATCATGAAGAACAAGGAACACACCAGGCAGGTCCGAGATACTGTTGTGAAGAAGTTTAAAGCCGGATTTGGATACAAAAATATTTCCCAAGCTTTAAACATCCCAAGGAGCACTGTGCAAGCGATAATATTGAAATGGAAGGAGTATCAGACCACTGCAAATCTACCAAGACCTGGCCGTCCCTCTAAACTTTCAGCTCATACAAGGAGAAGACTGATCAGAGATGCAGCCAAGAGGCCCATGATCACTCTGGATGAACTGCAGAGATCTACAGCTGAGGTGGGAGACTCTGTCCATAGGACAACAATCAGTCGTATATTGCACAAATCTGGCCTTTATGGAAGAGTGGCAAGAAGAAAGCCATTTCTTAAAGATATCCATAAAAAGTGTTGTTTAAAGTTTGCCACAAGCCACCTGGGAGACACACCAAACATGTGGAAGAAGGTGCTCTGGTCAGATGAAACCAAAATTGAACTTTTTGGCAACAATGCAAAACGTTATGTTTGGCGTAAAAGCAACACAGCTGAACACACCATCCCCACTGTCAAACATGGTGGTGGCAACATCATGGTTTGGGCCTGCTTTTCTTCAGCAGGGAGAGGGAAGATGGTTAAAATTGATGGGAAGATGGATGGAGCCAAATACAGGACCATTCTGGAAGAAAACCTGATGGAGTCTGCAAAAGACCTGAGACTGGGACGGAGATTTGTCTTCCAACAAGACAATGATCCAAAACATAAAGCAAAATCTACAATGGAATGGTTCAAAAATAAACATATCCAGGTGTTAGAATGGCCAAGTCAAAGTCCAGACCTGAATCCAATCGAGAATCTGTGGAAAGAACTGAAAACTGCTGTTCACAAATGCTCTCCATCCAACCTCACTGAGCTCGAGCTGTTTTGCAAGGAGGAATGGGAAAAAATTTCAGTCTCTTGATGTGCATAACTGATAGAGACATACCCCAAGCGACTTACAGCTGTAATCGCAGCAAAAGGTGGCGCTACAAAGTATTAACTTAAGGGGGCTGAATAATTTTGCACGCCCAATTTTTCAGTTTTTGATTTGTTAAAGTTTGAAATATCCAATAAATGTCGTTCCACTTCATGATTGTGTCCCACTTGTTGTTGATTCTTCACAAAAAAATACAGTTTTATATCTTTATGTTTGAAGCCTGAAATGTGGCAAAAGGTCGCAAAGTTCAAGGGGGCCGAATACTTTCGCAAGGCACTGTATTACTAGATATTATCTAGCGTGTCCTGCGTTGCATATAATCTGACTGAGCATACAAGTATCTGACTGAGCGGTTGTAGGTAGAAGCAGGCGCGTAAACATGAATTCAAACAGCACTTTCGTGCGTTTTGCCAGCAGCTCTTTGTTGCGCGTCAAGCATTGCTGTTTATGACTTCAAGCCTATCAACTCCCGAGATGAGGCTGGTGTGACCGAAGTGAAATGGCTAGCGCGCTAATAGCGTTTCAAACGTCACTCGCTCTGAGCCTTCTAGTAGTTGTTCCCCTTGCTCTGCATGGGTAACGCTGTTTCGATGGTGGCTGCTGTCGTTGTGTTGCTGGTTCGAGCCCAGGGAGGAGCGAGGAGAGGGACGGAAGCTGTTACACTGGCAATACTAAAGTGCCTATAAGAACATCCAATAGTCAAAGGTTAATGAAATACAAATGTTATAGAGGGAAATAGTCCTACAATAACTACAACCTAAATCTTCTTACCTGGGAATATTGAAGACTCATTTTAAAAGGAACCACCAGTTTTCATATGTTCTGAGCAAGGAACTGAAACGTTAGCTTTCTTGCATAGCACATATTGCACTTTTACTTTCTTCTCCAACACTTTGTTTTTGCATTATTTAAACCAAATTGAACATGTTTCATTATTTACTTGAGGCTAAATAGATTTTATGGATGTATTATATTAAATTAAAATAAGTGTTCATTCAGTATTGTTGTAATTGTCATTATTACAAATTTTAAAAAAATCTGCCGATTAATCGGTATCAGCTTTTTTGGTCCTCCGATAATCGGTATCGGCGTTGAAAAATCATAATCGGTCGACCTCTAGTTTGGACCATGATAGATCCTTAGTAATGTGGACACCAAGGAACTGAAAGCTTTCAACCCGCTCCACTACAGCCCAGTAGATGTATCCTGTAGTCCACAATCAGCTCCTTTGTGTTGCTGACTTTAAGGGAGAGGTTGTTGTCCAGGCATCACACTCATTATAGGCTATTATAGGCTATTTCATCGTCGTCTGTGATCAGGCCTACCACCATCGTGTCGTCGGGAAACGTATTGATTGTCTTGGAGTCGTGCGCAGCCACACAGTTGTGGGTGAATGGGGAATACAGGAGGGGACTAAGCACGCACCCCTGATGGGCCCCCATGTTAATGGTAAGCGTGGTGGATGTGTTGTTGCCAACCCTCATCAACTGGGGGTGGTCCGTCAGGATATCCAGGATCCTTAGCTTAGTGATGAGCTTGGAGGGTACTACGGTGTTGAACGCTGAGCTATAGTCAATAAACCGCATTCTCACGTAGATGTGTATTTTGTCCAAGTGGAAAAAGATCTGTGGATCTCGTCAGGGTGGTATGTGAATTGGAGTGGATTCAGGATGTCTGGGATCATGGTCTTGACGTGAGCCATGACCAGCCTTTCAAACCATTTCATGGCTACAGATGTGAGTGCTACGAGACGATAGTCATTTAGACAGGTTACCTTGGCATTCTTGGACACAGGGACTCTGGAGGTCTGCTTGAAACAGGTTGGTATTACAGACCAGGTCAGGGATAGGTTGAAAATGTCAGTGAAGACACTTGCCAGCTGGTCAGTGCATGTATGCGTCCTGGTAATCCGTCTAGCCTCGCAGCCTTGTGAATGTTAACCTGTTTAAAGGGCTTACTCACATCGGCTACGGAGAGCGTGATCACAGATGTCCGGATCAGTTGGTGCCCTCACGCTTGGTTCAGTGCATAGAAGGCATTTATAGCTCGTCTGTCTGGTAGGCTCACTTCACTGGGTAGCTCGTGGCTGGGTTTCCCTTTGTAGTCCGTGATAGTTTGCAAGCTCTGCCATATCCGACGAGCATCAGAGCCGGTTTAGTAGGATTCGATCTTAGTCCTGTTTTGACGCTTTTGCCTGTTTGATGGTTTATCGGAGGTTATAGTGGGATTTCTTATGTCTGGGTTAGTGTCCCACTCCTTGAAAGCGTCAGCTGTAGCCTTTAGCTCAGTGTGGATGTTGCCTATAATCCATTGCTTCTGGTTGGGATATGTACGTACGGTCACTGTGGAGACGTCATCGATGTATTTATTAATGAAGCCAGTGACTGATGTGGTATACTCCTCAATACTATCGGATGAGTTCCGGAATATATTCCTATTTGAGTTTTTGCTTGTGAGCAGGAGTCCGGGGGATAGAGTTATGGTTGCACAGGTTAAATGCTGGTACAAATTGAGGAAGACGGATTTCAGTGTTCCTGCATTAAAATCACCGGCGGCTAGGAGCGCTGCCTCTGGATGAGTATTATTTACTTATGGCTTTATACAGTTTGTTGAGTGCAGTCAGTGCCAGCATCGGTTTGTGGTGGTAAATAGACAACTAAGAGAAAATATAGATAAAAAGTGTCTTGGTAAATAGTGTGGTCTGCAGCTTATCATGAGGTATTCTACCTCTCCGGCTGGACCAGCCTGCTACTTTTAATAGTCAAATAAATTCAATCTACTTAATTAGTAGAGCTATGTATTGTTTGTTGGTATGTAGGAATGCATGCATTGGCCTTCAGATTAATATTGCAATATCGATATATAATCCATCATGGACAAGAAAATATTGATTAGGACTATTGCATCAGCACAGAATGCCCATATCAGTGCATCCCTATATGCATGGCCTTATGATGATCTGTGTTTGTGGGGGAGGGGCATTGTTTGAATGTATGTGTGAGAGAGAGTGTGATGGAAATAGCCCTTTGTTTGAAAGCGTGTGTGTGTTTGTGTGCCTGCCAGGGTGCACAATAAATATGGCTGTGCATCTGTGTGTTTATCAGTGTGTTCAGTCTGTGTAGTTAATCCTTAGATCATCCCCCATTCATCCTCTCATCCTCCTCACTTACACCCTAATCCCGTCATCCCTCGCTCTTTCCCCCATCCCTTTATCCTTTTATCTCTATCCCGTTATCTCTCGCTCGCATCCACTGCCTCTCTCAGCCTCTCGCTTACCCTTTTCCCACCACCTCCCATCACCTCTTTTGGTCCCTCTCTCCCTCCCTCTCTCCATCTCTGTAGTAGCCAACCTCAGCAGATGTCTGCATACTGGCATAGACGTTTTGCAGGCAGGGCAGAAAAGGGGAGAAAAAAACAAGAAGTGCAGGGGAACTGCACTCCTCTCTCCCATCGAACCCCAACAGTACTGTAGTGTAGGAAATGAAAAAGCGCAATGCAGAGTAATAAATATACATGTTGTGAAGGTGTAGAATTGGGCCGTAGCAGTTTGAAGCTGTTTCCTCTCTGGGTAATGAACATGGGGAGGTGAGGGGGAGCTGCCTGCCTGCCTGCCTGCCTGCCAGCCTAACATGGGGTTGACAAGCTGCCATCCAATAAATAAATGATTAAAAAAACCTGCAATGCAGTGGGTAGCGCTACAGTGTGAAACGGAGCTTCTTCTTCTCAGGGCTGCCAAACAGCAGCTCCTTCCTTCCTAACCTGTCAGTACCTAGCCTGAGAGGGGAGGGGAGGGGATGGAGAGACTGATGGATAGGAGGGACCCAGCCAGGCTCACAGAGAGGGAAAGTTTGAAGGGGGATGGAACATGCAGAAGCCATGACCGAGCAGAGCAGGAGCGGTAGTGTGAGTGAGAAGTGACACACGTCAGAGGAAGAAGAGAAGAGACACGAGCTGTAAGAGAACTGACAAGGGGCAAACAGCGAAGAGGGGGAGAGTGACAAGGACACAAGGCTTGCGTGGTGCTAAGGCAAGGGGGAACACTGGCGGAGAGCGAGGGAGAATTTGAATCTGAGAGAGACGTGGACAGAAGGTGCTTCCCGGCGGATGGTAACAGACCACATTCAGAGTGGAATAGAGAGAGAGAGACTCTTCCTTCCCGTGCAGACAATGATGGGGCTGTACTATCCTGCGGTGTTGCCGGTGAGTTCGTTCCTGTCATAGCCAGTTTTCTGTACGTTCCTATCCAGAATAGCAGGTTTAGACCTGGAACATCGAAAGAACAAAATGCTTTGCTCTTTTCTACATGTTTTGAAATAATATGCAGTTGATTCGACTGATGTTTACCTAGCTAGTTTTGATACGTTGCATAAGGCAAGGCCTCAGATTACTACGTGGAGTTATACTGTTGTTTCTCTTTTACCACAAACACATGCACATAGCCTACACATTGAGGAACGCTCAATGTTTTGTGACTAGTATTATGTAACGTAACTTGTTTTTTATCATTTAAATATGTAGATGTGTTACTGGCAGCAAGAGGGGTTAACTGTGTACATGTTCTAATGAGCCTGCTGCCCCAACATGTTCTGTGGTCCTGGCTGTGCTTCAGGGCCTCAAGGAGATCCAGGCTTCTGCAAATGTCTCTGTAAATTAGCAGTGTTGAGCTGTGTGTATGTCGCACGTTGCGGCCATGCTGACTGTACAGAACATCATGTTAGTCCAGGGGGTGCGGTGGGGGGCTGCTGGAATGAGAAGGGGGTGCTACAGCAATTCTTTGTTGTCTTCCCAGCTGTCTTGCTGTTTAACCCCCTCCCCCCTTTCTGAGTGAAAGAGACAGGTGCCAAGAAACAGTTGTGACTCCTTCCCCTCACTCCTTCTGTTGGTATGACCCAGCCTCCCCTTTCCTCCCGCCACAATACTGGATGGGATGCTGTGAGGTTCTGTGCTCTGGGTGCTGATTGGACAGTTAGCAGCAGGAATCTCCCCAAGTGCTTTTAACTCCAGCACATGCAGGAGCTCGACCCTCCCCTCTCTCCCATTTATCTGCTGTTTCTCTTTCCTCAGGCATCAGCAGCTGTTACCTAAACATGTTTTTCTCCTCAAAGGGCTAGGGCAGCCAAATGGGGGATGTTTTTTTTTTGGGGGGGGGGTTCAAGTGTGAATGCATTTTAAAGGTGTCACCAATCATCCACTGTCCCATGCGATCGGTGAGAAGTGAAGTTAAGAAAATACCTTCTCTTAGTTGATAGATTTAAAGTGTATGCGTGTGAGTGCATTAGGGTTATAAATGCTGTTTGCTACCCCATCAATTTAACTTACAGCTTTGCTATTAAGCAACCAAGCAAAGTGCAAACACAGCAACCAACCATATGAATGCCGGGTTCTGAGAAATGGCGTGATGGTGGTGTATTTTACTGCCTCACCTCCATTACTGCAGCACCCTGCTTGGTTTAGAGAGGGAAGGCAGGGATGGTGGTGTATTTTACTGCCTCACCTCCATTACTGCAGCACCCTGCTTGGTTTAGAGAGGGAAGGCAGGGATGGTGGTGTATTTTACTGCCTCACCTCCATTACTGCAGCACCCTGCTTGGTTTAGAGAGGGAAGGCAGGGATTGTGGTGTATTTTACTGCCTCACCTCCATTACTGCAGCACCCTGCTTGGTTTAGAGAGGGAAGGCAGGGATTGAAAGTATTTTGCGGAGCCCCACCCAAGTGTTAGCCCCCAGGGGTATGAGACTTACCTGCTGCTTCACATTTGCACCAACCAAACTGCTGCAGAACTGGCAGACAATATTACAGCACTAATGCACTCTGAGACATCTGTCTCCACTACAGGCTTACTGCTGCCCCTCACCCTGCCCATCTAAACCTGCAGTACAGACAATCCAGCTGGCTCAAGGGACGTGCAGAAAAGCATTGAGCTTTGAATAGACAGCACAGCAAGTATGTTAATTTGCACACATGCACTATTGTGATTGACAGAAACAATGGCCAGTTCTGCTGCAGTGCAGTGTTGAGTCTCAGAGGCTCCTTAAGCCCCTTCCCCCACTATCGGCTGACGGAGCTGGTTCAGTTCAATGGACACATGGCGCAGCAACGTTTATTCTCTTGTCTTCTTCGCTGGGCTGAAAGAGAAGAAATCCTCACTAGTGTTGGTGGCTGACTCAACTAAATATTGTGAGGAAACTTTAACAGCGATCAGGCATGGATGTTAATCCTCCCAAATACACTGATTCGTCCCCCTACAGCAGGCTAGGTCTTAGGGTGCTGGGTTGTTTCCCTCTGCAATTATCTGCATAGAGCAGCGTTTCATAGAGAGACCGAAGGATTAGGAGGGTCATGTCAGTGAACTTGGCAAAGGTTAAGTGTCAGGGAGGAGGTTTGCTCCTCCACCATACCAGACATCTTTCAGAGTTTTGGGACCGTGTATGGCCACCATGGTGTTGGTGCCGTAGTGGACGTGGCTCACGTTGAGCCGTCTGTAGGAGTATATAATGGGGAGGCTGCTGAGGGAAGTCTTTTTAAAGATGTCCTGTCCAGCCGGGCTTTCAGAATCAGTGTGGTACGGCTGAACCTCCAACTGCTCTTGCATGGTCCCATCCTTCATGGCCAACAACAACCTCTGATCTCTTTGGTGTGTTTATGTCATATTGACTGAGTCAGTGAATACAATAGCCTGTACTACCACCGGACCTTTAGAAACTGACCAACTCTTTTGTTAAGAGTCTAATGCTCTGTTACCCTTAAATGCAATGCCATGTGTTATTTTGCTTGTGGTGCCTGTAGGGTTTAAGCCAATTAGCTGTGAATGTACCGTGGAGGGATGGGCTGTATATTATGTGTCGTGATTTTCATTGGTTGACAACCCTGAAGGAGTGACAGGGTTTCAGTACATAAGCGCCCTTACATGGAGATGGGAGGCGGCTACAGCGTTATGCTTGACTGGCTCTTGGGATCCGTGGGTCACGTTTCATAGCGGCGGTGGCTTTGACTGACTTGGGGGAGGCGGGGCGGAGGTAGAAACCCTCGTCTGGATTTCATCAAGCGAGGAGGGAGAAAGAAGGAGAGGAAAAAGGAGAGAGAAAGCATATCTATTTCTCCAGCTGCAGAAAAAGGAAGAGGAGCGTACTACTGCATTGGAGAGAGAGACGGGAAGAGGCGGCATATTTAATGCAAAGCAATGCGTCACAGTAGGCTGTAGATTAGTTTAATAGTGGTTATTTATTCATGATACACGGATTGGGATTAGAGTAACTAGCAGGTTAAAAAGATTACTGTAGTCTACTAACACTCTTCACTGACTGTCTACTGTACTGTGCAACTGAATTCAAATTATTTCATTACGCTGCAGTCACTGCACACATTTTAACACATGCACTCTCGCAACGTTCGCTGAATATTTTGACCCACATTTGCAAGCCCTCTCTCTCCCCCCCGGTCCTCTTGGTGTATGGAAAAACCTATGGTGTCTCAGGTAACACTTCTGTACTACCGCCGTGGTGTGTGAAGAGATAGAGGGATGCAGAGTTTAGCCTATCGTAATTCAGATGGTGCATTTAATATTGTGTTATACGTTCATGCAGAACAGTAAATCTGAAGTTATTTTGAAAGGGTACCTTGTGGTCAAATGAGATTTGTCTTAGACTGTTTTATATTCAATCCTGCGTTGCCTTTGAACATCACCTAGTGGCTTACTAGTGAGTTATGATATATATGATATTGTATACAAATATACATGTGAAATATTATACAACATGACTGTACAACCCCCTCTGTCTCTTGAAATTTGTAAACAATTTGATCATTCCGTTTCCGTTTGTAATACAATGTTTTTCCACATGAGTTCATTCTTTCCTTTTTGCAACACAGAATTACTCCCTTTTTATAATAGCCTCTCTCTCTCCATCTCTCTCTTCTCTCCCTCTCCTCTCTCTCTTCTCTCCCTCACATCTCTCTTCTCTTCCTTAACCTCTCTCTCTCTCTCTCTCTCTCTCTCTCTCTCTCTCTCTCTATCTCTTCTCTCGCTCTCTCTCGCTCTCTGCTCTGTGTGTGAAATACTGCCATTTAGGGCAGTGTTACTGTTGCCTCTCAGTGAGTGTGGCAGGAATGTCCCGTTGACAAATGGGTTGAGTACTACCAGCCCTCAGCCAGTACCTTCTCTCTACTATTTAGCTTTGTCCATCCTTCAGTGGATACCAGTGAGTAGCCTAAATATCCATTCCAGTACTCACATGATCGAGATACTGTACTGTTAGAAACACCCACTACACTTCCACCCCTCCCCCATCCTCTGAGCCTCCAACACAGATTTGGATTTGGTCACTGTGACTCAGATGATGGGGAGCACCTTTTACTGCCTGGTTCCAGACTTCTACATGTTTATGGATGACACGTCTTTACAGGAGGAAGGAGTCTTTGATTCCCTACATTTAACCTATTTGTAATCCTCCTTCATTTAATCATCCTCCCCGTTTTATGCAGGACTTATGTGCTATTGTTATTATTAAGTTAATGACATTGCAATGAATGCAGTTTGCAGTCAGCCTCATAAGCGATTCATATGGACCAGAATACATCAGGAGAGGCTGGGGGAATATAGCAGTAGAACACTTTTTCCACCCTGTTCTGAATTAAACCTACTTTTGTTGCACTCGTTATCTTGGAGGCACAGAACCGAGAGCTTAGTCCTCCTTATCAAGTAGAGGGGATTTAACAGTAGCCGGGACGGTTCTTTCCACTGCCGTTTCAAGATGAGAAGTCTGCAGTCCCTGGGATTAGTGAATCCTCATTTGCTTTACTGCCCCGCAACTTAGTTTCCCTGGTAATTAAAAAGGCTGTCTGGAGCCTGGGTGTCGCCTCGCCCAGGCCTGGCTGGCCGGCTGACTGACTGGCCCGTTTTAATGGTATTGGATGCTGTCATCACGCCTGGAAGGCCACGAAGCAGTTTCATGGCCCGAAACAAAATGGCGCCCCCCCATTCCTCCCTCCCTACAAGCTTTTCTCTTTCTGAACACAGTTGGGGTGTTTTTGAAGTTATTACAGGATGTCCTTGAGTGTGTGACTGAGGAGTGCTATATCACAGTGTCACCATATAACTGACACCTTTTTTAAAATCGTGACCGGCTGGCCACTACAATCCATTACCGGGCTTATCATGAAGACAGTATAGTAACAGTGCTGTGGCAATGGCCTGGAGCCGTCTCCCAACTCAACTGGTTCTGATATGAATTCATATCAAGTGTAACTAAAAAGGATAACGGTATCTGTTCACGGGGTATAACAGGTACTCATTGTTGTAAATATTCTCTGGATATGCGTGTACATGGATTGTGAGCAGGCTTGTGTAGCAATGTGTGTATCAGATTTTGTGATTTGTCAATAATAGATGTGGTTGCAGTGAATATTTCATGGTAGGCTGACTGAAACGCTCTGCTGTCAGAGATATGGAGAGAGAGAGAGAGTAGGAGGGAGGGCGAAATTGAAGCTGTGTTTTTAACCCGCGTTCTAGTCTCTCCCTGCCCTCCATCTGCACGGTACAGTACAGTAATGCCTACTAGTATTAACCCTGTCTTCTCCTCTGTCAGGGTTCTCAAGATTCAACGGGGGGCCAGGAGGGGCTGGTGCCCCCGCCCTTCTCAGCGTTCCCTCCACCACCCCCTCCGCAGAACGGCCTGGGGACAGAGTTTGGTGGTGCTTTGTTTGGTGCTGGTGGGCAAGGGCCTTCGGATTCAGGGGCTGGAACAAATGGCTCAGCCACCACATCCAACATCTTACCCACCCCGGTGAGTGTTATGGTTGGTTTTATTGTTAGGCTCACTCTGCATTTGTCCCGACAATGATCAAGATTACTTGGATCATTCCATTTATCAGCCTTTCTCTCCTCTCCCCCAGCAGACAGAAGTGTCCCCAGGTCAGGTAGATGGAGTGGGGCAGTGCGTGGCAGTAGAATTAGCAGGAGTATCCGGGGCTGACTCCGCAGAGGCCAAAGGAACCCCAAAACGACTTCACGTCTCCAACATCCCCTTCCGCTTCCGAGACCCTGACCTCAGGCAGATGTTTGGGGTAAGAATCTGGGAACTTCCTTGCTGCACTTTGAGATGAGGAGTAAATCAGTTTAACCCTCCTGTTGTTTAATTGATGGTTGGTGTCAGACTGGGTGTTGAGAAGAACAAAAAGCCAGACAGTCACAAAGGGAGGAACACTCATGTCCTTTGATGTACTCTATCACAGGGCCATGAGAGCCACAGAGAAGTAGTCAGTAGTTAGTGAACGAGTGAGGATAGGAAGGCGTGTACTTACAAAGGGATAGAAAAATAGACAATAGAAGGTAGTTTGATTGAATTTATTTTGGTACAATACTGCCTCCTAGTGTGCTGCAGGTGTAGTTCACCCCTGATTGTCAATTAATTACACTGAGTACATAAAGTTGACTTTTTGTTTGTATCCTAATTTCTTGTGTTTTTGTTTATTTTCAGCAATTTGGGAAGATTATTGATGTTGAGATCATTTTCAATGAGAGGGGCTCAAAGGTGAGTGAGATGGTAAACATGTCCTCAGTCCCACCGCTGTGGACATTATGATGAAAAAGTAAAGTGTTGACTGTGTCTCAATGCTACATTTTCCATACACACTGTGCCCTACTTACCTGCACTGATAGTATAAACAATAGGGTAGTATTATGGTTTTAAAGAACTCCAGGCCACTATTGAACGTCTGAAACTAGATTGAAAGTAAGTCAAAATTATACTGGACCTATATATTTTCTAATAACTGCAAATAGATTTTGAAAAGCAAATCGGTCCCATGAAAATCTGTGCGGCCCTCCGTTGAATTTCGACATTCCGTTTGCCCAACCCTTCCCTAATCAGTAACCACCGTATCAGTTCTAGAACAAACAGTATAAACCAGTGATTACAACTGTGTACCTGTTCAGTAAATGTGTAATGAAATGAGTAAAACTAGCTAAATCAAAGGGTTTTGATTTTCTACAGAACAACTGGTATGTTTCTTCCACCCCTCTCCTTACGCTGTCTTTGTGGTGCTCCTCTTTTTCCTCTGTCTGTCTACCCCAGGGCTTTGGCTTTGTCACGTTTGAGACCAGCGCCGACGCAGAGAAAGCCCGGGAAAGGCTTCACGGCACGCTAGTGGAAGGTCGCAAGATAGAGGTAATTTAACCCATCTCCTCTTCCTACCATCGTTCCGTTCCTCTGCCTGTACACTGATTCGCTAGCTGCCATCCTTTTCCACTGACATGCTCTGATGTGGTCTCTGCTGGTACCCACCAGATGGTTTGCTGCCTTTTTTCGGAGCGTTTGTCTTGTTTCCTGGTTCATTTGGGGTCGGGGGAGAGTTGAAACCTCAAGGCATGCTGGGAAGTTTTCGCTCTCTAAATCGTTTAGGTCTCAGTTCTGTCTTGCACCATTTCTTATTTCTTATTATAGCTTCCACTGCTTTGATTTCAAAATACAATCTAAATCATCTTTCTCTGTTGCTGGAACCGCGGGACATTAGGAGAACGTGATGAGACGATGATGCATGGCCGATTGTACCCAGGTTGATCATATCTTAGTTCCTAGTCTAGAATGCTCCCCCTCCCCTCCCCTGTGCTGCAAAGTGGTAGTGACAAGCTTATGTCTCCTGGCCTCCAGCATGCAGCACAGTGCTCTCCTCTCCATCTGTAAAATAACTACGCCATATATTTCATATTTAGCTCCCTCCTTTCACTATCATTTTTTTTAATAAGCTTTGGCTCGTATGTGACTGTTTCAGGGTTGGGGAGAAGCTGAGAAGATGCATGTTTTTCTTTGACATATTGTCCGTTTGCGTGCCACTGATATCCTGCCCATCTCTGGAGCAGATCTATTTTAAGCCAGGTTCTTAGCCAATCACGATCCTGCATGGGCTCCTGCCTCCTTGCTGTGGTTAACTGTGGTAGTTGTGTCCTGCATGATGGTGATGGCTGGACCCGCTTGGGTTTCATCTCAGCTCTCCAACGTCTGGTTCTGAATGACACCTGCATCCAATGGTCTGTAAAACCCTACATTTCACCTTCAGTCAATCAGCAAGTTGAATGGATACTGATGGAGCCCAATGAAAACCCACATCAGTTAAACTTCTATAAATCAGCAACCTATTTGTTTGGCCCTGGTGGTTCAGTAACCTCTGTGTCTGTAGTCTCTGGAGTATCTTCTTGTTTCATGCATGAACTTTATCACTTTAATTGTAAGGAAGTTTCTCTCTCTCTTTCGCCTTTTGTCATTGCTGCATGTGTGACAGTAGTTGATCTCTCTGAAGCTGTGGCCAGGCCTTTGTAATCTGCATGGGGTCAACAGGAGTGTCTGTCATCAGGTTTGTCTGTGTTTGACTAGTGCATGGGATAGAACAGCCGTACAGACTAATAAAGGTTGTTCTGTATTTATACACTCATTCAGCACCGGAGGAAAAGCCCAGCATGCCTTTGAGGCACTGCTATGTGACGATTCTTCTCTCTCCTAGAAGTTGTTTGCAACCCTAGCTTTGTCATTGGTCATATAATTTACGTTGTTTTTTAACTGGCTGTTATTCTAACAAATGTGAAGATACTAATTTAAAACTGGCTAAGCTTAGAGGCAATGTTCTGACATGAGGAATGTTTAGATGTGTTAATGGTCCCGTACTAGGCTAGGCTTAGATTACACATTGTTTTGCTTAAAATACTACCGTAGTATGTCTTTCAGTTTCCTAACCCATTGTTTTGCTTAAAATACTACCGTAGTATGTCTTTCAGTTTCCTAACCCATTGTTTTGCTTAAAATACTACCGTAGTATGTCTTTCAGTTTCCTAACCCATTGTTTTGCTTAAAATACTACCATAGTATGTCTTTCAGTTTCCTAACCCATTGTTTTGCTTAAAATACTACCGTAGTATGTCTTTAGGTTTCCTAACCCATTGTTTTGCTTAAAATACTACCGTAGTATGTCTTTAGGTTTCCTAACCCATTGTTTTGCTTAAAATACTACCGTAGTATGTCTTTCAGTTTCCTAACCCATTGTTTTGCTTAAAATACTACCGTAGTATGTCTTTCAGTTTCCTAACCCATTGTTTTGCTTAAAATACTACCGTAGTATGTCTTTCAGTTTCCTAACCCATTGTTTTGCTTAAAATACTACCATAGTATGTCTTTCAGTTTCCTAACCCATTGTTTTGCTTAAAATACTACCGTAGTATGTCTTTCAGTTTCCTAACCCATTGTTTTGCTTAGGAAACTCTGAAAGATATACCATGGTAGTATTTTACCAGATTGTTTTTGAAATCAGGAGTGTGTATATTCTGTTTGCTGTCCTTTTGCATGGGATTTATTGGAAGTATGTGTGCATGATAATACTATGGTGTTGTAACATGGCTGTCACTGCAGCGCTAGTGATGACAGTCTGGGATTTCTTGCATGTCTTTTATATCGGCTATTTTGTTAAGACTAGATGATTTTTGGTGATAGTGATGTGGACTTTTGGTTGTTAAGCATGACATCTTCTCAAAGTTGAAAATGCCTTACTACTTTTATGAAGGTCTGTTTATCCATAAAACAGAAAAAGGCAATAATTGATTGGAATCAATATTTTATTTCATGTTGTTGACTAGTCTGTCAGTGCATGGGAATCTGTAGCGAATGTTCTCCTAGCTAGTCCGTTTGGAACCCGAAGTGTGCATGGCTGTTGGTTCTACACAGAGTGTAGTATTGATCTCTGCAGTGGCCTATTCTATTACATCGAAGTGTACTTCTTTTTGTCTGGAATAAAACTCTGCGCTTTGAAGAAGTCAGTTTCCCGTGCGCGTCCAATGTACCCATGTAAGTGGTCCGATTCACTTGTCTTCCTGCTGTTTGTGTCTCCACTCCACACGACGGTGTGTGTCTAAGTCTGCACACACACCATGCATCTCCTCCATCAGTCTGTGTGTGTCTAAGTCTGCACACACACCATGCATCTCCTCCATCAGTCTGTGTTTGTTTGTGTCCTCTTCATGTCAAAGGGTATTCCACAAAAAGCACTCAAACTAAAGACATTGACATCACCACCCATAGACCAGGGCGCTCCTACCCTGCTCCTGGAGAGCTACCCTCCTGTAGGTTTTCACTCCTACCCTGCTCCTGGAGAGCTACCCTCCTGTAGGTTTTCACTCCTACCCTGCTCCTGGAGAGCTACCCTCCTGTAGGTTTTCACTCCAACCCCAGTTGCGATGTACCTGATTCAGCCTTTCAACCAGGTAATTATTAGAATCGAGTGTGCTAGATAACCTACAGGACGGTATCTCTCCAGGAACAGGGTTGGAGTGAAAACCTACAGGACGGTATCTCTCCAGGACAGGGTTGGAGTGAACCTACAGGACGGTATCTCTCCAGGAACAGGGTTGGAGTGAAAACCTACAGGACGGTATCTCTCCAGGAACAGGGTTAGAGAGCCCTCCCATAGACGCTTAATCAATCTCCAGGCAGTAACAATTATATGCCATCAAGCAACTCATCACACTGATGTTTTGAAAGTGACATTTAAGACATTTGACTGTGGGATACCCCGACATTTGACTGTGGGATACCCCGACATTTGACTGTGGGATACCCCGACATTTGACTGTGGGATACCCCGACATTTGACGGATAAATCCCTTTAAGTCTTGTCATCGTGCTGTCACACCACAGTTCCCACCCTGAGGTACTGTAGTAGTAACAGCGTATTGAACGTGTAGGTGTGTCTCTCTCACCGCATGCCGCTCTTGTTGGTGTGATGGGAAGTGAGTGCTCCGTGGCGCAGAGTTTTAGGCAGACATTAGATGCAGTAGAATATGAAGGTGCAGTCTATCACCCCAGTAGTGGTGGTAATGAGAACGAGCAACGTCTCGTCTCCTGGTGCTCTTGAGTCTGCATGCATCTCATCAGACACAGGGTCGCAGGGAGGAGAGCTCCTCACTCAGAGACCAACCATGTCACCACTGCATGAGCCTGAGTCTCTGACTCAAGATAGAGCTGGGTGTGATAATGACTAACTTACTGGGACTGTTCACCTGATCCTGCATGGCTGATCCGTTCTCATTCAGTGATAGATGTACGCTACACTACTGCAGGTGGCAACCCACTCACAGCCTCCATTTGAAACAGTTCTGTCAGTCTTTTAAAGAAAAGGGTCATGTTCTTCAAGAAAGCCAATCAGACTAGATGTTTAATCCTGACATTTCACCTCGGCATCAACCTCATTGAAAGGCATTGATTTGGATCCTTTTTCAACACCAGCTCTTTCACTTGAGCTTTAGATGTGAATTGGCTCAAATCAAAAGAAGGCTGTGATCACTCTGCTCCCCAGAACTGTATTACTGCTCTAAATGGGCTGTTTGTGATAAACTGGGCTTAGCTTTGGATTTAGTCATGGTTGTTGCTTGTTTCAGATACTTTGCATGATTGACAGAGAAAAAGAGGTGAACTTGTGAATGGATTGGTGTGGTTGTGTGTGTTTATGTGAGAGGAGGGCAAATGAAAAGGGGACAGGGAGTATGAACTGTTCCTTTACCACTCCTCTCTCTTTCTCCCAGACCACAGGCTGCTCCCTCTCTCTCTCTCTCCTTCACTCTCTCTCTCTCTCTCTCCTTCACTCTCCCTCTCTCTCTCCTTCAAGCTCCCATTCTCTCCAAGCCAGTCAAGTTTGTCTTCCTTTGTTTCTCCACTGTTATGTCTTTCCCTGTGTGACACTCCCCAGTCCTCTGTCCCTGTGTGACACTCCCCAGTCCTCACCCTCTTGTCTTGTATATGTGCACCTGTGTGTGTAATATGTCTCATTGTATGTCCTTTCACATGTTATATTTTCGTCTTTAGTCCCTTACCACATGCTTCTTTCTTTTTATCTTTATTTTTTTAAATTCTAATGTTATTTTGTTGTGATTCGTAGCGGAACTAAATGTTCCAAAGTAATTTCTTTATACAATTACCCCCCTCTGCAGATCAAAATATGAATCCTGCCAACGTCGCTTTTACTAAGAATCATTTTACGCTACAATTTTTACTGCCACTCTTGACTGTGGGAGACATATTTTCAGACGCAATTAAGCCAATCTCTTAATATAAAAGTGGTCGACCTGGTTTTTGTGTCTCTTACTCCTCTCTTATGACCACTATAATTTACATACGTTGAAAGAAGCACCCCTCCAGTCCATGTGTCTCTCTAGAAATGGAAAGACGCCCATGCATTGAGCAGAAACTAATTTTGGATGATTTTTCTCTCTCAAAAACTGTATCACTGCTTTCAACTATTATCCCCATTTTATTTCACATTGGGGGGATTTTAATTTTAATTTATTGGGTTGTTTGTTGGTTTATTTATTTGTTATTATATTTTTTCTGTTTCCCTGATGACTTCTGTGTGTTGTCAGTCTCCACGGTAACCACTCGCGTGTCCTCACGCTGTTTCTTCGGCAACGGTAAGTTGTGTATAAATGACAATAGCTGATCTGACCCCAACCCCTCCCTTGAAAAAGGCACTAGATGCAAAATCACACATTGTTTTGAATATTCCTAAAGGAACCTTTAATTTGGTAGTTCCAATCTGTCAATTAGCTTATTGGCAGTAGATGCTGGGAGCAAGACGTACAGTAGTTGCATGCTTTAGATATGTCCACAGCATCTTTGTATATTACAAATCAATTTGAAGTATGGTAGCCTAGCATTGTTCTGATCTCCCAGCTATCTAGAGTATATGATGGGGCCTGTATTGATAGGGAAGGTAGCAGTGACGAGGCGCACACACACACACACACACATATAGACAGACACAGAAACACAGCCCATTGACAGCCTGGTCCAACTAGTAATAATAATGGATCCACCCCCCTCCCCTCCTCTCATTAACACCTCCCGGAATGTCCAAGTTTAATCATACTCCTCTTTGCAATGACATGGCTTACCAGAACCCATTTGATTAATACTTCATTGTATGTATATTTTTCCTAATGAATTGTTATCCCCAGTAATGACAATAACCCATGGCTCTCTGGGAAGCTCCTGTTCAATTGTGTTATCATCCTTTCAACTGCTTCAGTCAGTGTTAGTTAAGGGGGAAATAAATCTGTCATAACTTTTGGGAATAACTTTTCTTTGTCTCCAGTGTTGGATGGGTTTCAGATTCATGGGTGGGCCTGTGTAAAGGTGCAATATGCAGAAATCGCTTTGTCATTTCCTGGTTGGTAAAATTCTAATAGTTAGCCTAATTTCTGTTTATGTGACAAACAAGTGACCTATAGTGTAGAGAGTCATTGTACCGTTTAAACCGCTGTGAAATATATTTTCAATAACGGAAAAATATTGTATTTTCAGCTGTTTGAAGTAGAGGTTGACCGATTTATGATTTTTCAACGCCGATACCGATTTTTTGGAGGACCAAAAAAAGCCGATACCGATTAATCGACCGATTTTTTTTTATTTTAAATTTTTTATTATTTTTTTTTAATTATTTTATATATATATACATATTTGTAATAATGATGATTACAACAATACTGAATTAACACTTTTATTTTAACTTAATATAATACATCTATTTAGTCTCAAATAAATAATGAAACATGTTCAATTTGGTTTAAATAATGCAAAAACACAGTTTTGGAGAAGAAAGTATAAGTGCAAAATGTGCCAAATAACAAAGCTAACGTTTAAGTTCCTTGCTCAGAACATGAGAACATATGAAAGCTGGTGGTTCAGTATTCCCAGTTAAGATGTTTTAGGTTGTAGTTATTATAGGAATTATAACGCGTCAACTATTTCTCTCTATACCATTTGTATTTCATATACCTTTGACTATTGGATGTTGTTTTTGTTTTTTACCCCCTTTTTTCTCCCCAATTTCGTGGTATCCAATTGGTAGTAGTTACAGTCTTGTCTCATCGCTGCAACTCCCGTACGGACTCGGGAGAGGCGAAGGTCGAGAGCCACGCGTCCTCCGAAACACAACCCAACCTAGCCGCACTGCTTCTTGACACAATACACATCCAACCCGGAAGCCAGCCGCACCAATGTGTCGGAGGAAACACTGTACACCTGGCGACCTGGTCAGCGAGCACTGCGCCCGGCCCACCACAGGAGTCGCAAGTGCGCGATGAGACAAGGATATCCCTGCCGGTCTAACCCGGACGACGCTGGGCATTTTTCAAAAAAAACGGCCTGAATCTCTTTCTAAAGACTGTTGACATCTAGTGGAAGCCCTAGGAACTGCAATCAGGGACGATTTTGCCCTATTATAAAAGTGCCAGCCATTGTAATCAGTGGTATGCTGAATTATTTTATTTATTTTATGGTTTGTCCTCGGGGTTTCACATGCCAATTCAGTTCTGTTATACTCACAGACATTGTTTTTACAGTTTTAGAAACTTTAGAGTGTTTTCTATCCAAATCTACCAATTAAATGCATATTCTAGCTTCTGGGCCTGAGTAGCAGGCAGTTTACTTTGGGCACGCTTTTCATCCGGACGTCAAAATACCGCCCCCTATCCCAAAGAAGTTAAGAATGGGAAGCATAGAAATGGTGCACATGGAACAGATCTACCTTTTCTTAGACTTGCTTTCATTGAGAATGACAGATCTATAACTCGCATTTCTATGTTAATTTGGTCCGGTCGCCCAAAAAGTTACAAATTGCAGTTTTAAATCCTAATGCACAACATGTGGATTGCAGTTTTAAATCCTAATGCACAACATTCAAGCACACAGAAAGTAGTACAGAAATTACAGTTACCAATTTCAAACACGACCCATCAGTTATGCTGATTGGAAAGTACAATCATCGCTGCAAGTTGCACTTGCACATAGAATGGTAATTCTCACTCGCGTGGTGGAGGACATGATTAGAACACAGCATTGCTTCCTACAACATGGTGTGTTTTTCCATAGAGATCCGATTCAATTACTAGAGGAGCTATTTCATAAGCCCTCAAAGTTCCAGAATGGGTTTAAAATGGTGCCCATATTGGTCAGGGAGAAATCCAAACCAGTCTAATTGGAATTAATGGCTAAGACATAATCCAGATTTTAAATTAAAGTAATGCATGTGATATATCAGAAATTGTGTAATCAAATTATTGTCAACCTAAAATATTGTGGTATAATTATAAATACAGTTTAAAGATTTATACCAATTTTCCGTATAAATAGCCTCTAAAATATATGTTTGTAAACCATGCATGTTAAAAATGTTTGTTTTCATGGGAATTTGAGTGCCATTATATGATGTAATAGCAGTACTTGACTGACTAACACAATCAATGGGGGCCCCCGGGCTCTAATTCGACCTTGATTACTAGAAGTTTGGATAACTGGCTGCTAGACTAACTTACCAATCTAAAAAATGTTAGCTGACATGGGCTAATTTGACTGACATAAGATGAAAACACAACAACATTTTGAAATTGCACCTTCTGTATTCTGCTTCGCAATAGTAAGTTGAGCCCCCCCCCCCCCCAAAAAAAATATCCTGGGGCTGCAGGATATGTTTTACATTATCTTACCCCCCCCCCCCCCCATTATCTTACCCCCCCCCTGTTTTACATTATCTTATCACACCACTGGCAAACCATAGTTGACCAACTCCCTGACCAAAATGGCTGACCTTTATCCAATCATAAAAATATTAATGTCAATTCTAGTATTCTAATTCCTAATTCTATGTGTTTTTCTGTGTTCAAAATGTGAAAGTATACTGCGCTAAAGTGTATATGCTTATGTATTTCACATTTTGAAACTTCAGGGAGAATCACTCATGGAAACCGATAGATTAACACAGGGGCACAGGCATTTGTGGGGTGGACACAGGCCCACCCACTGGGGAACCAGGCCCTGCCAGACCCACCCAATCAGATTGGATTGGTCCTGCAGGCCCACCCACCAATTTCTGTCTACCCCCCTGCATTAACAAAAGGTACAAGATGTATGTCCATTCAGCAGTCATCATAAGTACAGTGCCTTGCGAAAGTATTCGGCCCCTTTGAACTTTGTGACCTTTTGCCACATTTCAGGCTTCAAACATAAAGATATAAAACTGTATTTTTTTGTGAAGAATCAACAACAAGTGATGGAGACATACCCCAAGCGACTTACAGCTGTAATCGCAGCAAAAGGTGGCGCTACAAAGTATTAACTTAAGGGGGCTGAATAATTTTGCACGCCCAATTTTTCAGTTTTTGATTTGTTAAAAAAGTTTGAAATATCCAATAAATGTCGTTCCACTTCATGATTGTGTCCCACTTGTTGTTGATTCTTCACAAAAAAATACAGTTTTATATCTTTATGTTTGAAGCCTGAAATGTTGCAAAAGGTCGCAAAGTTCAAGGGGGCCGAATACTTTCGCAAGGCACTGTATATCTGTTACAGGATTTAGTGAATTTGTTATTGTTTAGAAAAGATAGCTCATCCATCTGTCCCATATTTTCTCTTCACAATGATAAGCAGTGTTAATCGTGTAGCTCTTAAAGTTTGAGGATTTTTTTAAGTTCACATTGCGAGCAGCAGCAGGGAATCTTATGGAATGCACTTTAAGAGAATACTCAATCAATAAAGTTTATAACAGCAATAACTCACCTCTGTAGTGAGTGTAGTAATGGGATTAACAACCAGGAGTTAAAAGAACAGAGATTCATTCTGTTCTGTGAATTCCAATGTAGAGTAGCCTGAAAAGATAAGGGGTTTAACCAACTGTATATAAACACATTGGGTTTAACTGGGTGATCCTTTGGTCTGTCTTTTGCTGTCCTTTTAACCTCCCTTTGGTTTGGTTTTCCTTTATTGAATGGTGTGTGTATTAGTTTGTGTACTGGTCTTAGTTTGTGACACACAGTAATAATGCCTGGCAGTGTCTCATGTATTATTTGATTTCTCTCTTTTTTGGGGTATGAGGATTGCTCTTCTCCTCTCTCTTCCCTCCATCCTTTGGTGCTCTGTCTCTCTATTCCTCCACATATAACTTAGTGAGATTTTTGGGAGAATGGTCACAGAATCTAATTGCTTTTTTTGAATGACGCACCTTGGTATTTGTCATTTTTGTTTTTGAGAAAATAATTGTTGATTTTTGTTGTTGCTTATGTAGACGATGTCTCTCTCTTTCTTACACCATCTTTGTGTTTCCCTGTTTCTGTATGTGGACTGGCTCTGTATCTATCTCTCTCTTTCTCACCTGCATCCCTCTCCTGAACTCCTTACCTGTCCCATCTGTCTCTGTATGTGTTTGATATGGGAGTGCTGCGATTGTTTTGATTGGTCTCTATGCTGCATAAAACGCTTGCTGATTGGCTGAATTACATTTTTTGGTTCTTTATTCTCACTCTTGGTCATGTGATGCGCCCATATTTGGCTGCGTATAATTTCTGTCTTATAAAATTATTAATTTTGTCCAACAAATGTTTTTTGCACCCCTCTTTCTCTCCCTCCCCCTTTATGTATTGATGTTGATTTCTTTTTAGGTTAACCCCAACAAGTTTGGTTTAATTTGGGGGCGATTTAGGTTACTTTGGTCCAGTTCTATTGGTACTGCTGTGGGCTTTTGTCTTAAGTTGAGGGATGGGATGGATGGGGTTGAATGTTTTATTATTAACCCATGCAGATGTGTTTCTCACTGGTCTCTGTTTGATTTGCATGTCTAACTCTCGGTGAGATTGATCAAATTGCATTACCTCCCCTGGCATTGACACACCACTAACTATACATAAGGAAATTGATCATTGCCCAGTTATCACACCCAAAATAGAGGCTTATAAATGACCCGGATATGAATGCTGTGATATGAAAAGATTATCAGCATTAATCTGATTCATTAGGCTGATTTATTCATTTTATTTTAGTGTCTTCACTCACAGGGACAATTATGTCAGCTAATTGAATCACTCGAGGCTGACCATCTCATTTGCAATGAAGGAAAATGAGGTAATTGTCATTTCCATTTGAATGAGGGCTGCAGTGATAGAGTATGATTAGTGGGGTGTTGAAGGTGGCTGAATCCATAATGGCCTTCTAAGTGGAACTTCGTCACATAGAAGTCTCAAAGCTCTCCAATTGGCCAATAGGTCATTAGTAGTTCACAACAAAGTTTGACATGGCGCAACGGCACACTCAAACTGTGAAATTGCACGACACAACAGTCATTCTCATAAACCCCATCAAAGGAGATGGATAAAGATTAAGGGAGCCTAATATGGCCCTTTGAAGTTCAGTGGGGGGATTAGCCTAGCTAGCAGCCATCTTGATTCAACAGCCGTCTCTGTTCACACACCTGCAAACACATATTATTAATCTCCTGCAGTGCCACGTATCTCAGCTCTTCTCCTTCACCTTCTCTCCATTTTCCTTTCTTCTTTTACCTATACATCTCTCTCTTCCTCTCACCGCTGGGCTCAACCACTGGCCCTCAGTGTAGCTAGTTGTCTCCACAATGAGTCATCGATTACACTCCTCTTGGGCAGAACACTTTAATTGCATGACTAAGATTCCCCCTAACAATCCTCCACCCACTCATGTACACACGCGCACACAAACACCGCCAGGGAGAGCAGAGACTACTTCATCATAAGCGATGTTGTCAGCTGTCGTATAACTGGCTGGGGAGGAGGCAGCCTGGCAGGGAGGAGTTAACGATGTGATGCATCAAACCCACCACCGTATTGATGTGGACGATCCAGCGATGGTGAATGGGGAGCAGACTGTAACTGTGGCCTCCCTGTATGTGTACACACAATCACCATCTTCTTGGCAAATGGTCTGTTGGCCTTAGACAGCAGGAGTGTTATTACCATTGCATTATTCACACAGTCAGAGTTAGATATGCTTTATTTTATGAATTGCTATCACGTGTAAATGTCTAATATTGGTCCACTTGTGTGATTGTCTTTTGTGTCAGTGTTTGTGTGTGTTTCCTCAATTGAATAGAACGGGCCAAACGTTGTGCTCACTGTCCCTCCTCCCACTCCCCAGGTTAACAATGCCACGGCCAGGGTGATGACCAATAAGAAGATGGTCAGCCCCTACCCCAACGGAGAGGCCCTTAGCACCCTGCCATATGGTAACCATATGCAAACTACTCCATTAGCCTCATTATGATCCCTAACTGTTAGTCAGCTGCCCATCTCCCCGTGGAACCCCTATCTATATGAAACCCTCCTGTTTCTGCCCCCTCTCTGCTTCTCAGCAGGATGGAAGCTAAGCCCAATGGTACAGGCCATGTACGGACCAGAGCTCTATGCAGGTAAACCTCGTCTTCCTCTTAGATTTCATGCCCTTCATTTCACCCAAATCTGACTTCATTTAAGCATCCCTAATTCATAGTACCCCCAGGCATTGGATGTTCATACCCTCTCTCCTTTCCTCTCCCTCAGTTCCGGGGTTCCCCTACCCGTCTGCGGCAGCGGCAGCCTCCACGGCAGCTGCGTTCCGTGGTGCCCACCTTAGGGGCCGGGGAAGGCCAGTGTACGGCGCTGTGCGTGCAGCGGTGCCGCAGCCTGCCCTCCCTGCCTACCCTGGGTAAGGGATTCAACTACAGAATCCATCCTCTGAACGGACACACTTAACATGACGTTTATATACGTTCCTTCAGTAAATTCAGGACTTTACTATAAATACCAATAAGCGTAATGTCATTAGTTTGGTAGTATAGACACAAACTCCCTCTGAGCAGAACAATAATTTGACCCTCTGCGTCACACTCCACACAAAGACCAGACACATTTTCTTTCTATTTTTCTATGTTCCAGTAATTCCACTAGAAACTGTACTGCATGTTGCTGGGCTGTGCCAATTGGTTAATGGGGATGCAACTGCTGTGATATTCTGGATTTTTTTTTAAACTAGTGCTGCAGGAAATGGCTCTTCCATATTTAATCCACTACTGCCTGGCTGACTTGTCCTCAGTCTGTCCAGGACCTTGTCCTTGTCAATGTAAATGGGCCTCCGTTCCCTCTCCCCGGGGGATGCTGATAGAGGATGGTTCCCTATAATACAGTCATGTTGATAATATCACTTGGTTCAGCAGTAATGGAAGAAATAAATGGTAGTGTATTTCCTCTGCATGCTGCATGTGTGTGAAATAACTGTTCTATCTCTCTCCTTGTGCGTTCACTTTTCCCCTCAATCATCTCCCTGTTGACTTTCCTCCACACTGGCTATCATTCCTGCCACTCTGGTCTTGGACCATCACACTGTACACACCAACCCTTTCATCTCCACTGCTCCTGTTCCTCCCTCCTTTGTTCCTCCCTATCTCCTCCCTCCACCTCTCTCTTCACCTGCCATCTCCCCTGTCTGCCATCTCCCCTGTCTGCCATCTCCCCTGTCTGCCATCTCCTCTGTCTGCCATCTGCCCTGTCTGCCATCTGCCCTGTCTGCCATCTCCTCTGTCTGCCATCTCCTCTGTCTGCCATCTGCCCTGTCTGCCATCTGCCCTGTCTGCCATCTCCTCTGTCTGCCATCTCCTCTGTCTGTCTGTCTCTCTTAGCGTGGTGTATCAGGATGGTGGGTTTTATGGAGCTGCAGACTTATACGTAAGTAGATTCCCACTCCTCACACTCCCTCACGACTCTCTCTCCTTTCTCTCTGTGTGTTTCTGCATGTGCATAATTAAATGCGCTGCACAGAGCTGCCCAAATGTTGAATTATGCTAAGGGGTACACTCTGTACTTTACCATTCCACCGCTGCCTGTGGTCACACCTGTGGGTCTGAGTTTTCCCAGAAGACAGACTGTAACAGAGGGTGTTGTAGTCTGGTGTTGTAACACGGGGTTCCAACATGGGTAGCCGGGCCGCTCTGTGTGCGCTTGTGTCAGGGCGCGTGTCTGTCAGTGTGTGTGCGTGTGTCCAGGTTGACAATGGCTGTTTCTGTTCTCTCTATAGAATAGTGTTTCAGGACTCTGTCATTAGTAGCAGATTGCCTCAGGTAGGGTCATTACCAAACACAGTGTGTATTTTATTATCCCTCTGGTGATTATGATCTTTTGATGTTGTTTTGAAACGGTAACTTGCTTTTCATTTTCCTACTAACTCACTGACATCTGCACAGATGGATTGTGGGGAAGGGGTTTGTTACTAAGCTACTAAACAGCGTGTGTTTTTTGCCAGTTTGTTCAAAGAGAACCTGGTCTCTGAAAGGTAGACTGCTGGCAGTGATAACATGAAAGGTGGCAGTTGTATTTGTCTTGAAGTCACTGGCAGAGAGCCTCTTATTTCATACAAACACCAATGTTCCCAGCACCATTTCTTATGATTGGAAGTTACCACATCCGTTATGCTGAGTAACATCCATAGCTGGAACAGGTACAGAGATGAGCTGGAAGATACTCTATCCGTGTAGCAGCAGTGCCCTGTGGGGCTGAAAATAAAGACGAGGAGAACACGGTTTCTTATTACTAAAGCCTGTCCCCAGCCCCTTCCCGGTCTGGACTCTTCTCTGGAGCATGCTGATCCACGTCTGTATGCTCTACAGGCATAGGCCTACCTTTTCTCTCTCCCCCTTACCTTCTCTCACAGCCCCCCTCCCTCTGTCCTGTCACTAGTTGTACTGCAGGTTTCCAGGGGAATGCTCTGGGTTGTGTTCTGTATGATTAGATCCAAATGCAGTGGTGTGTTCAAATAGATTTGCATTGAATCGGGGCAAGCATGCTGTCTCAATGCCAGGAGGTGACACTGTGAGTGTGTTTGATTGTGGCATCTCTATTTTCCCCCTCTCTCTTTGTCTTATATGCATATGAGAGATCACAACGATAATATGGATGGTTCGTGTAAATGTTACTTATCTTTCTCTATAATTCTGAATCTTTGATATGCTGCATTATTGACGATTGTCAACAACCTCCACTGTAATTATTATTATTTTTTTTTTACATGTGTTAATATATTAATATTTTACCACAAATGTTCTAAACTTGGTTGTTGTACTGTGTGATTCTTTAACTCACTCTGCACTTACACAACTCTGCCGCGGTAATGATCCTGTCTACCTCAGCTGTACCGTGGTAATAACCTCCATTTGTCCCTCTGTCTCCCAGGGAGGCTATCCTGCCGCTGCCTATCGCTTTGCTCAGCCTACTGCTGTAACCGGGGCAACTGCTGCCGCGGCAGCAGCTGCTGCTTACAGTGACAGGTAAGAATAAGGAGGATCGTCTGAGGACTCACATCAAAAAGCAGCAGCCTCGAAATGCAATAATGTGGCCAGACTTTTACACAATAACATGCTAGGCTATGACTCACAGTAGATATTATTTAGTTTTGGTGGGTATTTATGATACACTTGATCTTTACAAGTCTTTTGTTTTGTGATTTGTAGTATCTCAGCCTATCTATGAGTCAGTGCAAGGTGTGTGTTATATTCTCACTGTAACTATGTGCAGCTGAAATACATATGTGTTGGTATTCCTCTGGGACAGTTATGGGCGAGTGTACACTACAGATCCCTACCACGCTCTAGGTCCCGCTGCAGCTGCCTATGGAGTCGGTGCCATGGTAAGAGCCCCCCAGCCGCAACACTACAACAACAGGCTGGAAACTGAGTTATCTTCACTTTATGTAAATGTAGTTATTTACTCCTCGCTCATCTTTTTCACTGCTGTCTGTTGTTTAAAAACAGATGCATCCTCCTTTCCTTATTTCTAATTTCTCTTTATCTCTCTCCCTTTCTCTCTCCTCCAGGCTAGTTTATATCGGGCTGGATACAGTAGGTTTGCGCCGTACTAAACAGCACTCGTACCATGGAATTCCACATTTCTGAACCTCTTCATTTGGGAAGAGCTCCCCTCCATTTTCTACGGGTGGTAGTATTAACCCATGTGTTTTGGAAAAGGTCATCCACTCAAGATAAACTCAACTGTAACTCGGCTTGCTTCAACGGTCACACTCAGTGACATAGTAATGAACGAATGAAAACTGCCTGTGAATATCAAGACTGGCAACAATAACTGAAGACAACTGTGGGAAGAACAAGAATGGTTCCATAAAAAACACTATTGGACATGGAGAAATTGCTGCCCACCAGTAACTTTTTACACTACATCACTACAAACCTTTGCTCCTAATAGTCTGTGGTAAAAATACTCAAATGTAAAATGCACACATATGTACACAGCTCAATGTGTTAATACGACCTAAAAGTAGGCCATCACTAGCCTAAACTCTTAGGTCCTTTATACAAAACACTACATTGACAACCTGCCCAGTGGAGGAATCCCATCAGTTAAATAATGAACACATCCAAGTTGTTTTTTTTAAAGAACCTGTTCAACAAAAAGGTGAATGGCACGAAGAAACATAATCTGAACTATAAAAGCTGAGCGACGACGCAGTTAAATCTAGGTAACAGCTGTTGCTCGGGAAATGATTAGAGAAATCCAAACAGTCTACCATTACATTACATTACACCACCAACCCAACTGTACAAGACAGAAAAAGATAAACGGTGTGAAATGACAAGGAAAAAGAAACAGAATGACTTGTTTTGTTCTGCATTACCTCAGTTTTTCTTTTCTATAATTATCTATGAAAAAGCGTTGCTTAAAATGATTATTGTTATATAATGTGGATGCAATGAAATTACATCCACTATCATCATCATTTTCCAGTTGATTAATACTGCTATTGCTGGTCTAAGTATTATGATTATGATTCTTACTGTAGTTGAAACTATAATGACACGTCTTTTGATCTGTATCATGTATCCTTACTATCATATACCTACATTGTCTTCATTTTTCCTTTTGAAAATATTGTACAACACAACTCCGTATACATGTTCTCTTTACTAGACTATATGACATTCCAGGTGTAGCATCAGAATGGAGACTGAACGGGGTAAAAACATTGAAAGTGTCTGGGCATAGCTAACATGCTGTAGAAACCAGTCATGCAAGCTGGACCCAGCTATTTACAGATAAGAATGGAATTCTTAGGGGTTTGAGAGAACAAACCAGATGGTAGGAAACATGAGAGTTACAAACACTATAAGTTTATGTTACTTTTGGTTTCACCATTTTTAATATATATTTTTTGTCAAATTGACACAAATACAGACACGCGGGAAGTGAAACAACATAATGTTCACCCAATGCAATCTTCCTCCCTCCTAAGTCTTTGGGAATGTTCTAGTCCAGTATGTATTAAAGTCACTGCCTCAATGCTACTTTAAGGTACAGGAAGTGGCCAACAAAAATATATAAATAGTCTTTGACCTATTATGTATCTCCATATACTCTGAATATGTTATTGCTATTGTTTCTTTTGGATCCAAAGATTCTCTAAAAGCACATTTGTTGGTCAAGTGTACACATTTATTCTACTTTTTCTGATTGTTCTTGCTGTTATTTCAGCTCTTTTTCTATTTTATGGTGGGTTCAAAGTGCTCCCTTTCAGTTTGCTGATGGTGGTGTTTTAAAAGCACCGTGTCCTGGGAAATGTCATCTGAGAAGTGGAGAGGGAAGATAGGGGCAAACATGAATTTATTTACATAATTTTATAGCAACAGATTAATAAACTTAAAATCCCCTAAATACATTTGGGAACTGGCAAAGTTGGTCTTTTAAAACAGGGCTGCTGAATGTGCCGAGGGCTTTTGATGAAGTGGTCCCAGGCAGATAACCCAACATTTTTACACTGCCTTAAATATAACATTTAGGAGTCCACAGTAGACTTGAGAGGGGAATTTGGCATTTTGATAGAGAATAAATGTCAGACTACAGTGAGTGTGATGGTGAAACAAAGTGTTCTATTCCACACCATTTTAAAGAGCCCCCACATGCCTCCTTTTTCCATTTGGGAGTGAGTGTGTAGTTCAGCGACAGATGTAGGGTGGAGGACCCAGGTAGAGAGCTGAGCCGTAAACCACCTGTTGACATGATGATTACCATGTTACTAGCTGTGTTATCAGGCCTGGAGGTATGCATACAGCCGCATTAGTTATTCTGTTGAGTATTTATGCCATGATATCATGACAATAAGAATTTTAAACTTCTCTTAAAAAGTATTAAAAGTATCAGTATGCATGTTTCTGTGAGAAGGACAGGGTCAAATGTCATTTCATTTGTTGCATGAATCAAAACAATTTCTATGGAAAGGAGGTTATGTGAAATATGAAGGCAGGATTGAGAGGGGTTTCAACATAGTCCATTTGAGTTTGTTTCTAGTTGTGGGGGAATAATGATATGTAAAATACTGCCTGTTTTAAGTTTATGCCTGTGTTATCTATGTTCTTCTGTGGTCATGGTATCATTTCAATTACCAGTTATATCTCTTAGTTCAATTTTAATTTGGAATGTTGAACCCCTGCAGTTTTTCCTTTGAAGTATGTTAAGTAAACCAATGATGTTGTCCCACCATGCACACAACAGTCCAGCACAGACTGAACTGTTGTTTCCAATGCCTTGCATTGTAGCACAAGACTGCTCTATGGCACAGCAACTGACCATCCCTCCATAACCTTCCACTTGTTACCCAGCAGTGGAGACTCCCATGTGCCCTCTCACGGCGATCACCTTAGACCCAACTGTGTGTCTGACTTACCCCTGCACTGTGCTGAAGTCAACCTAGTGGGAGTTGTTGGACAGGGATTTCATGAGTTGGAATTGCATGTGACTTTTTTGTTTTCACATGTGCATTGTTAAGCTCATTGATCCAAGTGATATTTTTTTTATTTTCTTCAAGTGGCTTGTGTATTTCTCTTCATTTTTGCCATCTTCATGTTTGCCTTCTATTTCCTGTCATTGTTATTGAATGTACATAATAAACGGTTTGGTTTTTATACTCTTCTTTTCTCAACTCCTTATTTGGGTAAAATGCTTGGTAGATTTAGTTGCCTTTGATTATTTGTATGTAATCATAGGGTATGGAATGGCCACACAGGCCTTACCTATTGTTCACTAGTAGTAGAGCTGGTGGCAACTATGCCAACTTAAACTCTTAAAGTAGCTCATTTTCTCTAACCAATCTCACATTGCATCTAAAGTTAATGTGAATGTCTGGGTTGAGTTTGGAGGAAATCTCATATCCCTGTTAATTGCTCTAATGCACAAGAGGCTAATTGCCAATTTGATGACATGCACTTTCAGATTATTGAAGTAGGACTAATTGAAAGGATTACATTGAGGGCTGTTTGATCAGTGAAACAATAAAGCACATGGATCCACTGAATTATTGAGGTATTGACCCGACTGACTCACCCACTATGAGATGACCATGATGGCTATAGGCAGGCAGAGTAGAAAGTTATATTGCTCTCATGTTATTCCTAGAGCGCTACAGATCTATCATTAATATCAGTAAACTACTATTAGCATGGGGAAATGACATGATGGAATGCATTTGTTTACATTTTGTGGCTCAATAATGGTATGAACATTGAGGTAAATTGAATCCCACCAACAATAATTCACATCTTGTACAGTGTCACCTAGTGGTGAAAACAGTAGTACCACTCAGTCTAGCTTGTGCTTCTTTTTGTGAGAATGAATCAGCCCTCTGCTGTTAGATATGACTAACAAATATACCTTTTAACATTCCATTTTAATAACACTTTTTCAACTGCACAATATGCATAGCATAACATTGATTTAAACATGTATTTCTAAAGTGGGATGTAAAAATAAAAAAATTGCATCCACCTTTACGTAAGATGTTAAGACATGATGACAAGGGTCTATTTTATCGCTGCCAGGTCCTGTCTCTCCTTCACACATGCCTGCCGCTGCCCCTGCCCATCCCGGCAGTTTGGCACCCTGATACAGACAGATTCACGCCTCCTCCTGCCTGAGACTATTAGACACTGTCTCTGGTGTTTTCAAGCAGCATGTTGCAAAAACACTCTTGTCACATTAGCTCAGATTCAGTAAGCTCATTCTATCTGGATCCAGCCTGAGTAAAGAAACATTAAATTAATCAAGGGGCCTTAGTCACGTAATTATGGGAATCATGTTGCAATGCGGGTTCTATTCAAGAAATATACATCTGTAGCTGAACTTCCACAACATTTCTGGGCCATGTGAGAGTGCGTGTATAAATCAAATTGTATTAGTCACATACACCCGCAATAGCATCTGCTAATATGTGTAACGTTTTTGTTTTTTTTCTGTCTTTGTGTGTGGGTGTGTGTACATGAAAAGCAATGTGATCTTAATCAGACAGGCTGTGTCCATAGTATACATCATAGGGCTCGCTGATGTTGGTGGTCTGAGGACGAGGGATGGAGTAATCTTTGTCAGGATCTATTTCCTGAAACACAAACATAGTGAAACTTTAAAACATTAGTGTAGTAAATAATGTCAATTAGTTGTTCAGCATTACATATACATGGCTTGTAATGGCAAGGGTCACATTCTTTTGTAAGATGTTATTTATCTTTTATGAACAATACACAACATAAACATACGAATGACCACATCATACAAACATCAACCACATCACACCTGCCCAGATCCACTAGCACACAACCCCATCTCCAGCGCCCGCATCACTTTCATCCACATGGCCTAAAACTGCACCATTTTCTTTCTCTCCGTAGCCCACGTGTTTTCAATGTTGAAATAATACATAGATTTTTCCATTGTGTTAATGATGGTGAATTGATTGATTTCCACATTTTTAGTAAACGTTTTTTCAAGATGAGTGATGAGAAGAGAATTGTCCATGGAAAACAAAGGAAAATGCCGCACACTGCTACTCACGCTCCCAGGTGATATTTATTTATAACAACGTTTCGACAAGTTTTCATCAGGCATCCATGTAAAGTACCTGGATGTGCGTATGTTGTTCAGTTTTTGTTAGAGAATCATCCAAACCACCGTGTATCTCACAACACCCCCGTGTGCCATGTCTTGAAATATGCAGACAGACGGATTAAAAGTACATTTACATTGTAATACTTCAGACCGCCAACTTTCTAGCTCCGCCCACAATTTCTGGATTTAATAGCATTCCCAGAAGGCATCGAATATTGATTGTTAGTTTTACACTTAAGACATGACTCTACTCTTGTGCTGTATAATTTGTGAATTTTGTCTCTTGTATAATACAATTCTATACATTATCTTATACTGGATTAAGCATGTATTTTTGTTAGTTATTCTATATTACAACATGCTGATTGGCATTCCTATTAATCACCCAGTAAGCCCAGAGACATTTTGAGACCTACTCACTGTCATTGAGAATCCAGACTCATATGGTGATTGGAAAACGGGGTCTTGTTTTCTGCCTGGGGAAGAGAACACAATACAATGACTCAATTATCTGCAGATTCCATACAGTGAGTATTAAAGTGACAGATTGTGTAATAAATCTCATATGTCATATTTTATTCATTGGAGCTGGTCCATATACTGTATAATATAGCTTCCATGCTAACTTATTAGTACTGTACCTCCAGTCAGTTTTCTGTGTTTCTAATGTTATGTTGCTGATGAACTAAACGTAGACATGCAGTACAGTACATTTCCCTGCTTTACTCCTTTCCAGTGCTACTGTTTCTCACTTCTCTGTTCCTCACCGTCGTTCTCAAAGCTTCTGTTCTCCCTCCCTTCTTTCGGGCTCCCCAGCCCTGGCAGGTTGGCGTTGGGACTGGTCCATCCACCAAAGTCTAGGGGGCCCTCCTTGGAGCTGGCCTCCCACCTGCAGAGGAGAACCACTTGGGCTAGTCCGTGACCCAGCAGTAGGACCCAGCCGTTGGCCACCAGGGCTATACTCAGCACCGGGTCATCCCACTGCGGCCGCCGGCCCATCTCCATGTTACCACGGGTCAGCAGGGCGATCCACACCACCCAGATGGCAGCAGACAGCAGCAGGGTGAGGCAGAGCAGCGTGGCCTGGACCTGGCTCTGTCGGCGGCTGCCTCCGCTGTAGCTGTAGCTGTAGGTGAGACAGGAGTGGCAGAGGCAGCACAGGGAGAGGACCAGGCCGGCGGCCAGCAGTACCAGCACGTAGATGAGCAACATGACATACTCCCCCTGGAAGTACTGGCAGGGATGGCCGTCCCGCAGCAGCACGATTATCAGCCACTCTGTAGCGATGACCACCTGGAGGGTGAAGAGGGCCAGGGCCACCCCAGCCTCCCCCCAGCCTCGGGCCACAGAGAAGCCCAGCAGGGCCAGGCAGCGAGCCAGCAGGCAGGAGAAAGCCAGGCAGAACAGCACCCCGAACAGGAAGAGGCGCGTGGGGCATGTCTGGGTGGTGAGGCGGATGATGAAGGCAAAGGTCAGGGCGAAGACCCCCGCCGTGCTGAGCAGGAACAGAGCCATGGAGGCTACGCTCCCCCCGATGCCCCTGCGCTGGCGGGACGACACACACATCCACAGGCTCCAGAACAGCAGCCCCACCAGCAGCCCTGAACTGACCACAAAACCCAGTGAGGCCAGGCTCTCCACTACGATACCCCACGCCGCCTGACGGTCACACAGGTAGGAGTACACGGGGTCCAGATCCGCCCCACACCCCAGGATTGCATCCTGGGAAGTGAAGTTTGGGGAAGAGTTGCGCTGGAGGAAGGAAGTGGTGCCTCGGTTGATAGTGGATTTTACAGTGGGATTGTTAGTGTTGGTATTGGGGATAGCATTAGAGCTAGTGGCAGCACTGGGATGGATGGTTTGGTTGAGGGTGCTGGCATTCAGTGTGGTCTGACATGTGCTGGGAAGTGGGACATTGAATAGTAGGATGAGAAAAAGAGATTTGTGTGTCTGGAATGGAAAGACCATCCTTTTGTTTTGCTTTGTCTGCATGTTGTTGTGTCCTTCCTCCCTGGTTTTCTGTTTTGATGGTATACTCCCTGCTCAGATGGGCCTTTGCTACCTGGAAAAAGTAGCAGACATGAGAGCATGTATTTTTGACTCTGAATATCTTTATTTATAGAGCATAGCGGTAGTTAGGACAATCAAATCAATTAAGGTGCTTTTGAATAAAGATCAGAGAGAGAGAGAGTGCTAAGGGATTGTAACACCCAGGACATTGTATGAAGATGAGAGAGAGAGAGAGAGAGAGTGAGTGAGAGTGAGAGTGTGAGAGAGTGAGTGAGAGAGAGAGAGAAGCCAGACATGCCAGGACAGGGAAATAACTTTGTGTACACGGTAAGAACAGAGGAATTAGGAGTTATTTCATTGGGAATTGGTTCTAGATACTCTACATCAGAGATGGGCTTGGAGGTAGTCGGGGCCACAGAAAATCTGAACTCATCATGAGGGGCTGCAGTTGCTCGCGGGTCTGCGTACCCACATTGTTTTACAGATCATTTCCTGCAATTCTACACATTTTGCCGTAGGGTGGAGAGAAATTATTATATCTGAGTGACTAACATAATCATATTATACTGTATTTTATACAGGACAGTTTAGATAGTTTTGCAGCCAGCTAACTTAGGGATCTAAAAAATGTTATCTGACATGGGCTAATTGACTATCAGTGCTTTACATGACAAGAGAATAACTGCTGATGCACAACCACCTTTCGAAATTGCACCTTGTATATTCCACTATTTTAACTAGCAGCAGTAAGTTGAAACCCCAACTGATTTCGTAATAAATAAATACAAATTGGGACGTCCCATTGCCCATCCCTGCTCTACACAGAATAAAAATATAGACTACATGAACTCATAAAGCCGTGTGAAACCAGGAAAGAGGGAAATAGGGAGTGAGCGTGACAGCGAAATACAAATGCGGGGGGGGGGGGGGGAAGGAGATATACCCTCCTGATAGTTGATTGTCACTTCCTCTAGTTCATAACAGAGCCCTTGTTTCAGTGTCAGAGATTCAAATATGACATTTAATATGCTTAACACTGGGTAAATATGGCCCTGGCCCCTTTATTTAACCCTTAAGGATAACTCTGTTTTGCACAGAGGGCAGGAGATGAAACCTCTAAAAGTCACTAAAACATCTCTATCAACTCTATCTTTACCGATTATTTCAGGAACATGTTTATGTGGTTGGTAATTTGTTATATAACACAAACAAATATTTAAAACAATTGTTTTGAATGTTTTTCAATTGATTGGGTCGTTAAATTGGTTGGCAGTAACAACAGTCTAAACAATAATGATTAATTGTCATCCAACAACAGGAGACTTGACGGCATCGCTGCTTCAACTGTTTACTTTTAATCTTGTGGGCAACATTTTGACTTTAAAACAACAAACTCTTCCTGTGGCAAAACAGGTGGCAAACAAATGGTAGGATATACCTCCATTCAAGCTACTTTCAAACTAGCAAAGATGAGTAACATTAATTATTTACCCTGTATCCGGAGGCTTCAGTGCACCCACCTCTGTGGTCGGTGGTTATTTCTGATCCTACTTGTAGTTCCACTTGAGATTTGCAATAAACTCTCAGCTGATGCATCAGTAGACAGTCATCTATGTATGAACGTGCCTCCTAACTCAAGGATGTTCCCATATCATTTACAGGCAGTGCAAGAGGGAGGGAGGGAAAGCAGGAAGAGCGGAATGAGAGAGGGAGTAAATTCTTTTGGAAACAAAAGATCATGATTTTATTCACCTCACCCACATTTACATCTACTGGTGAAGCGATAGGAGAGAAGTTTGGACTGACCCACCCCTGACTTCCCCTCCTCTCACTCTCTTTATCTTAGTGTATCTCACAAAACAGCAAAGTATAGGTGGGGCTCGAATCCCTGGACGCTATGGAACAGGCACTGATACACATTGACACACACACGCACGCAAGCACGCACATGCACACACATACAGTATCAAGGACATGCTAACGTTGAACATCTAGCTATGAGAGTTGACCACGTGATTGGAAATTATATGCATAGGCCCAGATTTGAATGCCAGGTCATCATAAATAATCACACTGCTGGTTGCTATATTACAGAGAGAGGTTAGAGGTACAAACTAGAAATGGGATATTCATTCAAACAAAAAATTGCTCTTTGGTTTTAATTGAAGGTTAGGGTTAGACATAAGTGTGGTTAGGATTAAGGTTAGGTTTAAAATCTCATTTTTGTAGAAATAGACATGGTTTATTCTTTTGTGGCTGTAGTAAATAGTGATGACCGAGGAGGAGGCTGAATAACACAACTGACTCATCTAACTGTCCCTGAGACTAACAGTAACCACTTAGACATAACCTCACAACATTGATACCCCTCAGGTGGTGTATGTCAGGGAGGGAGAATGCCTTCCAATGGGTTCAAGTCTGTACAGGCAAGGACGTTCTGTAAGGTGTGTATAAATGGAGCAGAGTGGATCAACACTGAAGCTTTCATAGAGACAGACACAAAGGCCGGGATAGTTTGTCTGTTCACAGTATAGGATTTCCATAAGCTTCAGGGACCTAGGAAAATAATATACAGTATCAGCAGACTATCAAGAGTTATTAAATAAATATTAAAGCACAGACACAGAGAGTGACCTATGACCACAGGGCATCAACCAACACAACGTAGCAACACAAATGGGAAAGACGTTTTGAGAAAGATATTTGGGGGACTGTGAAATAAAGGAGTTGATTTCCCCCTCCTTTCATGTGCTAAGGGATTGTAACACCCAGGACATTGTCTGGGATATTCCAAGAGTGGCATACTGTATTATTCTTACTCAATATTTGTGGTTTGTATGTCATGGAAATGAGACGTTGTTGTATAACACACTGGTGACAATTGGATGCGTTTCTGAGATAAGGACATGTACAGTATGTTTGGGAAAAACCTAACATAGTAACCAGTTGTGAGAAATATATACAGTACCAGTCAAAAGTTTGGACACCTACTCATTCAAGGGTTTTTCTGTTACGGTTTTCTTCCTCCTCCTCTGAAGAGGAGGTGTAGCAAGGATCGGACCAAAACGCAGAGTGGTTTTACTCATGGTTCTTTAATAAAGAAACTACACATGAATAGACTAACAAAACCAAGAAATGTGAAAAAACCAAAACAGCCCTATCTGGTGCAAACACAGAGACAGGAACAATCACCCACGAAACACTCAAAGAATATGGCTGCCTAAATATGGTTCCCAATCAGAGACAACAATAAACACCTGCCTCTGATTGAGAACCACTCTAGGCAACCATAGACTTACCTAGAGTACTACTCTAACCACAATCCCATTACTACAAACAACCCCAGACAAAGCACACCACTTAAATAACCCATGTCACACCCTGGCCTGATCAAAATAATAAAGATACACAAAATACTAAGACCGTGACAGAAACGGCTCTGGCTGCTCCATGCTGACTGGCGGCTCTGGCGGCTCCATGCTGACTGGCGGCTCTGGCTGCTCCATGCTGACTGGCGGCTCTGGCTGCTCCATGCTGACTGGCGGCTCTGGCTGCTCCATGCTGACTGGCGGCTCTGGCTGCTCCATGCTGACTGGCGGCTCTGGCTGCTCCATGCAGACTGGCGGCTTTGGCGGCTCCTTGCAGACTGGCAGCTCTGGCAGCTCCTGGCAGACTGGCAGCTCCTTGCAGACTGGCAGCTCCTTGCAGACTGGCAGCTCCTTGCAGACTGGCAGCTCTGGCTGCGCTGAACAGGCAGGAGACTCCAGCAGCGCTGTAGAGGAGGAAGGCTCTGGCAGCGCTAAACAGGCGGGAGACTCCGGCAGCGCTGTAGAGGAGGAAGGCTCTGGCAGCGCTAGACAGGCGGGAGACTCCGGCAGCGATGTAGAGGAGGAAGGCTCTGACAGCGATAGACAGGCGAAGGGCACTGAAGACCTGGTGCGTGGTGCTGGCACTGGTGGTACTGGGCCGAGAACACGCACAGGAAGCCTGGTGCGTGGTGCTGGCACTGGTGGTACTGGGCCGAGGACACGCACAGGAAGCCTGGTGCGGGGAGCTGCCACCGGAGGGCAGGTGCGTGGAGGTGGTACTGGATAGACCGGACCGGGCAGGCGCTCTGGAGCTCTTGAGCACCGAGCCTGCCCAACCTTACCTGGTTGAATGCTCCCGGTCGCCCTGCCAGTGCGGCGAGGTGGAATAGCCCGCACTGGGCTATGCAGGCGAACACCGGGGACACCGAGCGCACGGCTGGTGCCATGTAAGCCGGCCCAAGGAGACGCACTGGAGACCAGATGCGTAGAGCCGGCTTCATGACACTTGGCTCGATGCTTACTCTAGCCCGGCCGATACGCAGAGCTGGTATGTACCGCACCGGGCTGTGCACCCGCACTGGAGACACCGTGCGCACCACAGCATAACACGGTGCCTGCCCGGTCTCTCTAGCCCCCCGGTAAGCACAGGAAGTTGGCGCAGGTCTTCTACCTGGCGTCGCCATACTCCCTGTGTGCCCCCCCAAAAAATTTTTGGGGGCTGACTCTCGGGCTTCCTTCCACGCCGCCGTGTTCGTCTCTCCAACTCCATTCTCCTATAACCCTCCTCGCACTGCTCCAGCGAATCCCAGACGGGCTCCGGCACTCTCCCTGGGTCGACCGCCCACCTGTCTATTTCCTCCCAAGTCGTATAATCCAGACTTTGTTGCTCCTGCTGCCACTGCCTGTCACCACGCCGCTTGGTCCTTTTGTGGTGGGTGATTCTGTTACGGTTTTCTTCTTCCTCCTCCTCTGAAGAGGAGGTGTAGCAAGGATCGGACCAAAACGCAGCGTGGTTATTACTCATGGTTCTTTAATAAAGAGACAACGAGAGACAACGATAAACACCTGCCTCTGATTGAGAACCACTCTAGGCAACCATAGACTTACCTAGAGTACTACTCTAACCACAATCCCATTACTACAAACAACCCCAGACAAAACACACCACATAAATAACCCATGTCACACCCTGGCCTGATCAAAATAATAAAGAAAACACAAAATACTAAGACCAGGGCGTGACATTTTCTTTATTTTTACTATTTTCTACATTGTAGAATAATAGTGAAGATATCAAAACGATGAAATAACACCTATGGAATCATTTAGTAACCAAAAAAGTGTTAAACAAATCAAAATATATTTTATATTTCCTCCGACACATCACAGTCACCAGCAAAGGACCATCACACCACCTCCTCCATGCTTCACTGTGGGAACCACACACGCAGAAATCATCCGTTCACCTCATTTGCGTCTCACAACCAAAAATCTCAAATTTGGAGTCATCAGACAAAGCACAGATTTCCACCAGTCTTTTTACCCCTTTTTCGTGGTATCCAATTGTCCATTGCTCGTGTTTCTTGGCCCAAGCAAGTCTCTTCTTATTATTGGTGTCATTTAGTAGTGGCTTCTTTGCAGCAATTTGACCATGAAGGCGTGATTCACGCAGTATCCTCTGAACAGTTGATGTTGAGATGTGTCTGTTACTTGAACTCTGTGAAGCATTTTTGGGGCTGCAATTTGAGGTGCAGTTAACTCTAATGAATTTACCCTCTGCTGCAGAGGTAACTCTAGGTCTTCCTTTCCTGTGGCGGACCTCATGAGAGCCGGTTTCATCATTGCGCTTGATGGTTTTTGCGACTGCCCTTGTAACGGCAGATTTCCTCTTCGTCCTCTTCGTCTGAAGAGGAGTAAGGATCGGACCAAGATGCAGCGTGGTAAGTGTTCATGACGATTTATTAAAAACTAACTGAACACTAAAATACAAAACAATAAACAATGTGATGAAAACGAAAACCGAAACAGTACTGTGTGGCGACAAACACTCACACGGAAACAAACACCCACCACAAAGGGACCAAGCGGCGTGGTAACGGGCAGCAGCAGCGGCCGAAATTTCAGCACTCCTGGACATGGGAGGGGATTTTAAACAGAGAAGGACCCTGGGCACAGGCTGGGGAATATCGCCGCCCCAAAGCAGAGCTGGAGGCAGCGAAAGATGAGCGGAGGCGATATGAGGAGGCAGCACGGCAGCGCACAGGTACAAGAGGCAGCCCCCAAAATGTTTTTTGGGGGGGGCACACAGGGAGTGTGGCTAAGCCAGGTAGCAGACCTGAGCTCACTCCTCGTGCTTATTATAAGCAGCGTGTTACTGGTCAGGCACCGTGTTATGCGGTTAAGCGCACGGTGTCGCCAGTATGTGCCCATAGCCCGGTGTGCTATAGGGCAGCCCCCCGAAAGCACGTCACGCCCTGACCATAGTTTGCTTTGTATGTTTATATGTTTTGTTTGGTCAGGGTGTGATCTGAGTGGGCATTCTATGTTGTATATCTAGTTTGTCTGTTTCTGTGTTTGGCCTGATATGGTTCTCAATCAGAGGCAGGTGTTAGTCATTGTCTCTGATTGGGAACCATATTTAGGTAGCCTGTTTTGTCACTGTGGGTTGTGGGTGATTGTCTATGTTATGTTGCTTGTTAGCACAGTGTTTCTTTAGCGTCACGGTTGTCACTTTGTTGTTTTGTAGTGTTCAGTTTTTCCATTAAAATGACGAACACTTACCACGCCGCATCTTGGTCCTCCTCTCTATCTCCAGACGACATCTGTGACAGCACTTGAAGAAACTTTTAAAGTTCTTGACATTTTCCGTATTGACTGACCTCAATGCCTTAAAGTAATGATGGATTGTCATCTCTTACTTATTTGAGCTGTTCTTGCCATAATATAGACTTGGTCTTTTACCAAATAGGGCTGTCTTCTGTATACCACCCCTACCTTGTCACAACACAACTGTTTGGCTCAAACACATTAAGAAGGAAAGAAATTTCACAAATTAGGCACACCTGTTAAATGAAACGCATTCCAGGTGACTACCTCATGAGGCTGGTTGCAAGAATGCCAACAGTGTGCAAAGCTGTCATCTAGGCAAAGGGTGGCTACTTTGAAGAATCTCAAATATAAAATAGATTTTGATTTGTTTAACACTTTTTGGGTTACTATGTCAAGGTTTTCTGTATGTGAAGGAGAATCGGACCAAAATGCGGCGTGGTAAGTGTCCATGGTAAATCTTTAATAAAGAGAACACTGAACACTATACAAAAGAGTAACACAAAACAATAAACCAAATACGACCGTGAAGCTACAAATGAGACCTGTGCTGATCCAAGCCACTAACATAGACAATCACCCACAAACAAACAGTGCAACCCAGGCTACCTAAGTATGATTCTCAATCAGAGACAACTAATGACACCTGCCTCTGATTGAGAACCATACTAGGCCGAAACATAGAAATAGACAAACTAGACATGTAACATAGAATGCCCACCCAGCTCACACCCTGACCAACCAAAACATAGAAACATACAAAGCAAACTATGGTCAGGGTGTGACATACTACATGATTCCATATGTGTTATTTCATCGTTTTGATGTCTTCACTCTTTTTCTACAATGTAGAAAATAGTAAAAATAAAGGAAAATCCTTGAATGAGTGGGTGTGTCCAAACTTTTGATTGGTACTGTACATTTGTTAAAGTTTCAAACTACAGTATGTTATGGTGGAGCAATGTAGAAAAAAATATGGTTGAATTATATGCTTATGAATGTTCATTGCTGTTCTTAATGAATGTTCTTCAAAAGAATGTCAGATGTTAGTGAAAATGGGAGGGGTTGTATTTTCTCATATTTTCTCAGAGATGACAGAAGAAAGAAAGGACAACATGATTATTGAAAATAAAAACTTTAATGGATCTATCAGGACATACAATCACACATACACATTCGGTAATATGTGTTTGTAACACATCAATATATTTATATTATGTTTGGTGCCATACCGTACACTAAGAAGGGGGCAGTGTGGTAGCACCACAGGGATAACAGGGAATGCCTTCACCATAATGATCTATGACAAAGCATCACACACCCTCCTCCCTGGTCTCATCCCTTTCGTTTCCTGTGTGTTCACAGTAGCACACCTTATCAGCAACAAGTAAAAAACACAATGCAAAAAAAGAGATTGGGGTAAAAAGGGAGGGTAACGAAGGTAGAGGTTGCATTGGAAACAGAGACATATTTACAGTTCTGTAGTAGACTATAAGCAAGTACAAGCTAGTCATAGCTAGTCTTTGCTTGCGTCCATTGCTGTGGTTGATGGTTCACAGAGGAATTGGGGGACTAACGGGATCTGAGTGATTACAAAAGGATAGAGGGAAGGGGGAGCCGAGGTCGGCTAATGTAGAGAGGGGTGGGGGTGGTCTTGTTGTATCACATCAAGTATCTCTTATGTCCTGTATAAAATACAGTATAATACTATTATATGATAATAATAAAAATAAACAGTTCAGTGTTCCGTCTGCCCACCGTATGTGGTCTTTCAGGCCGCAGTGCCTGACCACAACAGACTTAAGAACAGCGTGGAGTGACGAGACGACTTTAGGGGGATGGCCAGTCGCCTTATGGTGGCGCGCCAGACTAACACAGAAGGAAAGGGTCAAGAGCGTAGAGGTTAAGGGAAGGCAGGAGACAGCAGTCTTAGATGATTCCATATTTGGCCAGATCACTGAGCTCCATGTCGCCGTAGGCCTCCCATGGGCAGACCACTGCTATGTCTAGAGAGAATGAGAGAGGGAGAAATAATTACTATTGATTGTCCAGTTGATTAAAAAGGGCAAGGAACACTTGTTGGTTGTCTTGGTTGTCGATATACAGTGCCTTCAGAAGGAATTCCACATTTTGTTGTGTTACAGCCTGAATTGAAAATGGATTAAAACACACAATACCCCATAATGTCAAAGTGGAATTATGTTTTTCAAAATTTTTACAAATTAATTAAAAATTAAAATCTGAAATGCCTTGAGTCAATACATTTTCTTGGATAGACTCACTCTGTGTGCAATAATAGTGTTTAACATCATTTTTAAATGACTACCTCATCTCTCTACCCCACACATAAAATTATCTGTACAAAGGGCACCTATAAAATAATAAAAGCAGACATTGAGTATCCCTTTGAGCATGGTGAAGTTATTAATTTCACTTTGAATGGTGTGTCAATACACCCAGTCTTTACAAAGATACAGGCGTCCTTCCTAACTCAGCTGCCGGAGAGGAAGGAAACCGCTCAGGGATTTCACCATGAGGCCAATTGTGACTTTAAAAACTGAGGATGGATCAACAACATTGTACTTACTCCACAATACTAACCTAATTGACAGAGTGAAAAGAACGACCTCTGTACAGAATAAAAAATATTCTAAAACATGCAACAAGGCGCTAAAGTAAAACTGCAAAAAATGTGGCAAAGCAGTTAACTTTTTGTCTTGAATACAAAGTGTTATGTTTGGGACAAATCCAATACAACAATTACTGAGTACCACTCTCCATATTTTCAAGTATAGTCGTTGTTGCATCATGTTATGGGTATGCTTGTAATCGTTAAGGACTGGGGAGTTTACAGGGTAAAAAGGAAATGTAATGGAGCGAAGAACAGGAAAAATCCTAGGGGAAAACCTGGTTCAGTCTGCTTCCACCAGACACTGGGAGATGAATTCACATTTCATCAGGACAATAACTTACACTGGAGTTGCTTACCGAGAAGACAGTGTATGTTCCTAAGTGTCCGAGTTACAGTTTTGACTTAAATCTGCTTGAAAATGGTTGTCTAGCAATGATCAACAACCAATTTGACAGAGCTTAATTTTGAAAATAATAATTGGAAAATATTGTGCAAAACTCTGAGACTTACCAAGAAAACTCATAGCTGTTATTGCTGCCAAAGGTGATTCGAACATGTAATTGACTCAGGGGAGTGAAAACCTATGTACTTATACTTATTTTCATTACATTTGCAAAAATGTCTCGAAAGATGTTTTCTCTTTGTCATTGTGGGGTATTGTGTGTAGATGTGTGAGATTTTTTTATTTTTTAATCCATTTTTAATTCAGGCTGTAACAACTAAATGTGGGATAATTCAAGAGGTATGAATACTCTCTGAAGGCGCTGTATACTGAAAGTAGAAATACAAATATATAGATGAACAAACATGACTACTGATGATTGCAGATGGAATATCAAAGTTACCTGTGCCAAGACCCTCCATGCCTGGGATGTCATCACCAAATCTGCAATTGACAAGGAAACATGTTAGTATCTTACAGATTCTAGAATTTGTCTGTCTGCATTTATAAAGGTTTGAGAATGTGAGAAAATGGAGTGCTTGTTCGTGTGAATATGTGGAACGGTTGTGTGTGGAGTTTGTGTGTATCTGTGAATGTGTGATGACAGAGAGAGATTCTCACCCTTTCTGGCCAGGCTTGGGGGCCTTGCTCTTGAATGTACGGGTTTGCCTCTGCTTGAACTTGGGGGGTCCCTTCTTGGGGGTGGTTGGGCCAGCTGTTCCGGCGGGCGTTGCCAGGGCGCTTCCTGCAGGGGGAGCTGTGTTCATTTCTGCTGAGGTCTGACACAGAGAGAGACAGAGATTGTTACAAGACTGTACATAATATAACATTTGAAATGTCTCTATTCTTTTGAAATTTTTGTGAGTATAATGATTACTCTTAATTTCTGATTGTTTATTTAATTTTTGTTTATTTCACTTGCTTTGGTAATGTAAACATGTTTCCCAAGCCAATAAATCCCATTAGAAAGAGAGAGAGTGCGCTGTTATAGTGTTGGCCAGAAAATCATTAATTTCCCTCAATTTTGTATTATCCTCACTCCCATTTTCTACGTCTATCCCGGCTAGTTTAACTTCACTTCAGGTCTGTCCACCCCCCTCTCTTCTTCTCTACTGCTGCCTTTCTGCTAATCTCTATCTCTCTGCCAGGCTCCCTCCAGCCACCTTACTGGTAATCAGGATAGATTAGGGGGATTTGGCTAAACAGCCAGATTATCTCTGATTGCATATAAAACCCAATTTGATGAATTGCCCTTCTTAAATCCCAGGAATGTCCTCTGTGTCACACGCAATTGCTTAGATCACGAAGGAAGGGGGGAAATCAACTCCTTAATTTCTCAGTCCCATAATATATTTTTCAAAACATCTTTCCCATTTGGGTTGGTACATTGTCTTGACCCTGGATATACTCCTTTCTTAGCATGGACTTATTGGATGTCTGATTTTACATGATCAATTATTTACACCTGACTAAAGTATTGATTTGACTAGCCCCCACTAAATGTATATACATGCATATAGCATTGTAACACTAATGTAAATTAAATCTTCACTACTGTGCATCTGATTTAAGATCCTTTGATGTCGTCAGTGAAAAAAAGGTTGATCCTTATGACTTAGTAAGGAAGTTGGGACGGGCGTCAGTAAATGATGGTATTGAGACCGGCAGTGGCTGGCCTGCCAATCTCTTTAGTGGCTCAGACACTATACTGGACAACAGGTGAGGCCACACTCTGTCCTTGTTCCTGTTCTTCTTCATCCGTTTAAGCAGTATCCTCCTAATCTGTCTCCTGAGTACCCCCTTCCCTGAACCTGGGAGCTCCATAATCCTGTTAACATAATGACGTGGATGGAGCTCACTTTACCAGGACACGGTGTGTAACTCAACAGATGCTGCACCTGCATGAGATCCCAGATCTGGCTCTCCCTATGCTGCTGCCTAATACCCATCCAGAGTGGATAGAGATCTGTAAAGCTGCGCAAAAGCATCTGTTGTTGTGATTTCAGTCTCTGCTTCTAACAGGTAAGTCTAGCCTCTCTCTCTAGGAATGTGGTGTCTGCTCTCTCTCAGATATCTGCCTTCCACTGGACGTTTTGGATGCACATTGAAAATCCTGTCATTGTTTTACAACTTCTTAGATGTTGCACTGCAGTTTTCAAATGTCCCCCTAAGGAGCAGAATTTGATTTCTGCAGGTCAACTGTTTCTACAGTCACATCATTTATCAATTGATTGGAACAAATGTTTTCCCACCTAGTTCCCACTGCACTATTATAAAACAAATCTCAGCTGTTCCAATACCAACACTAGCATACCACTGAGTGTGAAGCAATGCATTGGGCATGCCTTAATGGTACTCTAGTATGGACATTGGAACTTGCTGCTTCTAATCTGCCAATGATTTTAGAGTCAAGATGCACACGTTTGTAGCTATGTGGACTTCTGTCTACCACACAAATGGATTCCACATTTCACTTCCCAATCTGAAAGCACACTCATTGCTATCATGCTAGAATTCTCCATTGAGCAGGTGAGCTACAATTACATATGCATGTACATTCTGCATCATGGCTACAGGTGTTAGATTTGCATGAGTCAATCAATCACAATCTTAGATGTTCCTGCTTGATACTCTTGGAAATCTTCCTTTACAAGTGATGTGTACTCATACTGTAGCACTAATGTATTCATCTATATTAGCGATATGTAATTAAGTAGTAATAATGTATTATTTCTAAGGAATAATAAAGAAAAGTAGCAATAACTATTCCCCAGGTCGTTGTGGTAAATGAGAATGTGTTCTCAGTCAACTTACCTGGAAAATAAGGGTTAAATAAATAAATGCATAAAAAGTATCTGCCTCACCTAATTTCACAAATGTTCCAAGGAGCTTCTGTCTCGAAATGAGAGCTACTGCTGCATGTCAGTCCAAGAGCAAAATGAACACGAGGAACCGGCCTTCGTTTAAATACCCCTGATTCTTAATCCTGCAGTCTCCTGGTTTCCAGTCGCATGGTCTCCAAAAAGGTCAGCCAGCTCCTTCACCACCCTCCCCCCACCTCCATTCCTGGACATCAGAGGGGGTGGGGACATCAGTGAGGCAGGTCAATATGGTGTTTTTAACTAACTTATCCCATTAAGCCTTGGCACACCCGTGTCAAGCTTGTCAAAGGAGTCGACATTGTCTGCATGTGGTTGCGTTCCTGGTCCATGTGATGGGTCTTTAAAGAGTCTGCGTTGTCACTGTGATTGGTCTTTAAAGACTGTCTTTAAAGACTGTGTCATAGTTCTGAAATTTGTTTTAGATCAAATACAACAAACTGTAACAGTAGATAATTCCCAAATCCCTATAGTTTATACTCTAGACAGTACAATTTAAGTGTAGCACTACTTAAGATCATTACACAACATCAAACTCTTTTTACCCCATTCATTTCTCCAGTGCTATTTGGATTAGTAATGAAGTGCAGCATGAATCAAAACCTCTGTATGGGGGGAGGCTGTAGTGTTGTATTTGACTTTTCCTTGTTGAATATGGTAAAAATGTTAATGTCCATGGGGAATAATTAGATGGGAAGGTGCCCATTTAATGGGGAAATGTACTTACTACGACTGTGATATGTGTTTCCCACCTAGCTATCTTAAGATGAATGCACTAACTGTAAGTCACTCTGGATAAGAGCATTTGCTAAATGCATAAAATGTCAATGTAAATTAACCGTGACTGTCTAAGCACAGAGCTCTGACGTGCAAGGACATTGACCTTGACCTTGGCATGGTGAAGTGGCCAAATATGGACCTGCAGTTAATGGGGACATCTGGATTAGAGATTTAGGACCCTTTGGTTCAGGACAGACCAAGGGCCCTTAAAGGAAGCTGAAGCTATTTCATATACAGTACTTCATCACCTGATAATGGAGGTCTGGGGATGAGTACTTCAATAATTGGTGAATTGGTAGCAAAGTTGACAATATGCCCTTGTCTCATAAGAGATATTTCATATAATTTGGATCTTTTTTGACATGAATGATTTTACTGAGGAAAAAAGTAGTCATACGTATTGCTCCTCAAGTTGAGTCTTGGATATGTTGACCCAGACCCCTGGTCTGATCTGGTTTTGAGGTCCCGGCCAGTTATAGAAACCCTTATTTGAAAGACTCAGAAGCATGGATATGGATCAGCCTCTCAGCCAGTACCTGGGTTGATGAGGCTAGGACTGGGTCATTTCTTGACCCCTTTAGAGAGATCTGGATTCTCTGTTCAATTATTGACCTGTGACAAAAACAGCTAATATCCTGTAACTACATACAGAACATTGGATAAACAGAACATTGGATAAACAGAACATTGAATAAACAGAACATTGGATAAACAGAACATTGGATAAACAGAATATTGGATAAACAGAATATTGGATAAACAGAGCATTGGATAAACAGAATATTGGATAAACAGAGCATTGGATAAACAGAATATTGGATAAACAGAACATTGGATAAACAGAACATTGGATAAACAGAACATTGGATAAACAGAATATTGGATAAACAGAATATTGGATAAACAGAGCATTGGATAAACAGAATATTGGATAAACAGAGCATTGGATAAACAGAATATTGGATAAACAGAACATTGGATAAACAGAATATTGGATAAACAGAATATTGGATAAACAGAGCATTGGATAAACAGAATATTGGATAAACAGAGCATTGGATAAACAGAATATTGGATAAACAGAATATTGGATAAACAGAACATTGGATAAACAGAATATTGGATAAACAGAGCATTGGATAAACAGAATATTGGATAAACAGAATATTGCATTTTCTGTTGATACATTGTGAAGACGCCACTTGGTCTTTCACTTTCTTGTCTGTGCACAGATGAAATCAATGTCGACGAAATGTCTAGAATAGAAATTGCATTAGTCTACGTCAGGAAGCTATAGTTCAAGATGTTCTTTAAGCACAGTTGATGTGATTAGGGATCTCTTAGTGATAACCTGTCTGACAGACAGTTAAAAGACAATTAACTGTTGACAACCATTCTTCCATAAACAACACTGACATTTAACTTTAAAAGCAACAGAGGGTCAAAGCATGGTGTTAGTATTAGTAGGTCAATATGTAAATCTTTTAAGAGTCACAGGCCCAGCCTTTTCTGTATGTGTGTTCACAGTAATACTTGGATAATTAGATTACACAGGGGTTAAGAAATTAGCACTGATTTACCTCGATGGGGTTTGACTTTACTATAGGCAGTACATAGACAGACAAACACACAGTATGCATTCTACATGAACTGTCTGTATATGTGAACTGTATATGTATACATATACATGAACTGTCTTGTTGTTTTTATGTATATAGATTGTGTGTTATGTTAAAGCCCTCTGTGCTGTGCTGCATTGAGAACATTGCATGCATATTAAGCCAGTACATGTCCAGGCCCGTCTGAAGTTTTCTAGAGAGCATTTGGATGATCCAGAAGAAGATTGGGAGAATGTCATATGGTCAGATGAAACCAAAATATAACTTTTTGGTAAAAACTCAACTCGTCGTGTTTGGAGGACAAAGAATGCTGAGTTGCATCCAAAGAACACAATAACTACTGTGAAGCATGGGGGAACATCATGCTTTGGGGCTGTTTTTCTGCAAAGGGACCAGGACGACTGATCCGTGTAAAGGAAAGAATGAATGGGGCCATGTATCGTGAGATTTTGAGTGAAAACCTCCTTCCATCAGCATGGGCATTGAAGATGAAACGTGGCTGGGTCGTTCAGCATGACAATGATCCCAAACACACCGCCTGGGTAACGAAGGTGTGGCTTCGTAAGAAGCATTTCAAGGTCCTGGAGTGGCCTAGCCAGTCTCCAGATCTCAACCCCATAGGAAATCTTTGGAGGGAGTTGAAAGTCCGTGTTGCCCAGCAACAGCCCCAAAACATCACTGCTCTAGAGGAGATCTGCATGGAGCAATGGGCCAAAATACCAGCAACAGTGTGTGAAAACCTTGTGAAGACTTACAGAAAACGTTTGACCTCTGTCATTGCCAACAAAGGGGATATAACAAAGTATTGAGATAAACTTTTGTTATTGACCAAATACTTATTTTCCACCATAATTTGCAAATAAATTCATAAAAAATCCTACAATGTGATTTGTCTGTCATAGTTGAAGTGTACCTATGATGAAAATTACAGGCCTCTCTCATCTTTTTAAGTGGGAGAACTTGCACAATTAGTGGCTGACTAAATACTTTTTTGCCCCACTGTGTATTATGAATTGGCAACTCGTTCTCATTCTGAGAAATATGGTAGGCCACTTGATTTCAACATCTGAACAAACTGGACAGGCAAGCATGCTGTTGAAACAGTTGAAGACGGACAGAAGGTTGTGTTCATAACAATTCAACTGTTTTGCCTTGTTTAGCTGAATTCAAATCTTGTGATTATACCTAGATCCGATTTGGCTAAACTAGAAATAAAAATATTAGCGCGTGGGCTTTCGCTTGAGAGATTGTTTATGAGATCGGTGTTAATTATCTATAATGCCTGCTACATTATTAGTGAATGTAACAAAGAGGCACTTTTTATAGACAGACCTGAAAACCAGATCAGTGATTATTGCACAAAAAAAGCAGGTATAAATATTTTGATAAAATGATTAAATTATTAGTGGGTCTTATGGCTGTGGAAGGCATATATTCAGCCTATGTATAATTTTACAAGCTCTGAATTCAAACATTATTGCTGACTGTTTTAAAAGCAGTCTATTTTACCTTTTAAGTGTACAACAAAGCTTATTTAGAGAAATGTAGATATACAGTACCAGTCAAAAGTTAGGACACCTACTCATTCAAGGGTTTTTGTAGAATAATAGTGAAGACATCAAAACAATGGAATAACACATATGGAATCATGTAGTAAGCAAAAAAGTGTTAAACAAATCTACAAATGTTTTATATTTTAGATCTTTCAACGTAGCCACCCTTTGCCTTGATGACAGCTTTGCACACGCTTGGAATTCTCTCAACCAACTTCACCTGGAATGCTATTCCAACATTGAAGGAGTTCCCACATATGCTGAGCACTTGTTGGCCGCTTTTCCTTCATTCTACAGTCCATCTAATCCCAAACCATCTCAATTGGGTTGAGGCCGGGTGATTGTGGAGGCCAGGTCATTTGATGCAGAACTCCATCACTCTCCTCCTTGGTCAAATAGCCCTTACACAGCCTGGAGGTGTGTTGGGTCATTGTCCTGTCGAAAAAACAAATGATAGCCTCACTAAGCACAAACCAGATGGGATGGCCTATCGCTGCAAAATGCTGTGGTAGCCATGCTGGTTAAGTGTGCCTTGAATTCAAAATAAATCCCAGACAGTGTCACCAGAAAAGCACCATCACACTTCCTCCTCCATGCTTCACGGTGGGAACCACACATGCGGAGATCATCCGTTCATCTACTCTGCGTTTCACAAAGACATAGTGGTTGGAACCAAATAAACTCAGCAAAAAAAAAGTCCTCATGGACTGCACCAGATTTGCCAGTTCTTGCTGTGAGATGTTACCCCACTCTTCCACCAAGGCACCTGCAAGTTCCCAGACATTTATTGGGGGAATGGCCCTAGCCCTCACCCTCCAATCCAACAGGTCCCAGACGTGCTCAATAGGATTGAGATCTGGGCTCTTCGCTGGCCATTTCAGAACACTGACATTCCTGTCTTGCAGGAAATCATGCACAGAACGAGCAGTATGGCTGGTGGCATTGTCATGCTGGAGGGTCATGTCAGAATGAGCCTGCAGGAAGGGTACTACATGAGGGAGAAAGATGTCTTCCCTGTAACGCACAGCTTTGAGATTGCCTGCAATGACAACAAGCTATGTCCGATGATGCTGTGACACACCGCCCCAGACCATGACGGACCCTCCACCTCCAAATCGATCCCGCTCCAGAGTACAGGCCTCGGTGTAACGCTCATTCCTTCAATGATAAGTGCGAATCCGACCATCACCCCCGGTGAGACAAAACTGTGACTCGTCAGTGAAGAGCACTTTTTGCCAGTCCTGTCTGGTCCAGCGATGGTGGGTTTGTGCCCATATGTGACGTTGTTGACGGTGATGTCTGATGAGGACATGCCTTACAACAGGCCTACAAGCCCTCAGTCCAGCCTCTCTCAGTCAATTGCGGAGAGTCTGAGCACGGATGGAGGGATTGTGCGTTCCTGGTTTAACTCGGGCAGTTGTTGTTGCCGTCCTGTACCTGTCCCTCAGGTGTGATGTTTGGATGAACCGATCCTGTGCAGGTGTTGTTACACGTGGTCTGCCACTGCGAGGATGATCAACTGTCCATCCTGTCTCCCTGTAGCGCTGTCTTAGGTATCTCAGTGTACAGACATTGAAATGTATTGCCCTGACCACATCTGCAGTCCTCATTCCTCCTTGCAGCATGTCTAAGGCACGTTAACGCAGATGAGCAGGGACTCTGGGCATCTTTCTTTGGGTGTTTTTCAGTCAGTAGAAAGGCCTCTTTAGTGTCATAAGTTTTCATAACTGTGACCTTAATTGTCTACCGTCTGTAAGCTGTTAGTGTTTTAATGACTGTTCCACAGGTGCATGTTCATGAATTGTTTATGGTTGATGGAACAAGCATGGGAAACAGTGTTTAAACCCTTTACAATGAAGATCTGTCAAGTTATTTAGATTTTTACTAATTATATTTTTTTCAACAATTGTTATAGTTATAGTTTATCTCAAATTTGGACTCATCAGACCAAAGGACCGATTTTCACCGGTCTAATGTCCATTGCTCGTGTTTCTTGGCCCAAGATAGTCTCTTCTTCTTATTGCTGTCCTTTAGTAGCGGTTTCTTTGCAGCAATTTGACCATGAAGGCCTGATTCATGCAGTCTCATCTGAACAGTTGATGTTGAGATGTGTTTGTTACTTGAACTCTGTGAAGCATTTTTTGGGCTGCAATCTGAGGTGCAGTTAACTCTAATGAACTTATCCTCTGCAGCAGAGGTAACTCTGGGTCTTCCTTTCCTGTGGTGGTCCTCATGAGAGCCAGTTTTATCATAGCGCTTGATGGTGGTTTTTGCGACTGTACTTGGAAGAAACTTTCAAAGTTCTTGACATTTTCTGGATTGACTAACCTTCATGTTTAAGAATAATGATGGATTGTCATTTCTCTTTGCTTATTTGAGCTGTTCTTGCCATAATATGGACTTGGTCTTTTACCAAATATGGCTATCTTCTGTATACCACCCCTACCTTGTCATAACAAAACTGATTGACTCAAACATATTAACAAGTCACACCTGTTAACTGAAATGCATTCCAGGTGACTACCTCATGAAGCTGGTTAAGAGTGTGCAAAGCTGTCATCAAGGCAAAGGGTGGCTATTTGAATAATCTCAAATATAACACATTTTGAATTGTTTAACACATTTTTGGTTACTACATGATTCCATATGTGTTACTTCATAGTTTTGATGTCTTCACCATTATTCTACAATGTAGAAAATAGTAAAAATGAAGAAAAACCATAGAATGAGTAGGTGTGTCCAAACTTTTGACTGGTACTGTATATCGTTAATCGCCCATAAGTTTGAATACACAGAGATATGAGTTTTTAAGCGATATTGCCCAGCCCTAACCTGAACACAAGCTAACATTTAGAAGCAGTCACAGGTGTCTCTAATTCATCTGCCAACATAGATCTAGTGTAGTCAACCAATTTATACTCTTGATATCCATTATCCTATACACCCATTTAAATGGCACTAGTTAATTATAAGGCTGGAATCTTATGCCACTGTTCCTCTTTAGTGGAATATTTTTTATGGAAGACAGTGTTGGCGCTACCTGCCGCACAAAACAAATGAAGAAGAGGAACTGGGTGCACTGGTTTGTTTTTATTTAGTCTCAGGTTCATTATGTGTGTAGTTTATAACATTGCCAAATGGGACAGAGAACCGACATGGATTATGCCTGTTAAGTAAGCCTTGTATTCAATAGGATACAGTTGAAGTTGGAAGTTTACATACAGCTTAGCCAAATACATTTAAACACAGTTTCACAATTCCTGAAAATGCCCTGTTTTGGGTCAGTTAGGATCACCACTTTATTTTAATTTGAAATGGCATAATAATAGTAGAGAGAATGATTTATTTCAGCTTTTATTTCTTTCATCACATTCCCAGTGGGTCAGAAGTTTACATACACTTAATTAGTATTTGGTAGCATTGCCTTTAAATTGTTTAACTTGGGTCAAACATTTCAGATAGCCTTCCACAAGCTTCCCACAATAAGTTTGTGTGAATTTTGGCCCATTCCTCCCGACAGAGCTGGTGTAACAGAGTCACGTTTGTAGGATCCTTGCTCGCACACGCTTTTTCAGTTCTGTCCACACATTTTCTATAGGATTGAGGTCAGGGCTTTGTGATGGCCACTCCAATACCTAGACTTTGCTGTCCTTAAGCCATTTCGACACAACTTTGCAAGTATGCTTGTGGTCATTGTCCATTTGGAAGACCCATTTGCGACCAAGCTTTAACTTCCTGACTGATGTCTTCAGATGTTGCTTCAATATATCCACATAATTTTCCTTCCTCATGACGTCATCTATTTTGTAAAGTGCACCAGTACCTCCTACAGCAAAGCATCCCCACAACATGATGCTGCCACCCCCGTGCATCACGGTTGGGATGGTGTTCTTCAGCTTCCCATTTTTCCTCCAAACATAGTGATGGTCATTATGGCCAAACAGTTCTATTTTAGTTTCATCAGACCAGAGGACATTTCTCCAAAAAGTATGATCTTTGTCCCCATGTGCAGTTGCAAACCGTAGTCTGGCTTTATGCCAGTTTTGGAGCAGTGGCTTCTTCCTTGCTGAGCGGCCTTTCAGGATATGTCGATATAGGACTCGCTTTACTGTGGATATAGATACTTTTGTACCTGTTTCTTCCAGCATCTTCACAATGTCTTTTGAGTTGTTCTGGGATTGATTTGCACTTTTCGCACCAAAGTACGTTCATCTCTAGGAGACAGAACGCGTCTCCTTCGTGATCGGTATGACGGCTGCGTGGTCCCATGGTGTTTATACTTGCGTACTATTGTTTGTACAGATGAACGTGGTACCTTCAGGTGTTTGGAAACTTATCCCAAGGATGAACCAGACTTGTGGAGGTCTACAATTCTGTTTCCGAGGTCCTGGCTGATTTCTTTGGATTTTCCCATAATGTCAAGCAAAGAGGCACTGAGTTTGAAGGTAGGCCTTGAAATACATCCACAGGTACACCTCCAATTGACTCAAATGATGTCAATTAGCCTATCAGAAGCTTCTAAAGCCATGACATAATTTTCTGGAATTTTCCAACCTGTTTAAACGCACAGTCAACTTAGTGAATGTAAACTTCTGACCCACTGGAATTGTGATATATTGAATTATAAGTTAAATAATCTGTCTGTTAGCAATTGTTGAAAAATGATTTGTGTCATGCACAAAGTAGATGTCCTAACCGACTTGCCAAACTATAGTTTGTTAACAAGAAATGTGTGGAGTGGTTAAAAAACTAGTTTTAATGACACCAACCTAAGTGTATGTAAACTTCAAACTTCAACTGTATCAACCAATATCAACATATGGGACTGTCTGGAAGAGAGGAGCTTTGTTTCAGCTCACCCAGTTCTAGACCAAAGGTGTCTGGACAGATAGACCATGTGAGATGTGTGACACTGCATACAATCCTTCGTATCCCCCTTAATTGCCATTGCCAAGCAACCCTGAAATAGAATTCCAACACTGACCTGTCACCTTATTGACACATTTAGTAACTGGCACACTTCCTAGAGAGAGAAAGAGAGAATTGCCTTTAATAATTCTGAATTTTCTTCTCATATAAAAAGGAATATAATAAAGTGCCTTCTGAAAGTATTTATACACCTTGACTTATTCCACGTTGTTGTATTACAGCCTAAATACAAAATGGATTAAATAGTTTTTTTCTCACCCATCTACACGCCATAATTACAAAGTAAAAAACATGTTTTTAGAAATGTTAGCAAATAATGAAATACATAAATATTGCATTTACATAAGTATTCACACCCCTGAGTCAATACTTTGTCAAACAACTTAGGAAGCATTTACAGCTGTGAGTCTTTCTGGGTAAGTCTCTAAGAGATTTCCACACCTAGATTGCGCAACATTTGCCCATTATTCTTTTCAAATTCTTCAAGCTCTGTCAAATTGGTTGTTGATCATTGCTAGACTACCATTTTCAGGTCTTGTCATAGATTTTTAAGTAGATTTAAGTCAAAACTGTAACTCGGACATTCACTGTCTTCTTAGTAAGCAACCCTGTGTAGATTTGGCCTTGTGTTTATGGTTATTGTCCTGCTGAAAGGTGAATTCATGAAAAGTAATGTGTTGCATTGGATTTTCCCCAAAGATAATTGCTTGCCACATTTTTAGCACTATTTCTAAGGGCATTGTTGCAAACAGGATTCTTTTGCACAGGCTTCCTTCTGTTGACTGTCAATTATTTTAGTATTGTGGAGTAACTACAATGTTATTGATCCATCCTCAGTTTTCTCCTAACTCTGTAACTGTTTTAAAGTCAGCATTGACCTCATTGTGAAATCCCTGAGCGGTTTCCTTCCTCTCCGGCGACTGAGTTAGGAACGACACCTGTGTCTTTGTAGTGACTGGGTGTATTGATACGCCATCCAAAGTGTAATGAATAACTTCATCATCTACCAATAGGTGCCCTTCTTTGCGAGGTATTGGAAAACTGCTCGACTGAGGGACCTTCTAGATAAATGTATGTGTGGGGTACAGAGATAAGGTTGTAAATCAAAAATCATGTTAAACACATATTGCACATAGCGTGAGTCCATGCAATGTATTATGTGACTTGTTAAGCAAACGTTTACTACTGAACTTATTAAGGCTTGCCATAACAACGGAGTTGAATATTTATTGACTCAAGACATTTTAGCTTTTCATTTTTTATTAATTTTTAAACCTTTCCAAAAATATAATTCCACTTTGAGATTATGGGTTATTGTGTGTAGATAAGTGACACAGCATCTCAATGTAATCCATTTAAAATTCAGGCTGTAACACAACAAATGTGGAAAAAGGTGAGGGGTGTGAACACTTTCTAAAGGTATATGTCCCTAGAGTTGGAAAAATGTGCAGCAGTGCAGCAATGAGAGCTCTTTCTTTCATTCCTCAATCCCATATTGTCCAATAGGGATTTTAACCTATGACAAACTATGTTTGTATAGAACAAGTTATTCCTCACATAAACCCTTAAATCATATGCAATTTGAAATAATTCCATCTAGTGAGGCAGATATAAGCTAAGGTTTCAACATCCTAATGTCAATGGCACAAAAAAAGGTGTCTGATGGATAACTGTGGATCTAAACTTTCCAATGATATATGATTAAAGGGTACACCTGAGCAAGAACTTGTTGTATACTGACATTGTCATAGGTTGAAATCCCTATGGGAGAAATTAATGGGGTGGAGGGATGAAAGAAAGAGTGATAACACAGAGAAAGCTCCCATTGCTGCACTGCTATCACACATTTTCCAACTCAAAGGACATTTCAAGAAAATCACTATGAGATATCGACAACCCAAGGGAGCCTGACCGACCCCCCTGGCTCATGGATTATTTGTAATTTGTTTGCATTAGAATTTTAAGCACTGCAGTGCACTACAGCTCCGGAATTATTCACATTGTTGTTAAAAATCACTTGTCTCGCAGACAGCGTCTTCACATCTTTTTCATTCTTTTCACAATATCGGACTGATTTGTATGTGGGCGTGGATCAGATATTGTGTTGCCTATATTTTGTCAGTAGTAGGCTAATCAACATAATTGTATCCAATTTAAAATCACTACAAACATGCTAGATACAAGTCACCAATACTTTAACCCCATTGGGATGTATTTAAAAAATATATATAATTGAAAAATTAAAGATGCACTATGCAGAAATCGCTCCGGCATTTCCTGGTTGCTAAAATTCGAATAGTCCGCCTAATTTCAGTTTGTGACAAAACAAGCAAGTATAGTGTAGAGAATCATTGTACCATCTAAACCGCTGTAAAATATATTTTCCATAACCAAAAATATTGTATTTTCAGCTGTTTGAAGCTGGTGTACAAACCCAAAGTAAAAGAAGTGAAAACAAAATGTAAGACTGGGAAGCAAAGAAATAGTGCACATAGAACAGCAAATAGATGTGCTGCTACCAACATTTTGAATTACAAACAGGTAAATCACTTCCTAGACTTGCTTTCAAAGAGAATGACAGCTCTACAACTTACAGTTCTATGTGAATTTGGTCGGGTTGCCCAAAAAGTGACATATTGCAGCTTTGAAAGCCACTGTTAGAGTTATCATTTAGCTTACGTTGATTATGAAGCTGTAGTATCAACATAAGTTATCACTATAGTGTCAATAATCCTCCCAAATGTATGTGTCTTGTTGTTATGTAATTCTTAATTGTGTCATTGAACCAGTTCAGACACCAGTGTAACAAGTTGACTCTATGGGAGAATCACAATAATTAATTAATGACAAGATCACTAATTATTTACTGAATGGTCATTCAAAAATGTTTAATTAGACTAAAACTGTATTTGGCAAAATTCTGAACTTAAGTTGTTAGGTGACAGTTGTGTTAATGTCCATGTTAGGCTGTGTGAATGACAACTACAATATTGAATTCATTCATTTGTCAGGGAGCATGTGACTGTTTTCACAAAGGTGCACAAATTTCATACATTACACCGGATTTAGCGCAAGCTCATTTTGATCTGCAGCCCCTGTTGCTCATATTACAGAATGACAAAGACATAGATCTACTGTGAATGATACAAGATACACTGGATCAATAGAAATAGCCCTACTGTGAATGATACAAGATACACTGGAACAATAGAAATAGCCCTACTGTGAATGATACAAGATACACTGGAACAATAGAAATAGCCCTACTGTCACGTTCTGACCTTAGTTCTTTTGTTATATCTTTGTTTTAGTATGGTCAGGGCGTGAGTTGGCTGGGTTGTCTATGTTAGTTTTTCTATGATTTGCTATTTCTGTGTTTGGCCTGGCCTGGTTCTCAATCAGAGGCAGCTGTCAATCGTTGTCCCTGATTGAGAACCATATTTAGGTAGCCTGTTTTCTATTGTGTTTCGTGGGTGATTATTTTCTGTTTTCTGTTGTGTGTATGCACCAGCAAGAACTGTTTTCGGTCGTTTCTCGTTATTTTAGTTATTTCCGTGTTCACATAATAAATATGGACACATAGCACGCTGCATCTTGGTCCTCCTCTTCTTCCACCATCGACGACCGTTACACCTACTGTGAATGATACAAGATACACTGGATCAATAGAAATAGCCCTGCTGTGAATGATACAAGATACACTGGATCAATAGAAATAGCCCTACTGTGAATGATACAAGATACACTGGAACAATAGAAATACCTCAACACAACCTTTAAAAGGAATATATGCAAATAGATCGTTTCACATACAATGTTTTTATATCATCAATTTAGATTGAAATTGGAAACGGTTTCTGGCTGTGATTTTAAGGTACTGTATAGCCTTGCAGCTGCCAATGTGATTCATATGGTGTCTTCAGATCCTACTTTGTCTCCTTCTTGCCACATTGAAGGCCTGGCAGAAAATATTCACCTGATGTATAAATACCACCTTTCTCTGACCAATTATAGCTACTAGGTACTTGGAGTCACAGAATCCTGTTGGGTTTTTAACTCTCCAGTGAGAGTGGACGTGTGTGACATGTTCATTTGTGTGCAGCAACGTGAGGGTTGGCAAATAGCTGTGCTGCTACCAACAATCTGAATTACAAACAGCGAAATCTACATTTAGATTCAGGATGTCATACACTGTGAGATTTCCTGAACGTGACCTTGGCTTTGAAGTTAGAAATCAACCACAAATTGTGGAAAAAAAATGAGAGAGGGAAGAAGCGGGAGATTAAAGATACAGAGAGAGAAGATGAGAAATAGATAGGAGTGAGTCACTGCAGTATGCCGTTTGGATCAGCTTGGGATCTGATAGCATGCTTGTTTTAAAGGGCACTTCACAAGGGGACTGTCTTATCATTCAACGCCCAATCCATCTCCTACACTACCACAATAACAAGAACCACTTCTTAGCGACATGGTAACCATGACTGGTTGAACAGATTGGGGTGCACAATACTTAGGAAATCAGTGTGACCCTAATCTCAAGGGAAGTCACACAGTGCATGGATGAGGCAGCACAGAAACGTGTCGATTCTAGAAACATGGACAAGGGGACAGAAAGAGAGAGAAAGGAAGAGAATTGAAGAGAAAGCGTGAGGGAGGGTTGAAGTTGGAAAAGGTCAAGTTGAAGAGATGAGATAGAGAAAAATAGATAGAGAGCAGTAGTTGTAATCTGGGCTTTAAGGCTTTCTATGGGTATTAAAGCCAGGACACTTATTAGATTGGACTGAGTGTTTCCCCTCAGCGCAGGCACTAATTGGATATGACAAAATCAGGGCCCTGAAGTCAAAGCAACGGTGGAAAAAGTACCCAATTGTAAAAAATAAAATTAAAAAAGACTCAAGTAAAAGTGAAAGTCACCCAGTAAAATACTACTTGAGTAAAGGTCTAAAAATATGTTGTTTGAAATATACTTAAGTATCAAAAGTAAATGTAATTGTTAAATTATACTTAACTATCAAAAGTAAAAGTAAAAGTATAAATATTTTCTAATTATTTTAATTAAGAATACCAGATGCCTTGATTTTCTTGTTTTTTTAATTTACGGATAGCCAGAGGCACACTCCAACACAGACATCATTTTCAAACAAAGGTTTAGTGTCTAGTCAGTCCACCAAATCAGACGCAGTAGGGATGACCAGGGATTTTCTCTTTAAATGCACGAATTCGACAATTTTCCTGACCTGCTAAGCATTAAAAATGTAGTGAGTACTTTTGCATGTCAGGGAAAATGTATGGAGTAAAAAGTACATCATTTTCTTTAGGAATGTAGTGAAGTAAAAGTAAAAGTTGTCAAAAATATAAAAAGTAAAGTACAGATACCCCCAAAAACTACTTAAGTAATACTTTCAATTTCATTTTTACTTTACACCCCTTGTGTCTGAGAGCCTGGACCTGTGACGGAGGGGATGGTGTACACACCATATGGCAACAATGCCAAGCCAAGCCATGTATACACGGTGAGCTAATGATGCTTTCTATACACAAATAGGCTCTGAATCCAAGCTTTGAGAAGGATATGAGGGAAAAGGTGTCTCTGTGTGTGTGTGTGTGTGTGTGTGTGCGTGCGTGTGCGTGTGCGTGTGTGTGTGTGTGTGTGTGTGTGTGTGTGTGTGTGTGTGTGTGTGTGTGTGTGTGTGCTCGCTTGTGCGTGCATGGGTGAAGGTATGCATGCGTGTTAATTCAATTAACGGCTCTCTGCAGAGCAAAGAACATTCAAGGTGAACAACACTAACACTGCATGTGCCTTGTAAATTGGTTCATTGGCTGTAACAAATATAGTAGGTATTTATGAGAGAGGAGAATAGAGATAGAAAGAATGAAACAGAGTGAGACAGAGAGAGACCTCCTGCCCAATGTATGACCATATTAGAGACACATTCCCTCAGATTACACAGATCCACAAAGAATTTGAAAACAAACCCAATTTGGATAAACTCCCATATCTACTGGGTGAAATTCCACAGTGTGCCATCAGAGCAGCAAGATTTGTGACCTGTTGCCACAAGAAAAGGGCAACTAGTGAAGAACAAACACCATTGTAAATACAACCCATATTTATGCTTATTTGTTTCCCCTTGTGTACTTGAACCATTTGTACATTGTTACAACACTGTATATATACATAATATGATATATATAATGTCTTTATTGTTTTGAAACTTCTGTATGTGTAATGTTTGCTATTAATTGTTATTGTTTATTTCACTATTTGTATATTATCTACTTCACTTGCTTTGGCAATGTTACAGTTTTTCTCAATTGCTAAAACACTAAAACCCATTGGCTGAACAAAGTTCTCAGTTGCCTGGACTCATTTAGCTAATTATGCAGTCTGTTGTCAATACCTTAAACCATTTCACATGATAAAACACAATTTGCAGATCTCTCTTAGACTTTCAGCAAAACTCTAAACACATTCTCATTCTCAAAACACATTCTGCACTCTAATGCACATGTCATCCATACTGGTAAACACAAGTGGCAACAATCAAATACAAATAGAGAACATATGTCATTGATTGAACAAATGATGCGACACAACCAATATAAGCCAGTTCAGAGAGCAAACAGGTTGTTGAAGGTGGGAAGGAGAAAGTCTGAGAATGGATACTGTAGTACAGTGCATTGTAGGCTGTATACTGTACAATTGATGAATTGTATGGCCCTGAACATTGTGCTTTCCATTTATTAACAGTACTGACTGCTCAATAGATTTTGACTGGTTGCAGGTTCATATCAACAAAGAACAAGAATTACAGTATCACAGAGACAAAGGACAAGTTTGTGAGATGCAGGGTACAGTACTGTAAAAACAGGGGGAAGAACAAAAAACAAAATTGCAAAGAGCAAAGCAGAGTAGTAATTTCTGATCAATTTTGAGCTACTATGATAGAACATGTTTTCGTTCATCAAAAGACAATGACGAAAAAATATGAATATATTTTTAGATTAAAAATGTACTTCTCCCTGAGAATTGTATGTTTTGTACAATGTGTTTTCTATTTTTCGGTGTATTGTTTACTGACTGCTTGAGAGTGTATATCATTTTGATCACTTTAAAAAATATATATATATTTTTAATTTGACCCCTTTTTCGTGGTATCCAATTGTTTTAGTAGCTACTATATCGATACACAACCCAACCAAGCCGCACTGCTTCTTAACACAGTGCGCATCCAACCCGGAAGCCAGCCGCACCAATGTGTCGGAGGAAACACTGTGCACCTGCCAACCTTGGTTAGCGTGCACTGCGCCCAGCCCGCCACAGGAGTCACGATGAGACAAAGATATCCCTACCGGCCAAACCCTCCCTAACCTGGACGACGCTAGGCCAATTGTGTGTCGCCCTACGGACCTCCCGGTCGCGGCCGGTTGCAACAGAGCCTGGGCGTGAACCCAGAGTCTCTGGTAGCCCTTAACCACTGCGCCACCCGGGAGGCCCTGATCACTTTGTTTATGATTTGAGAGCAGTGTTTGATTTTGAACACAGGTAAAACTGTTTTGAGGCGAATGTTTCATTTTGCAAGAGGAGTCAGAGGTTGTGTAAATAGTGCTTGAAGATTAGGTTTTGTGTTTAATGTTTTCTGGAAATGGAGCAAGGTTTCAGAAATTGTGTTTTAGCATTTGAGAAAAACTGTAACACGTTTCCCATGCCAATAAAGCCCCTTGAATTGAATTGAGAGACAGAGAGAGAGAGAGACGGACGACGACTGAGAGAGAGAGAGATAGAGACAGAAAGACAGACAGACAGACAGACAGACAGACAGACAGACAGACAGACAGACAGACAGACAGACAGAGAGTGTACATTGTTAAAACACTGTATATATATATGATATTTGTAATGTCTTTATTGTTATTTTCACTTTTGTATATTATCTACCTCACTTGCTTTGGCAATGTTAACACATGTTTCCCATGCCAATAAAGCCCCTTGAATTGAATTGAATTGGGAGTGAGAGAGCGAGAGAGAGAGAGAGAGAGAGAGAGAGAGAGAGAGAGAGAGAGAGAGAGAGACACAGAGAGAGAGAGAGAGAGAGAGAGAGAGACAGACAGACAGACAGACAGACAGACAGACAGACAGACAGACAGACAGACAGACAGTGAGAGAAAGGGAGAGAGAGAGAGAGAGAGAGAGAGAGAGAGAGAGAGAGAGTATATAAGGGGATAACTTGAGATGAGAACCAGAGAAATAAACAGCATGAAAGACGTTATTCAGTGTGGCCAAAGTTCAAAGGCAGCGCCGAGAGGCATTCACAGTAACATACCCCAACATGAAGAAGCAGAACACTGAGGGGGAAATTATGCCTTTGATTTGATCTGATGTGAGTTCTCATATTGCAGTCTCATTTAATGTTATACACTTGAGGTTCCCCATCGTCCCCTTACATTCTGCTTTTAAAACTCTGAGGTTTTCTCATGGAGTCTAAGACTTTGGCTATCCTTTAAATGTGGTAAAAATGCATTCATTTGGATTGAAATTAGAGATTTATACTAAAATCCTATTTCAGAGCCATATTTAGTTTAAACAGACCAACCTAACCCACCAATAAAATATAACTTTAATGAGAAATAACAGTTAATTTTAGTTTCATTTCTGATCATTGAACATTATAGCAAATAGTCAATGTATATACTTGCCATATGTAGACTTTTACCACTCAATCTAATTGGTTACAGATTGAGTTATTTTTCATTGTACACATCCTCGGATGTTGGGTTCAAAACATCAGGACTGGAACTGAATTGAACCCGATATAATATAAACACTGAGTATACAAAACATATTTTTCCATGACAGACTGACCAGGTGAAAACTGTGATCCCTTATTGATGTCACCTGTTAAATCCACTTCAATCAGTTTAGATGAAGGGGAGGAGACAGGTTAAAGAAGGATTTTTAAGCCTTGAGACAATTGAGACATGGATTGTGTGTGTACCATTCAGAGGGTGATTGGACAAGACAAAAAATGTAAGTGCCTTTGAATGGGGTATGGTAGTAGGTGCCAGATGCACTGGTTGGTATCAAGAACTGCAACGCTGCTGGGTTTATCAAGCTCAACAGTTTCCCATGTGTATCAAGTAGTCCACCAAAGGACATCCAGCCAACTTGACACAACTGTGGAAAGCATTGGAGTCAACATGGGATGGCATCCCTGTGGAATGCTTTCAACCCCTTGTGTAGGACATGCCCCAATGAATTGAGGCTGTTCTGATGGCAAAAGGGGGTACAACTTAATATTAGGAAGGTGCTCTTAATGTTCGCTATACTCAGTGTATATAACCATGCCCACATGACTTATTCTGAAAACTGGAAGAGGGGGGTCTACCTGGTGGGAGTTTTACAGTACCCAAGACCATTACGTCATTTAATTTGATCATGGGAAAAGAAAGCTTTCACAAAGTGGGTTCAGTTGAATTTTGAGAGCGTTAATGCATGCTCCTCCCTCAAACACAGACACACAGGTCTGCAAAACAATTACACATACAATGTGCCATATGTCTTGATACTGTACATCAACAAAATATTTCTCAAAAGTCCACTTTACGTTCTCCAGCTCAATGTCGTTTAGATGAGTCTGTCTCTTTAAAACAGGGGGAAATGGTTGACAGGACTTGTCAACAGTCATTATGAAATCCTGTATCCAGGCTATTTCTTGGCCCACCATTCACTCTTTCCCAGTAGTGTTGTCTGCTACAGCACAGGTTCTTTCCAAGCCAAACAAAGAAGCTATAACGACCCAACAACTTCCACATTTAAGCTTCAATGTAATAAAAAATGCTATGTTTACTTTTAATCTGTGTCAGACAATACCTGCAGTGCAACAGTAAACAAATCAGGAGAAAACAAACTCCGCGAACCTACAGCAGAGGTTTTCTAAAGACCTTTGTAGGCTCAGTAAGTCTTGCGTAATGTTTGCGAAGTCTGCCCACAAGAGATTATAGACACAGTCACAGCTAAGCATACCCTTATTACACATGTATCTCTTACTGAATAGAACACACCAATGAACTAATCATATATCCAGATAATATTATGCTATTCTACTTACTGCATATGTCATTTTTTATAAGCATGTCAGACAACACTGGGTATATTTATACCCCTGTCATTCAGGCTTTTAGTGTGTTAAGTGCAGGGTTGGGTAGGTTACTTTCTAAATGTAATCCGTTACAGTTACTAGTTACCTGTCCAAAATTGTAATCGGTAACGTAACTTTTGGATTACCAGAACTCAGTAATGTAATCTGATTACATTCAGTTACTTTTAGATTACTTTCCCCTTAAGAGGCATTAGAAGAAGACAAAAAATGTATGTTACCAATTGAACAACTTCTATTGCAGGATAAATCAATGTTAAAGTTTACATAGCTGGCCATATATGGATGTTACATTTGACTTTATGGGTTGGTTATGTAGGCTTCCTCTAACCCATCACTTTCTACTACATATAATAATACGATTCAAATATATCTTTACATTAAAAAAGTCTATCAGAATTCCAGTTATTCTAATAAAGGTCATACCCCTTGATCTTCAAGAATAGGACTTGGAAATATGGAAGTATAGATTAGCCATAATGTTTTACCTGAGCACCAAAACAATGAACTTATTAGCCAGCCCTACTCTGTTGTTTATGATTTTGTTGTCATGGTGAACTGATTGGGATCATTGATTTGAGTTGAAAAATGAATGCTGTGCTCATGGAATGGCATGCTTTGATCAATAATAAATGATATCTGTGTCGCCGTAGACCACACCACAGCAGTCGCACCATTGGAAGACATAGCTTGAACTGTATCCTACAAAAGCCTATTCCTGCTCTTTTCCCACGAGCCATCAAACACATTTGGTGTCATCATAGTGGTCTTCGACTTGTGGTCAGACTCGCTCAGGTGGAACAAACTTAATGTGCTCCTTTTTTCAATGCTGATTTGAATGTCATTAAGAAAACAGAGAAGTGTCAAAGATTTTTTTTTGTCGTAAACATCCTTTCTGAATGTAATCCTTGAAGTAATCATCTAGTTTTTCAAAAGTATCTGTAATCCGATTACAATTTTTATTGCTTATTATGTTACGGATTACAGTTACTGTGTTTTGTAATCCCTTACATGTAACGGACTCCCCAACCCGGGTTAAGTGGATGTTCAGACTGTTGGCTCATGGAGAGTCTATATTGAACTTCCCCAGATTTTCTCCTCCTCCCATACTTCAGTCCAGCCTTGTGGGTTCAGTGGTATTGGTCTCACTCTCAGTGTCACACCCACACTGTTGAAAATGTACAGATAGATGGAGCAAGAGAGCGAGATAGAGGGTGTGTGTGTGTGAGAGAGGGAGAGAGAGAGAGAGAGAGAGAAAGAGAGAGAAATGTTGCTTAGAGATGCGATGAGGATAGAGGGAGAGAAAGGAAAACCCTAAAACGTGACAGGGAGTGATGGGAGGCAAAGCATCAGATGGTGAAAAGAGAGGAAAACCTTTAAGCCACTCTCAGATTGTCACTGACAGCTGTTAACTGATAGCTGAGAGGAGGATATACAGGCAATTAGGGAGAGGTCGGGAAACACTCATAGTGGAAGAGAGAGACCGGCATGGAAATACTCATAGGGAAACAATGATATGCAGTTCATTATTCCTAGTTGCTGTCATTATTATGTTGCTATACCATTCATCTAGGTAGGACCTTTCTGTCGCCGTGGCAATGGGGAAATGTAGGCATGGGCCTCCAAGTGCCAAGCCCTGTTGGCTGGTGATCTTCCTGGCGAGGGTAGGTGAGTTGGAGCTGGAGGGTGCATGCGGACAGGAAATGAGGCCACAAGCGAGGAATTATGGGATTGGCAAGCACCCCAAAACCACCGTAAATGAAAGAGTCTCAGAACAAAAGGGATGGTGTTGAAATAGCCTGCATATTGTACGAATCTGTTCTGTGTGTATCTGCCTAAGATCTGAGGTCTGTCTCTGATCTAAATACATTTTATTTTACAACTCATTTATATTTCTCCCAAATGTTACTGTCATTTTATTTTTGTAAACATTGCTATACAATGTCCAAATGTCCTTGTCCTTCATCGACTTTACTCATCTGTGGCATCCTTGTTCAAAGTAAAACCGTGTCAACAGAAGTATGCTAGGGGACTGACTGTCTGCAAAACAGGTTCCACTGATCACATGCAGACACCTCCCACTATCCACCTGCAGAGGGCAGACTAACTCTACTGAGCAGGGACTGTGAATGGTTTTATACCATTACATCTAACTACAGATGAGAGATTAGGGATAAGATTATCAGAGCTTCACGGTGTCATATAGTTCACATGCAGACCATAGGTTTATGCTGTCTAATTCACAAGTGAATATGGCCTGAACATAGTTAATCTCAATGGCTTAACTAGCTCACTGATTACCTGTAAAATGCTTAAAAAACATTATATATTTTTATAGTTAATCCTTACATGCAACATCTCATAATTCTTAAACAGTTCTCGGAAGTACTACACTGAGTAATGACTGTGTTAGTCTGTCCACACTCATGTTCATATACAATGTCATTGTCATGGCCATCTCTAAACTATAGAGAGAGTCTGCTAAAGAGAAGGAGTTGATGGGGTTTGTTGAGTACATCCCTGCTGTGTTCTGTGCTCTGTGTATGTGTCTGTCTGTGGACTGTCTGTCTGTCACTTGCTGGTTACATTCTGTGTTGGCGTGTTGTGTTATTGGTTCAACACATGTTATTACACAGACCTCAACAAACCACAGACGGACAGAGGGAGTGAGGGGCGAGAGAGAGGGGGTGAGAGAGAGGGTCAGAGAGGGGGAGAGAGGGAGGGGCGACAGAGAGGGGGAGAGAGGAAGGGGGCGAGAGAGAGTGTCAGATGGCAGAGAGTGCACAAAGGGTGGGAGGACTGATCAAATATAGATGAAAAGCAAGAAATCATAGGAAATATGAAAGAGCGAAAGTGTCCCAGTAAAAGGTACAGGTGTTTAACTCAGACATGAGGAGGGGTAGAAGGACTAGGATTATTATAACACCTGTTATACCCTACATAGACAGAGAAATTCGACAATAAAGTTCAGGACTAGGATTATTATAAAACCTGTTATACCCTACATAGACAGAGAAATTCAGCTATAAAGTTCAAGTATAGATTCCAAAAAAGAGAAGACATACTGAGCTCAGAGTTGGTTGTGGATAATTAGTGGGGAGCCTATAGCCAAAGGAAGAGGAGAAAAGTACTGTTGTGTTGAGGCAGGAAAAATAGAAAGAGAGAGAGAGAGTGAGTGAATAAGATAGAGAATTATTTATAGATGAGCAGACTGTTGCATTTAAGTCTTTGTGGTTATGCATAACAATAACTATGGGGATTTGGTTTGAGGACCTGCCTCTAAAACAGATTGCAAAGGGAGAGTTTGCCTGTCCACTGCTTTCATATCATTGCATTCAACACCCTTTTTTGAAAGCCATGATTCTGTATGTGAATGCGCAATTTTATGTACAGTACCAGTCAAAAGTTTGGACACACTCATTAAAGGGTTTTTCTTTATTTTTTTATATTTTTTTCTACTTTGTAGAATTATAGTGAAGACATCAAGACTATGAAATCACACATATGGAATCATGTAGTAACCAAAAAAGTGTTAAACAAATCAAAATATGTTTTATATTTGAGATTCTTCAAAGTAGACACCCTTTGCCTTGATGACAGCTTTGCACACGCTTGGCATTCTCTCAACCAGCTTCCCCTGGAATGCTTTTCTAACAGTCTTGAAGGAGATCCCACATATGCTGAGCACTTGTTGGCTGCTTTCCTTCACTCTGCGGCCCAACTCATGGCAAACAATCTCAATTGGGTTGAGGTCGGGTGATTGTGGAGGCCAGGTCATCTGATGCAGCACTCCATCACTCTCCTTCTTGGTCAAATAGCCCTTACACATACTGGAGGTGTGTTTTGGGTCATTGTCCTGTTCAAAAACAAATGATAGTCCCACTAAGTGCAAACCAGATGGGATGGCTTGTCGCTGCAAAATGCTGTGGTAGCCATGCTGATTAAGTGTGCCTTGAATTCAAAATAAATCACAGACAGTGTCACCAGAAAAGCAACCCACACCATCACACCTTCATGCTTCACGTGGGAACCACACGTGCGGAACCATCATCCGTTCACCTACACTGCGTCTCACAAAGACATGGCGGTTGAAACCAAATATCTCAAATTTGGACTCATTAGACCAAAGGACAGATTTCCACCGGTCTAATGTCCATTGCTCGTGTTTGTTGGCCCAAGCCAGTCTCTTCTTCTTATTGGTGTCCTTTAGTATGGGTTTCTTTGCAGAAATTATACCAGGAAGGCCTGATTCATGCAGTCTCATCTGAACACACCTGTTAATTGAAATACATTCCAGGTGACTACCTCATGAAGCTGGTTGAGAGAATGCCAAGAGTGTGCAAAGCTGTCATCAAAGCAAAGGGTGGCTACTTAGAAGAATCTCAAATCTAAAATATATTTAGATTTGTTTAACACTTTTTTGTTTACCACATGATTCCATATGTGTTATTTCATAGTTTTGATGTCTTCACTATTATTCTACAATGTAGAAGATAGTAAAAATAAAGAAAAACCCTTGAATGAGTAGGTGTCCAAACTTCTCAACTTCGTCTGTGTGCAGTGTGTGTGCATGTGTCTCTGTGTGTGTATTGTTCACATTTGACACCATATGTTATCCTGTCTTGTGTCAGTGTATCTCTGTTACAGTGAATGTGTGTGTTTGTGAATGTATCAAACGTGTTAATAAAAGGATGGAGTTAAATATTCTTGTGACTGTACTGTCTGTTTAGGTATTTGATATGTCTGAGTGTGTATGTACCTACCTCAAACTGCTGACAGGGTAGAATGAGTGTTGGCATTGTGCACGACAGTTTGTTGGTATTGGCACTGAGGAAGTGTAGGGGGAACTGAGGCAAGAGAGACTGAGATTACTTAAAAGGAGAAAGTTGGATAGTGCTCTCAAACAAGGAATATTATCAGATTAAACTGTGGAATGCAGACAGAACTATACTCACACACACATACTGTACGCACACATGCACACACGCACTTTTCAAAGTATACCTCTCTCCTTGACTGACCCCACTAATTGATACATTTAACCTCATCCTCGAATAAACCGTAACAGCTTGCACATGTATCTTATACACAGACATGCTGTCTCGTTGTCAAATCCAAACCGTTGTCTAGCGAGCCCAAACAGCCAAGAACACAATATTCTGGTAAATATTATGAAAACAAGTATTATCATAATTGTTGACAAAGCTGCACAGAGATATTGCTGTAATAAAGTTTTTCCTCCTTGATTTCGTATAATTCACAAAGGGCGTATACAAGAGAATGTAGAGCAATTCATTTCAAAGGGAATGGCAGACAAAACACAATGAATTAATTCAGGAAATGATTTATAATTGGTGTTTAAGTAATAACCTGTTGAGCAGTGGAGAGAGAGATGTTTGGATTTGGCAATGTTCAGCTAGCTGCCTGTTCCTCCTTCCCACTGACAGTTAGAGGAGACGTGTTTGTTGCTGAGATGTGGGACTGAATAAACATACTTTATTGGCAAAGCAAGAGGAGAAATAGCAAACATCAAAATAACAACTCTGTCATAACAAGTATCTGTCATGAATGCATATTCTACAAGAGCCAGCTGAAATGTTAAACCTGGAGAGCATATACTTTACAGTTCTGATGAATTGAAGAGGTAACTTACCTAACTTTCACTCCACCCTGCACAAGGCCCATGCAGGCTTGTCACAGGCCAGCTAAGGACTGGGACAGTAGTGGGACCATTGTTGGTTCATAGGGAGACGTAATGTCTGCATACGTCCAGTCTCGTAACATCCCCCACTGGACGACGTATTGGTGGAGCTACGGCATGATATCACACTGTTGTTTACTGTTCGTATTTCCTCATTTTATTGAGTCATTTTCTAAATGTGTCTGCAGCTAAATGTGTCTACTGTCATCTAATAACTTGAGACAGTGAATCATAGCAACGACTATTACAAAAATATGTTGGAAAAATAGCTAGAAAAACACAAATGTTGTGTTTGTGTGGGTTCTGTTTCTCCCACTAGCCAGCAAACCAGCTGATAGAGCCCCAAAGTACACCTATACCTGTTAGACAGCTTCAAATAGAGAGAGAAGACTGTCTTGTGAATGTTTAGGGACCTGATGTTTGGGGTTACGGTGTCAATATTTCCAGGCTCTCACTTTCTCTGTTTCTTTCCGTTTCCCGCCTACTCTAACCTTCTGCCTCTGTCTCTCCCCTAGATTTTTTGAAAAAAATATCTACATCAAACAAGACTATCTTGGCATTGTAATGATCGGGCCGTGTTCCAAAGCTCTTAAATCAATATAAATATCAGTGAAAGCAGGACAAAAATAACATAAATACACACATATGCTCCCTCTCATGTTTGTCTTGTTGCATTCCTCTCTCTCTTATGATCCCTCTCCCTTTTCTTTCAGCCTCTCTCCTTCCTGTTGATGTTTGTAGAAGGAAATAGGATCTTTAATATTGCCATTAGATATTCAACTTCGGCACGACCGCTCATGCCCAGTGTTGTAACCCTAATATGACCACATCACTAACCCTGTATGAACCAGAGCACCAAATGTCTGTTTGACAACATGTGCCTACGCCCCTGCCTTAATTTTGACAGTGCCTTCTGAAAGTATTCATACCTCTTGACTTATTCTACATTTGGTTGTGTTACAGCCTGAATTCAAAATTGATTAAATAGATGTTTTCTCTATCGCCGATCTACACACAATACTTCACAATGACAAAGTGAAAATGTTTTTAGACATTTTTGAAAATTGGTTGAAATTAAAATGCTGAAATATTCCATTTATATAAGTATTCACACCCCTGAGTCAATAGTTTTTGGAAGCACCTTTGGCAGTGATTACAGCTGTGAGTCTTTCTGGGTAAGTCTCTATTAAGGGTGTTTCACACTTGGTCCCTTTCAGCCATTTTTGTGAACTTAGTGCAGTTTGCTTAACTTTGTGTGCAGTGCAAACACTCCAAAGGAACTCAGACCACTCAAATGAGCCCCTGAAGAGAACCGAACTGAGACCACCTCGAGTGTTGGTCTGAGTTTGGTTCGCTTGAATTCCGTGGTCCGGTTCCCTTTTTTAGGGAAATGTGAACACAAAACTCCACAGGTTCGCTTGTAATTATTCCCGCACCACACACTAACCTACCATGCCATAGACACTCACATTGGTGCGACAAAAAAATAAAATAATGATGCGCGGAAAAAACGTATTCTCTTTTTGGATATTGCTTAGCGATTGTCAAGGATACACAGACATTCCAAAATATGTGTGGAGTTTTTAGTTCAGATTATTTGTTTTGACTATGTGATCTGTAGGTTAAGAGAGCTTCATAAACTGTTTGTTCGATTGTGGGGTTTGAATTGTGTGAGAAGACAAAAACATTGGGTATAAAATCTATTCTAGCTCTTAAAGGGACAGTAGCCTACATTGCGTGTACATGTTTAATTATAGCGTTCTTTAATCTGCATGTATTATTCTGCTATTTATTCTGTTACCAATAATTGTTGCATATTAATAGTATCTTCTGATTACACTTATTATGTCTCACCTTTTAATTATATGCAATCTATTAGCTTCCAAAATGAAAGTAGGTATATGGTAGAGTATATCTAGCTGTCCGATAACACATTCTGATGGAATGGCTTATCCTGCACAGTGCATTGAGGGAATGTTGGAAAAAAATCTTGGTTCCTTTCTAAACATAGCAATGAGAATGCAAAGAGGATTTGGATCACAAAATAGGTGACGTGAACAGGCAAAATAGTTAAAATCAAATTTTATTGGTCACATACACATGGTTAGCAGATGTTAATGCAAGTGTAGCGAAATGTTTGTGCTTCTAGTTCCGACAGTGCAGTAATATCTAACAAGTAATCTAACAATTTTCCAACAACTACCTAATATACACAAATGTAAAGGGATGAAATAAGAATATGTATATAAATATGTACATAAATATATGGATGAGCGATGGCCGAGCGGCATAGGCAAGATTAAATAGATGGTACAAGATACAGTATATACATATTAGCTGAGTAATGTAATATATGTAAACATTATTAAAGTGGCATCGTTTAAAGTGACTAGTGATCCATTTATTAAAGTGGCCAGTGATATGAGTCTGTATGTATGCAGCAGCCTCTCTGAGTTAGTGATGGCTGTTTAGCAGTCTGATGGCCTTGAGATAGAAGCTGTTTTTCAGTCTCTCGGTCCCAGTCTCTCAGTCCCAGCTTTGATGCACCTGTATTGACCTCGCCTTCTGGATGGTAGCGGGGTGAACAGGCAGTGAACAGGCAGCTGAGTCCTCATTCAAAGGCAAGGGCAGTTAATACAACGAGAACTGAGATCTAGCTCTTTTTTTACCTCAGAGTTCACTTTAAAGAGGACTGAGATAGGTTATTTTAAAGGGGACTATATGTGAAAACCCTAATAAGAGATTTCCATGCCTGGATTGTGCAGCGTTTGCCCAAATTTATTTTCAAACTGTTTCAAGCTCTGTCAAATTGGTTGTTCATCATTGCTAGACAACCATGTCCAGGTCTTGCCATAGATATTCAAGTAGAATTAAGTCAAATCCGGAACATTCACTATCTTCTTGGTAAGCAACTCCAGTGTAGATTTGGCTTGTTTTAGGTTATTGTCTTTCTGAAAGGTGAATTGTTGGAAAGCAGACTGAACCAGGTTTTCTTCTTGGATTTTGCATGTGCTTAACTCCGTTCTGTTTATTTTTTATCCTGAAAAACTCCCCAGTTCTGAACAATTAGAAGCATAGCCATAACATGATGCAGCCATCACTATGCTTGAAAATATGGAGAGTGGTACTCAGTAATGTGCCACATTGTCTTGCAAACAGGATGCATGTTTTGGAAGATTTGTGTCCTGTACAAGCTTCCTTCTTTTCACTTTGTCAATTAGGTTAGTATTGTGGAGTAACTACAATGTTGTTGATCCATCCTCAGTTTTCTCCTATCACTACCACTCTGTAACTGTTTTAAAGTTACCATTGGCCTCATGGTGAAATCCCTGGACGGTTTCCTTCCCCTCCGGCACCTGAGTTAGGAAGGATGCCCGTATCTTTGTAGTGACTGGGTGTATGGATACACCATCCAATGTGTAATTAATAACTTCACCATGCTCAAAGGGATATTCACAAATATGTGCCCTTCTTTGTGAGGCATTGGAAAAAACATCCCTGGTCTTTGTGGTTGAACCGGTGTTTGAAACTCACTGCTCGACTGAGGGACCTTTACAGATAATTGTATGTGTGAGATGAAGAGATGAGGTAGTCATTCAAAAACCATGTTAAACACTATTATTGCACACAGAGTGAGTCCATACAACTTATTACATGACTTGTTAAGCACATTTTTATTCCTGAACCTATTTAGGTGTAGTTATTGACTCAAGACATTTCAGCTAGTTTTTTAAATTGATTTGTAAACATTTTCGAAAAAACATAATTCCACTTTGACATCATGCGTATGGTGTGTAGGCCACTGACAAAAAAAATCTACATTTGATACATTTTAAAATTCAGGCTGTAACACAATCAAATGTGGGAAAAGTCAAGGGGTGTGAATACTTTCTGAAGGCACTGTATCCGCCTGGCTCTTCACCTTCTGTTTGTTTCCCTTTGGGCAGGTCTGGTTTCACTGAGTTATTCCTAGAACATTCCAACTTAAGTGAGGTTACATAAGGAAACCTTAAGTGAGGTTACATAAGGGAACCTTAAGTGAGATTGCATAAGGGATTTGTATTCTCATCTGAGCTGAAATCTAAAGAGGTCATTACATACAACTGTAGAACTATACTCAAATAGCCCTAGATATATGATTAGTATAGTAAATGCATCACCCCACTATGCAGTTAAGAACACTGTTTTGGCAGTCAAAAACATGAAAGGACAAGGACTGGCACTACAGTGAAAGTTCTACATGACATTCTTGTGAAGTGTTGATGATAAATAGTGGAGTCAGTCCGTGTGGAGTTCGTATGCTACTTGCTCTTTTCATACCATGCTGTCATGTTGGTAAACAGCAGTAAATATTGTCAGGTAGCTGTGATGGAGCAGGTAACTCCGCTACTGGCCTCCCTCTCTATTCCTCTCCTCCATCCCTCTCTCGTTCTCTGTTTACACCCTGTCTGTTTTGCTTCATTCCACTCCACCTTTCCATAATCTGTTTTGCAGCGAACGTGTGAGTATGTTTATAGAAGAGAGAGAGTTAAGTGTGGCCTGATTGAGGAGGTGGAATGGGCTGATAGAAAGAAGAAGGGAGGAGAAAGAGAGAGGGAAGGCTGAGAAAGAGGGAGTAGGGGGAAACAGACGGGTGGGGGGAGAAGAGGTATAAAAGTATAAAAGCCTTGCTAAACAGAATAAAGAAATATCCCCAGAGAGAGAGAGAGGGATTCTGAAAGAGACTTTACCAGAGAGTTGACACCATAACTATCTTCTTAGGGTAAGTACAACTATCTCATAGCTACATAACAATATACTATCCACAATATATTAAAAACAAGATATACATTTGATATTGGTAACTTTGATTTAACTCCAACAGAGATCAAATCCCATAAAGGAGGTTAATGTTTAGGTGTAAATATTGGCTGTCACTTTTTGCAGCCTAAAATTAACTGTAAATAACAAAACATACAGACTTTGATCCATTAAAAATAGTGATACAGTGAGATGCATGGGTACAGCCTTCAGTTTATTTGATGTGCTACTGAGTGCTGAGTGAATAGGGGTCATTAGCCTGGTGGTGCAGTTCTGTGGGTTAGTAGCATCCTGCATGGTAAAGTTTTTTTTCCAGTGAGGTGAGCACATTCTGGCCTGGGGGGGGTCTCAGGGCCTGCTGTGTGTTCGTCAGGCTTCATACGCGCATAAAAGGCTGCAGACGATGCTGTCAGCACCTCACTAACACACACACACACACACTCATTGATATCCTCGTAACCCTTTTGCCTGTAAGGTCTGTGAGCTCCCTCCCTGTGGGCCAGCTGTGCCCCATGCCTGGGGGGTGACATGTGCCATTGGGTATGTAAAGGAGGGGCGTTGTACCAGGTTGTCATCCTACCCTGTAAACACAGGAGGCGACAGAGAGGGTCTGCCATGGGGCACATGGATGTGGGTGAATGTGGGGGTTTTTGTTCGCAAGGTTGGGGTCTTGTTGACTATTTGTACAGGTGTCAAAAACGTGGCAAGGTCACTGTGTGTGTGTGTGTGTGTGTGTGTGTGTGTGTGTGTGTGTGTGTGTGTGTGTGTGTGTGTGTGTGTGTGTGTGTGTGTGTGTGTGTGTGTGTGTGTGTGTGTGTGTGGACGTGTTTAACTATACTTGTGGAGACCAGAAGTCCCCACAAGAATAGTAAACTAACGAACATTTGACCAACTGGAGACATTTTGTTGGTCCCCACACGGTCAAATGCTATTTCTAGGGGGTTTAGGGTTAAGGTTAAAATTAGTGATAGGTTTAGAATTAGGTTTAGATTTAGGGTTAGGAGCTAGGGTTAGTTTTAGGGTTAGGAGCTAGGATTAGGTTTAGGGTTAAGGTTAGGTTTTTTGGTTAAGATTAGGTGTGTGTGTGTGTGTGTCACTGCTCCATTGCTGCCAGCACTATGACTGTTTTTCTCATCCTTGGTATGGTCATCTTAAAACAATTCATAAATTAGCTTAGAACCCCCCGGCTTAAACAGGGCTTCAATTCTAATAAAATGGTTTTCAAGCATGAACTGCTCGTTTCAAGTCCTCGTTTCAGATCTTCAACAGAGGGGACCCATCCAAAATGTTGACTCAGGTTTTCCAAAAAAACACCTGGAAGCACCTGGATGATCATCAAGAATCTTGGAAGAATGTTCTATGGACAGATGAGTCAAATGTATAACTTTTTGGACGACATGGGTGCCATTTTGCCTGGCGAAAACCAAACACTGCATTCCACAGTAAGAACCTCATACCAACGGTCAAGCATGGTGGTGGTAGTGTGCTGGTTCAGGGATGCTTTGCTGCCTCAGGACCTGGACGACTTGCCTTAATAGAAGGAACTATAAATTCTGCTCTGTATCAGAGAATTCTACAGGAGAATGTCAGGCCATCCGTCTGTGAGCTGAAGCTGAAGCACAGCTGGGTCATGCAGCAAGACACTGATCCAAAACACACAATCAAGTCTACATGAAAATGGCTAAAAAGCAACGAATTTGAAGTTTTGGAATGGCCAAGTCAAAGTCCAGACCTAATTCCAATTGAGATGTTGTGGCAGGACTTAAAACGAGCAGTTTATGCTTGAAAACCCATTAATGTTGCTGAGTTAAAGCAGTTCTGCATGGAAGAGTGGGCCAAAATTCCTCCACTGCGATGTGAGAGACTGATCAACAACTACAGGAAGCATTCGGTGGGAGTCATTGCAGCTCAAAGTGGCACAACCAGTTGTTCAGTGTATGGGGGCAATTACTTTTTTACACAGGGGCATTGGGTGTTGCATAACTTTATTTATGAAATAAATTAAATAAGTATGTAACTGTTTTGTTATTTGTTCACTCAGGTTGCCTTTATCTAATATTAGGTTTTGGTTGAAGATCTGATAACATTCAGTATCAGAAATACTAGAGAAAATGAGAAAGGGGGTAAATACTTTTTCACAGCACTGTATGCCCATAGAAACTCTGTCTGTACTTCCTGTCTGTACATCACAAGGGACTCTAAAATCCATTCATACAAAAATAACATTGGTTTTGGGAATATGTTTGTTTGCCCTCTACTCTGGAAATACATAAATGTATAGGCCTAGATATGATTATTTTTGTTGACATTGAGAAATAGTGTGTAGTCAATGGATTTATGGCTGCGTTAACATGTACATGAACCCACATACAGACCCATGTAGAATCTTTACCGCCAGTTCACGCGTTTTATAGCTCAGTCACAGTCCCTAACGTACAGTAACGTCATGCACTCCCTCCATGCCTTCTTTCTCTCGTGGTGGTGGTATTATGACACATTTTAACATCGGTCTTCTCTCCAGCAGACCAAGAGACCGACAGACAGCCAGATTGAGGATGAGGACTCTCCTCCAGTGTGTGGCCCTGTGTGTCACCATCTCTCTCTGCGTCTGCTACGGTACATTTCTACAAATCAACGCTACGTCAATTCAGAATCTTTTTAGTAAACCTGGTGATCTACAGTGATAAGTCACGGATAACTTTCCCTTCTTTTCCACAGATTCTCAAGAAAGCACAGAATCCTTTGAAGGTGATCGACCTTCAGATTCTTATGGCAGTAAAACATTCCCACACATTTGATGTATTATAAAAACACTATATTTGTACATTTATTAATATTATTTCATCTGATTTAGAATTCCAGACCAACTAGGCCATTTAGTGAATTCAATATGATTTTGCCACTGAAATCTGTATGCCCGCCCCTGTTGAGATGGGGGTAATTTCTTCTAATAAAATGTTTTTATTTAATTCCATTACATTCCAGATGTGTTTGTCAGTCCATACCGAGCAAACTCATTCATCAACCCACAGAGTCCACAGAGGGGAAGTGCCTACAACTCTCCATCAAGAGGCAGCACTTACAGGAGGTACCACACACAATACCCCATAATGTCAAAGCTGAATCAATAACTATTCAACCCCTTGTTATGTTAAGCCTAAATAAGTTTAGGAGTAAAAATGTGCTAAGAAAAGCCACATAATAAGTTTCATGGACTCACTCTGTGTACGATAATAGGTTTTAACATGATTTTTGAATGACTACCTCATCTCCTCACCTCACACATACAATTATCTGTAAGGTCCCTCAGTCGAGCAGGGAATTTCAAACACAGATTAAACCACAAAGATCAGGGAGGTTTTCCAATGCCTCACAAAGAAGGGCACCTATTGGTAGTTTTTTTTGTTTTTTTTAAATTACACATTCAATATCCCTTTGAGCATGGTGAAGTTATTAATTACACTTTGGATGGTGTATCAATAAACCCAGTCACCACAAAAGATACAGGCGTCCTTCCTAACTCAGTTGCCGGAGAGGAAGGAAACCGCTCAAGGATTTCACCATTAGGCCAATGGTAACTTTAAAACAGTTACAGGGTTTAATGGCTGTGATAGGAGAAACTGAGGATGGATCAACAACATTGTAGTTACTCCACAATACTAACCTAATTGACAAAGCGAAAAGAAGGAAGTCTGTACAGAACACAAATATTCCACAACATGCATCCTGTTTGCAAGGCACTAAAGTAAAACTGCAAAACAAAGCAATTAACTGTTTGTCATGAATACATAGTGTTATTTTGGGGGCAAATCCAATACAACACATTACTGAGTACCACTCTCTGTATTTTCAAGTATAGTGGTGGCTGCATCATGTTATGGGTATGCATGTAATCATTAAGGAGTGGGGAGTTTTTCAGGATAAAACATTTAAGGAATGGAGCTAAGTACAGGAAAAAAAATCCTAGAGGAAAACCTGGTTCAGTCTGCTTTCCACCAGACACTGAGAGATTAATTCACCTTTCAGCAGGACAATAACCTAAAACACAAGGCCAAATCTACACGCGAGTTGCTTACCAAGAAGACAGTGAATGTTCCTGAGTGACCGAGTTACAGTTTTGTCTTAAATCTGCTGGAAAATCTATGGCCAGACTTGAAAATGGTTGTCTAGCAATGATCAATAACTCTTTTGACAGAGCTTGAAGAATTTTGAAAAGAATAATGGTCAAATATTGTACAATCCAGGTGTGCAAAGCTCTTACACGGAACTCAAACAGGCTGTGCGTGTGCGCCATCATGCGCTATTGTGAATACATTTATTTTGTCCCCCTACACCAAACGCGATCACGACACGCAGGTTAAAATATCAAAACAAACTCTGAAACAATTACATTAATTTGGGGACAGGTTGAAAAGCATTAAACATGTATGGCAATTTAGCTAGTTAGCTTGCACTTGCTAGCTAATTTGTACTATTTAGCTAGCTTGCTGTTGCTAGCTAATTTGTCCTGGGATATAAACATTGAGTTGTTATTTTACCTGAACTGCACAAGGTCCTCTACTCTGACAAATTAATCCACACATGAATCGTTTCTAGTCATCTCTCCTGCTTCCAGGCTTTTTCATCGTTGAACTTATATGGTGATTGCATCTAAACGTTCATAGTATTACCACGACTACCGGCAAAACAGTTAGTCTTTCAATCACCCACGTGGGTATAACCAATGAGGAGATGGCACGTGGGTACCTGCTTCTATAAACCAATGAGGAGATAGGAGAGGCAGAACTTTCAGCGCGATCTGCGCCAGAAATAGGAATGACTTCTATTTTAGCCCTTGGTAACGCAGACGCTTGTTGGCGCGAGCGAGCAGTGTGGGTGCAATAATTGAATAACATGGATTTCTACATTTATTTTGCGACGCTCGCGCACGACGTGTCCGATCTGGTCAGCATGTTAGAGACTTACCCAGAAAGACTCACGGCTGTAATCGCTGCCAAAGCTGATTCTAACATATATTGGCTCAAGGGTGTGAATGCTTATGTAAATGGTTATTTTTGTATTTAAATATCAATACATTTGCTAACATTTCTAAAAACATGTTTTTATAAAAAATTTACAATTCTGTCTGTAACACAACAAAATGTGTAAAAAGTCAAGGAATATGAATACTTTCTGAAGGCACTGTAGGCCTCTGTGTTCTTTGTTTATCTGTGTTTCATAATGGTTGACTGTGATTGTAGTTGACTTGTGTCTGTGTTTCAGAACAATGAAGTCTCCAGCGGAGAGGCGCACAGAGACATGTGAAGACTACTCTCCCTGTCGCTTCTTTGCCCATCACTATGGTTACCAGCTGGCCTATCAGAGATATTTTGGAGCCAGGAATCCAGGCACAACGGGGACCCGTGGATTCTGAGTCCCTGTCCATCTTATCATAGCAATTATTCCTGCTATTGATTTACTGTACGCTCATTCAACACACTCTGACATTACGTAACAGGATATTGGTTCGGTGATGTAACAGTAAAAGAGATGTGACAAATATATGAAAACATATCAGTAAATCAATTACGTATACAGTGATCCAATAATCTTGCGCATTTATATAATTCAAGCTCCATTTATTGTATAACTTTATAGCCTACTCACAATCACCACACCCTCAAAGAAGAACTGCTTTCAGAAATCTGTGTTTGTGAAGATTAGCTTCACACCCAACTCCATTGTTCCCTTTTTCCATCCACACTAAGACAACAGTCTCTGTCTAAACCATATGTATTTATATGTATTAAAAAGTGTTTTTGAAGAGTTTCTTACATTCATTGTCTAAATCCTATGGTGTCACGATATTCCTCAGAGGGGCTTAGTAACCTTACTTGTGGGCTATAGAATTCCACCTCATTTGGTTCCACGTGTTGCCAAATTTCAGTTGAATATGATTTTGAATAGGGAGCAGATGTGTGAACGCTAATAGCTGTCCCAGTTTGACCCGTGTGGTAGCAACAAATCAGAAAAATGTAGTGTGGAAACAATAAAAGTCAAGGGAAGCTGAATTTTTGCACCAGCATGACAAAGTTTGCACCTGTTTTTAAACTGTAAGTGTAAATTATGTTCAAAGTCAGTTACTATTTGTTTGATAATCCAGTAGTTTGTATGGCCTCATCTTCCTCTTTTGGAATGTAAATGTATATATTTTTGGTAGTTTTTTCCCTAACTTTTGTAAATGGGAGCATCAATGGTATCAATAGAAAATACTAATTCCCAGGTCACATACAAAAATAAGTAGTCAGCTGGTCACTGGTTTTGTTGACAAGATGCAGCTCCTTACCGTACCATAAGAACCAGAGGTCATCTGAACACAGTGAATGTCAGTCTCTAGAAGATGAGAGAGACACAAGCATCACACTGGATCTGGTCATGGCACACCCACGAACAGTGGTGTAAAGTACTTAAGTACAAATATTTTCAAGTACTGCTTAAGTCATTTTTTGGGGGTATCTGTACTTCACTATTTATATTATTTTATATTATTTATATTATTTAATTTTATTTACCTCACTATATTCCTGTAGAAAATATTGTTATTTTTACTCCATACATTTTCAATGCGTGAAATTCACGCACTTATCAAGAGAACACATGGACATCCCTACTGCCTATGGTCTGGCGGACTCACTAAACACAAATGCATCTTTTGTAAATAATGTCTGAGATTTGGAGTGTGCCCCTGACTATCCATACATTTAAAAAATAAGAACATGGTGCCTTCCACTTAGCTTATTATAAGGAATTTACAATTATTTATAATTTTACTTTTGATACTTAAGTATATTTTAGCAATTCAATTGACTTTTGATACTTAAGTACATTTAAAACCAGATACTTTTAGACTTTTACTCAAGAGGTTATTTTACTGGGTGACTTTCACTTTTACTTGAGTAACTTTCTATTAAGGTATCTAAACTTTTACTCAAGTGTGACAATTGGGTACTTTTTCCACCACTGCCCACGAACGGGCAGTCACATTGATGTTTTTTTGTGATTCCGCAGAACCAAAATGTTCATAATGAAGGCTTTGCTAGGATAGATTTCTGAACTTTGTCTCTACGTGGAGGAACGACATCAGCACTGACCCAGACGCTGAAATTACACCCCACATTGTCAAGGCCCAGAAGTCCGACTTGGAAAGAAACTGAGAGAGCAAAATATAGAGGGACATTTCCCTTAAGGGTGAGGTCTTTCAGTAAGGTCTTTACACACCCCTTAAGGGTGAGGTCTCTACATTCTGCAATGCTGTCAAGCAATAAAGTGCTACTTAAGAAGTTGAACATGAGTGGGGAAAAGGCAACAAGTAATAGAATATAATGGAGCAGAATAGAATATAATGGAGCAGAATAGAATCAAATGAAGCAGAATAGAAAATAATTGAGCAGAATAAAATGGAGCCGAATATAATAGAATTTTGTTCTACTTCAGTAGTTGAACAATTTATGTGTTTTAGTTTTTATATGCCTATCAATGCTCCATACAGGCACTGGATATACCATAATATGTGTATTACTGGTGAATGAATGTACAATCAACAATCAATCTAAAAATTGCTTTCAGTTTCTTCATATAGGAAATCACTGTGGTTTGTTATAAAAAAGCAAAACCTCTGATCAAAAGTCTGTCACATAATGACGGATGTCGGTTTCTCTTCTTGTTTGATTAGTATCATATGGTTTTATCAACCAGTAGTTAGTTAGTGGTTTGAATATGATGTCGTGTGGGCATGCTGTAAAACTCGGACCTCTTGAGGTTGTCTGGTGGTACTGCACATTTAAAGGAGTGTTGTCTTTATACAGTGGGGTCCGAAATTATTGACACCCTTGATAAAGATGAGCAAAAATGACTGTATAAAATAAATAATTCAAATACTGAGCTATATTGTATGCAACAAAAAAAAGGGACATTTTCATTCTCTATTTTCATGTCATCCTACAAATGTAAACGCCTGGAGTTTGCTAAACAGCATTGGCACTTGTATTGGAGTCAGTGCTATGGTCAGATGACATGAAAATAGAGCTCTTTGTAAAATATGGTGGTGGATCTTGAATGTTATGGTGCTATTTTGCTTCCACTGGTCCTGGGGCCCTTGCTGAGGTCAACGTCATCATGAACTTTACCCAGTACATAGACATTTTAGCCAAAAACTGGTTGCCTCTGCCAGGAGGTTGAAACTTGGCAGCAAGTGGATCTTCCAGCAAGACAATAACCCCAAGCACACATCAACATCCACAAAGAAATGGTTAATTGGCTACAAAATCAACATTTTGGAATGGTCCTCTCATTCTCAAGACTTGAAATCCATAGAAACCCTGTGGTTCGAAAAGAAGAGGGCAATCTATATTTTTTTATCCATCATTTTACCAGGTAAGTTGACTGAGAACACGTTCTCATTTGCAGCCACAACCTGGGGAATAGTTACAGGGGAGAGGAGGGGGATGAATGAGCCAATTGTAAACTGGGGATTATTAGGTGACCGTGATGGTTTGAGGGCCAGATTGGGAATTTAGCCAGGACATCAAGGTTAACACCCCTACTCTTACGATAAGTGCCATGGGATCTTTAATGACCTCAGAGAGTCAGGACACCCGTTTAACATCCCATCCGAAATACAGCACCCTACACAGGGCAGTTGGGATATTTTATTTTTAGACCAGAGGAAAGAGTGCCTCCTACTGGCCCTCCAACACCACTTCCAGCAGCATCTGGTCTCCCATCCAGGAACTGACCAGGACCAACCCTGCTTAGCATCAGAAACAAGCCAGCAGTGGTATGCAGGGTGGTATGCTGCTGGCAATCTATAAGCACAGATGAAGGATATCAAGGATCTGGAAGGATTATGTATGGAGGAATGGTCTAAGATCCCTCCCAATATGTTTTCCAACTCATAAAAAAAATGCCTCATTGCCATTATCCTAGCAAGGTGAGGTATTGAAAGGTACTGAAAACAAGGATGTCAATAGTTTTGACCCCTATCTTTTTGAGAAAAAAAGTATTACTTGTTAAACAAAATGTCTTTCTCTGAAGAATTGTATTAGCAGTGGTGTAAAGTACTTAAGTAAAAAATACTTTAAAGTACTACTTATGTAGTTGTTTTGGGTATCTGTACTTTACTTTACTATTTACATTTTTGACAACTTTTACTACATTCCTAAGGAAAATAATGTACTTTTTACTCCATACATTTTCCCTGATGTCCTAAAGTTACATTTCAAATGCTTAGCAGGACAGGAAAATTGTCCAATTCACACACTTATCAAGAGAACCCCCCTGGTCATCCCTACTGCATCTGATCTGGCAGACTCACTAAACACACATGCTATGTTTGTAAATTATGTCTGAGTGTTGTAGTGTGCCCCTAGCTATCCATAAAAAAAAATCTAAATAGTGCCGTGTGGTTTGCTTCATAATATAAGGAATGTGAAATTATTCATACATTTACTTTTGATACTTAGGTATATTTTTTAGCAACTACATTTACTTTTGATACTTAAGTATATTTAAAACCAAATACTTTTGTATTTGTAGTATTTTACTGGATATCTTTCACTTTTACTTTAGTCATTTTCTATTAAGATATCTCTACTTGTACTCAAGTATTACGATTAGGTACGTTTTCCACCACTGTGTATTAGTATAAAATAATACAATTTCAAAAATTTTGGAGCATACAATTTAACTCAGTAATATAATTATTTAATTTCCACATTTTTGGAGCATACAATTTAACTCAATAAAATAATTATTTAATTTCCACATTTTTGGAGCATACAATTTAACTCAGTAAAATAATTATTAATTTCATCTTCATCAAGGGTGTACATTTTGGCCCCCACTGTAGGTGTGGGAATTTTTAGAGACATGTACATATCTTAAGTTAAGTATAAAAGGTGTCACACTATTTTTTCATGGGGTTTAAAAAAAAATCATAATCATTTAAAGCATGATCTCACCAAAAAATATGATGAAGCATAAATGTAGAATGTTTTTTCGAATGTTTAGAATGTATGCAACAATTATTTGAGAATTCAGTGTGTGTGTGTGTGTGTGTGTATCTGTTCAAGGTGCCAGTGTACATTTGCTGTTGCTTGTGGGTGTATGATACATGATTCCTCAACCAATTACAACTCAAGATATTGTGAGGGTCATAACTATAAACTGAGTGTGTGTTCATGTACTGGTGAGAGAGACAAGCAAGACAGAACAGTCTAAATCTCATACTTGTTGATCGTCCAGATTGTGAACCAACAGCAAAGAGAAAGATGAAGACCTTGGCCATCCGTGTCCTCTGTGCTCTGGCATGTGTGTGCCACTCTATTGGAGGTAAGAGCAGAGATAGAGAGACAGCGTTAGTCAAGGTTTTGCACCTGTGCAAAATGTGCAACTCTTTTTAGGATTTCAGCATAAATGGAATAAGGAAAATAATCAAATAAATAATTAAACTTCATATAAATGTTAAAGAATAAATAAAACATGTAAACAATTTATAATGTTGTAGTTGTGTTTTCAGATCGAGATGATTAATCATGTACAATAGTGTTTCCTGTCTACATAGACTCCTCTACCCCCACTGCCTCAAAGCCTGCTAGTGAGAAAAGAGTGGGTAAGAAACACCACTAGGATAATTAGTACCAGAATGGCAAGGGGTCTGATTGTGTGTACTGTAATGTTGATGACCAGTCGTAGATGCACTGAACATGGTTATTCTAAGTGCAGTGGGATTACACTTGTTTATATTTCTCTCGTTTTAAAAAGTGAATATGTTCTATGACCTTACAGGTGTGTTTGTTAAGAAGGACCTGGCCTCCACTTTGGTGCGACAGAAGAGAGCCGGCACTGCCCTTGCAGACTTGTCCCTGACTCAGCTGGAGAGGTACAGTACTGTTCTGTTGTCCCCTGTCTGTCATCTGATAGCCTGGCACACAAGGTTGTTTTTCTACAAGGTGTCATAAGTTGTGTGAAGTTGACTGGATGTAATTTGGGTGGTGGACCATTCTTAATAAACACTGGAAACTATTGAGTGTAAAAAACCCAACAGTGTTGTCGTTCCTGACACAGACCGGTGTGCCTGGCACTTACTACCGTACCCTGTTCAAAGGCACTTAAATCCCTTGTCTTGCCCATTCAGTCTCTGAATTTCACACATACACAATCCATGTCTCAATTGTCTCAAGGCTTACAAATCCCTCTTTAACCTGTATCCTCCTCTTCATCTACACTGACTGAAGTGGCTTTAACAAGTGACATCAATAAGGGATCATAGCTCTCACCTGGATTCACCTGGTCAGTCTATATCATGGAAAGAGCAGGTGTTCTTAATGTTTTGTTCACTCAGTGTATGTGTTTTGATGTTAATCAATGTTTGTATGGGAACAAGCATCATTTCCACTTCATTTAAGATTCATTTAAGATGAAATGTGCACAAATATTCAGGGAATTTCCTGTTGTTATGGAGTGAAATGTTAATTATATAAGCCTCTTTCTTCACACTGGATAATATCTAGATTTTTATCTATGTTGTTTTTTTCCCCCCTTTCTTCTTTCACCTCTTCCTCTTATTTTATGGAAACTGCCCAACCCCTTCATTCCCAGTCTGAGGGAGGTGTGTGAGCTTAACTACTGGTGTGAGAACCTGATGGACACAGCTGGGATCATTGCTGCCTACACCGAATTCTATGGACCAATCCCATACTAGATGTCAACACACTCCACAAACCAACTTCCATTCTGCAAGGCTTTTTGGAGAGAAGTAGGTGTAATGTTCTGAGGGTGAAACATCTGAATAAATCTAAACAAATGAAGTATAAATTGATACGGTGTTAGAGGGAGAGCGAGAGAGAAAGAGAGAAAGAGGACAATGGGAAGTTATCAAGATAACTATTTGGTAATATTCTGTAGTGTAGCATGGTCAACAAAAATATCTAAACAATGTGTCTTTCATAAAATTATTTCATATTACATAACAATATTCTAACAATGTTATAACATGATACATTGTGTGAGATCTGTAATTTCCTTAAAGGGAACAAATGAGAAACAGATTAGGTTACACACTAATGGAGACCTGAAGAAATGACCTCTGTGGTATCAAAGGCTGGTAAAGACCTTGATACAACTATAGTGGAGCAACAATAGTGGAGCAAAAAGTTCCCTTGGCTTGACATTTTCTGACTTTGTTTATTGAAATATTGAAAGAGCAAAGTTGCATGTACAGATCTTCAGCACCTTCATGAATATAAAACATCTATGACAGCTGAAAACATTTAGACTACATTGCATTTTATATTGCATGAACAAACATATCTATCTACCTGTTCAATTGCATAAATGTTCCCAATGCTGGGGCATTTAACTTGGTCATCACTGCCAATGTTCGCATTCACAGTTGAAGTCGGAAGTTTACAAACACTTTGTTTGGCGTCAATAAAACTTGTAGTTTATAGCTTTGGCAAGTCGGTTAGGACATCTACTTTGTGCATGACACAAGTCATTTTTCCAACAATTGTTTACAGACAGATTATTTCACTTATATTTCACTGTATCACAATTCCAGTTGGTCAGAAGTTTACATACACTAAGTTGACTGTGCCTTTAAACAGCTTGGACAATTCCAGAAAATGATGTCATGGCATTAGAAGCTTCTGATAGGCTAATTGACATCATTGGAGTCAATTGGAGGTGTACCTGTGGATGTATTTCAATGCTTACCTTCAAACTCAGTGCCTCTTTGCTTGACATCATGGGAAAATCTAAAGAAATCAGCCAAGACCTCAGAAAACAAATGGTAGACCTCCAGAAGTCTGGTTCATCCTTGGGAGAAATGTCCAAACTCCTGAACGTACCACGTTCATCTGTACAAACAATAGTACACAAGTATATACACCATGGGACCACGCAGCCGTCATACCGCTCAGGAAGGAGACGCGTTCTGTTTCCTAGAGATGAACGTACTTTGGTGCGAAAAGTGCAAATCAATCCCAGAACAACAGCAAAGGACCTTGTGAAGATGCTGGAGGAAACAGTTACAAAAGTATCTATATCCACAGTAAAACAAGTCCTATATCAACATAGCCTGAAATGTCCCTCAGCAAGGTAGAAGCCACTGCTCCAAAACCGGCATAAAAAAAGCCAGACTACGGTTTGCAACTGCACATGGGGACAAAGATCATACTTTTTGGAGAAATGTCCTCAGGTCTGATAAAACTAAAATAAAACTGTTTGGCCATAAAGACCATTGTTTTGTTTGGAGGAAAAAGGGGGAGGCTTGCAAGCCAAATAACACCATCTCAACCGTTAAGCACGGAGGTGGCAGCATCATGTTGTGGGGGTGCTTTGCTACAGGAGGGACTGGTGCACTTCAAAAAATAGATGGCATCATGACGAAGGAAAATTATGTGGATATATTGAAGCAACATCACAAGACATCAGTCAGGAAGTTAAAGCTTGGTCGCAAATAGGACTTCCAAGTGGACAATGACCCCAAGCATACTTCCAAAGTTGTGGCAAAATGGCTTAAGGACAACAAAGTCAAGGTATTGGAGTGGCCATCCCAAAGCCCTGACCTCAATCGTATAGAAAATGTGTGGGCAGAACTGAAAAAGCGTGTGTGAACAAGGAGGTCTACAAACGTGACTCAGTCACACCAGCTCTGTCAGGAGGAATGGGCCAAAATTCACCCAACTTATTGTGGGAAGCTTGTGGAAGGCTACCCAAAACGTTTGACCCAAGTTAAACAATGTAAAGGCAATGCTACCAAATACTAATTGAGCGTATGTAAACTTCTGACCCACTGGGAATGTGATGAAAGAAATAAAAGCTGAAATAAATCATTCTCTCTACCATTATTCTGACATTTTACATTCTTAAAATAAAGTGGTGATCCTAACTGACCTAAAACAGGGCATTTTTACTACGATTAAATGTCAGGAATTGTGAAAAACTAAGTTTAAATGTATTTGACTGAGGTGTATGTAAACGTCCAACTTCAACTGTATGTAAGGTCATCTTGCCTTAATATTAGTTTAACCTGGCCATTCTACCCACAAAATAATGTATAATAAAATGCAAAAGGCACACACTCACCTGCAAGAGAACTTGGTTGAAGCGTAGGCTATTCGTAACAGTAGCAGTAGCAAAGGTAGCAGGTTCACCCAAAACTGCAGACATGAAGCAAAGACTTTGGGTGCAAAACTGCAGTCTACTAGGTCAGCCACTGGGGGGGTTGAGCGTATTTAGTTTGACCTTCTTTTTTGGTGTTTCCGGTTTATCTCACACGAGACTTCCGCCCTAGCTCGCGGCAATCAAAACATGGTGGACGGCATCAATTAGCCAGAAGCGTTTATGTCAGTGTGATCTAAAAGGGTATCACATACATTAGTTTGATACAGGCAACGGCATTTATAGTTGACAATTCACCCGATTGGAAAGTAAGAGAGGGGAAAGGCGCACTGCCCACAGTTTTCACGTGGATAAAGGTAGAGTCAATTCAAGTTAGCTTTTTCGTTACCTGTTCATCGAGCTAGTTGACTGGCTAATTTAGCTAGCTAACGTTATGCTGATGTGAAACCTGCAGACTTTGGTGATATAGCTACCGTTGGTTACAAAATGTGCTAGCTAGCTAACTATTTAACATTTCAGCAAATTCATATTGGCGAGTATTTGCATTATCTATGGCTAGCTAACATTAGAACTGGTACAGCTTTGCTAGCTAATTTACCTAACGTTAGTTGTTAGTTTGGACTAGTTAACGTATACTTCTGACTAGCTGCTATTCAAACGATAATTGTTTTGTGACATTGTGCTGGGAGACGAACTTGTATGTACAAGTATGTTTCCCAGCACAATGTCAAAAGGCAATTCATTATTGGTTTAAGCGCAGCAAGAGAGTGAACGTTATTTATAAAAATGACCTCTCTGAAATGAAAATGGATGGTCCTCCCTAGAGCAAAATATATTTTACCTAAACCCTCCCTGAACGCAAAAAACGAGTGACCCTCCCCTATACCTAAAATAATAATTAAAACAAAGTGGATAGCAGAGAACATGTCTACCGTTTACCCTCACTTATTGGACAGACCAGAGCCTTAAATATGAATATTTGTTTAATACGTACCATTTTCCAAAATTACAGGCTAAGAATGAACATATGCCTGTGTGTTCATCTCATCATATTAATCCAATGCCAAATAAATGTCTTGTTTGCAATGAAACTGCCCCTGTTTGCAAATAATAAAATCTGAGACCTCATTAGGAATCTGAGCATGGTGCTTTCCAAAGTTAGGCCTAACTTATCACCCCAGGCAGAGTAGACCGACGCAGAAAAATGGCAGCTTTAACTGCTCGCTACTCTTCTTCTGTAGCTCAACCCAACGAGAGAAGGTCACAAGCGTTTACCTAAAAGCTGTCTGGGTTTAAACATTATACATTGTACACACTTATATTGTATAGAAAGTGAATAACTTAATCAATTGGTAGTGACAGAATACGATTACTTCCCAAGCAAAGGACATTTTTTGTCTTTGTGCTAGAAACAATGATATCCCCATATGCATCAGAATCATGTCTTTCCTGGATATTTTACAGCTTGTTTCTAGCATAAAGCATCACGGACCAAAGCACTGTTATAGATCACTTTATATAATCAGATCTGTTTTTTCTTTTTTGCAATTTTCTTTAATAAAAAGCAGGCCTATGGCATACCATCTCATACCCCATCAATTTGAGTCTTGGTTTTAACTTAGCCTCCTTGTCAGTGAAGTGCTGTTATTTAAAGAGTGGATGGTGGAATTGACCAACAAATCTATTGACATAGCAGCCTATAGCCTAAGTTAGTCTGCCAACCAGGTGAGCCTACCTCTTATTTTTTTTAAATAGGCTCCAACACAAAGCCCTCTTGTTAGTAAACTAATTAAAATTAAGACTGTTGAAGTGAATTATGCCTATTTGAATTTGCCTGCTTTCAGCACCATGAGCTGTCCATTTCCGATTGATTGCTTCATTTCAGCACCACAATGTAAGTTACTCGAATCTGGCTTATTGTGAGGTCAATAACTCTGATAAATAGGCCTACATCATGGGCAAGAAACCCATATAGTAGTAGCAAGCTATAAAGTTGACCTCCAGCCTTCCTTTTCATCTTTGCGCTCTCCTTCTTAAACTTAACTGAAGATAGGCTATAGCAGTGTTTCCCAACTCTGGTCCTCTAATACTCCCAACAGTACATTGTTTCGTTGTGGCCCTTGACAAACACGCATCATTGAGGGCTTGATGATTAGTTGACAAGTTGAATCGGGTATGCTTGTCCAGGGTTACAATAGAAATGTGTACTATTGGAGGTACTCAAGGACCAGGGTTGGGAAACACTGTTCATGCGCAAGAGTGCATTTTTTTGGGAAGAAGCCCAAAAACTCTCCCTCTGAACTGCCACCGTAGGTCTACACAGCGCAGCCATTGGTTAGGAATCACACAAAAAAAAGTTTTTGTTCAGCAAGAGCAGAGCAGGCTGGGGCTCATGGTTGGAATATACATTGCAGTGTGTAATACAGCCTAGTTTTATTTACACCATCCCAGCAGCTATCTTAGAAGTATAACTTATAGATTTTCTCCAGATTGCAATAAGTTGATACTGTATCTTCCCTGGCAGGGTGAAGGAGACGCACCATCACCATGGGGCGACGTTCGACCTCCTCCACCAAGAGTGGGAAGTTCATGAACCCCACCGACCAGGCCAGTAAGTAACGTCATACCCTTTCCATCGTCATGTGACCGCTCACATCATACGTTCACCTCACCTTGAGCATGACCACATGCTCTATGAACAATAGTAAAGGCATCAATGTAGAAGAGCTGTAAGGTAACAGGTTCTACATCAAACTTAATGCGGTGCCTTTTCCTCTTCAGGGAAGGAGGCCAGGAAACGGGAGCTGAAGAAGGTAAGACCTTGGCTGACAAGTTGAATGTCAATGACAGGTTGACTTTGTAGTCTGTCTATAAATCTCACTGTGTTCTTCTTTGCTGCGCCACAGAACAAGAAGCAGAGGATGATGGTGAGAACAGCTGTACTGAAGATGAAGGACCCCAGACAGATCATCAAAGACATGGAGAAGCTGGATGAAATGGGTGAGCCATTGCAAACGGGTTTTAAACAAGGTTGTGCGATTTGTTATTTGTCTTCCAAAAAGATCTTGCTTATCATTTTCTTTTCTCCTGTTCACATCCATTCTCTATCTGTTTTTTTCCTGTGCCAGAGTTCAACCCTGTGCAGCAGCCACTGCTGAATGAGAAGGTGCTGAGGGACAAGAGGAAGAAGCTACGGGAGACGTTTGAGCGCATCGTACGTTTGTACGAAAGAGAGAACCCAGACACTTACAAAGAGCTACGCAAACTGGAGCTGGACTATGAGAGCAATCGTGGCAAGCTGTCACTCTACTTCGACTCAGTCAAGGTGTGTATGCTATGCTGATGAACATGTATGAATTGCACAGATAAACCGAGCAGTGCTGAGATTATGTCATAATTTTTGCTGTTCACTACTCACACTTTCTCTTCCTCGCTCTGTCAACTAGAATGCTGAACTGGTGGAGGTGGATAGCATCCCACTCCCAGAGATGCCCCACGCCCCCTCCAGCATCCTGATCCAGGACATCCCCCTGCCTGGGGCCCAGCCTCCCTCCATCCTGAAGAAGGGCTCCTCGTTTAGGTGGGCACTCCCCTGAATTTACAGTGCTGTCAGTTCCTATGGACCATACCACAACCCTACCAGCTGCTCTGTAAACACTCTCTCACTCTCTCTTTCTCTCTCAGTAAGGGGATCAGTGCCTCCATGTCTGCAGCGGTGGCAGGCGTCCCTCGGTTACCCCCTGGTAGGAAACCCCCGGGTCCCCCACCTGGCCCCCCACCGTCTCAGGTCCTGGCACTGTACGCCTCACGCAGGGCCCAGTTCGCAGCAGACGCAGGTACTGCACACACACCTCACTACTGCTTGTTTGCACATGGGATTGGGAGGAATAAATATGCTTCATTCTACTTTCTCATCCAAATCCACCTTTCTCTGCCTACAACCAGATCTGTCCAACCAGGCCTCTGACATGGAGAAATCCATGGACACTATGCTGATGGGAGGAGAGAGGGACAGTGGGAGCGAGAGCGATGGAGACGATGGGGAGGAAGACGACAGCGACTCTGAAGAGGACAGTGAAGGAGAGAGGGATGACGGAGGCGAGGTTGACAAGAGGATGATGGAGGACGATAGAGAGAAGGGCAGAGAGGAGGACAGAGGGGACAGACATGCAGGTGAGAGGCAGAGCCTTGTCCGCATATGTGCTTTCTTGATCACCCCAAGTGTGTTGGGTTCGGTCTTCAAGTCTGTGCACTACTTGGTGTTGTAGTTTAAAGAATGATAACACGGATATGGTGTTTTACACAAGGTTGTGTGATATGTTTTGCAGGACGCAGTGTGCGGTTTGCAGACATGCCCCCCTCAGCACCCAGGGAGAAGAGCAAGAAGAAGAGGATTGTGAAGAAGAAAAAGGCCATCACTCCTCTGCAGGCTATGATGCTTAGGATGGCAGGTAATGTATCTCCTTCAGTCTGCACACAACACCACTACCACACTTCAGCAGGACTTGATGATGCAGATGAATGATTGGATTGTTGACACTATTTTGGAGAATGACGTAATTTAGAGGTTTGTATGGAGGATGATTTCTCCTTGGGAACTAGGTTATAATTTCTTCCTTCATCCCTTTCTCACTCATCCCCTTTATTATTTGTCTACAGGGCAGTCCATCCCTGAAGACGAAGAGGAGGAAGAGGAAGTTGAGGAGGAGTATACTGACTCTGACAACTCCGACATCGAGGATAGGGGACCACCAGGCGACAACCAATCTCATCTTATACCCAATCAGCGCATGCCTCCACCCTCTGGACCAATGGGAGGACAGCAACCACCTCTACACATGCAGGGTCCACCAGGAACAGGGCCTCCACCGTTGGGACCACCCCCAGCTCCTCCAATGAGGCCTCCTGGTCCGCCCTCTGGCCTGCCTCCCGGCCCTCCTCCAGGTTAGTTGGTTTTATGTGTAGTAATGATTGGAGTACAGTGTCATCTTGTATGACGTTGCTTCATTACTATCAAATTACTAAAACAAAGCACTATGATGTGATATGTCATATGATATGTCTTGTTTGTCATCCTAAGGTGCTCCCCCGTTTTTGAGGCCGCCTGGTATGCTAGGTGGTCCAAGGGGACCGATGCCCCGGCTACTGCCCCCAGGCCCCCCTCCAGGTCGTCCCCCTGGCCCTCCCCCAGGCCCCCCTCCAGGTCTCCCTCCTGGTCCTCCACCCCGGGGACCCCCACCCAGACTGCCTCCCCCAGCTCCCCCAGGTATGTGTGGATGTATTTTTGTGCCTTTTATTGGAATTTCGCGACTTTATCCCTTCTCCTTAAACACGGAATATTGTCAAAACATAATTTTTTTTTAAACATAACTACAGTTATGCAGTAGTACCCAAAGTTAACAGTAATAAAAATATATGTCAACATGGCACATACCTCAAGCTAAAATGAATGTAAAATGTATTTTGGGCAGCAAAGCATGGGAATAAAGCAGGATTTCCCCCCACTCTAATCTCCTCTCTTCTCCCTTTCTGTAGGTATCCCCCCTCCACCACGATCTGGCCCCCCACGCCAACTCGCCCCTCCCCTTTCTCTTTTCCCCCCGCCGCTTAACTCCAACGTCCTCAGTGCTCCCCCCAGCATCGTCCACCGCCAGAAACCCGGCTCCAACCCAGATGGCTCCCAGAGCAACCCCAATGCCTCCATGCTGCCCCCTCCCTCAATGCCTATGTCCATGCGTCCAGGGATGCAGATGCCCCCTCCCCCGGGGACAAGTGCCCTGCCGTCGGGCGCAAACCCCACCAGCCACCACCATGCACCAACCATCGAGAAGCGGGCCAACATCACCTCTATCTCAGCCGGAGGCAGCAATCTGGCAACAGGCCAGGGGAGTGGCGGAGCCACCATCTCAGCCAAACCCCAGATCATCAACCCCAAGACAGAGGTCACCCGCTTCGTGCCCACGGCGCTGAGGGTACGCAGAGATAAAGGGGCCGGGAGCGGAGGAGGGCCTATGGAAAAGAGAGGAAGAAGAGATGAAAGGGTGGGAGGCCAGAAGCAGCAGTCGATGGCTGCCCCCATGGGGTCGGCCAACCCTACTCAGATGGGCCCAGTCTCTCAGCCCAACATGAAGACCAAGGACCAGATGTATGAGGCCTTCATGAGGGAGATGGAAGGACTCCTCTGAGATTGACAAGGGCTGCGGGGTGAAAAGGGTGGGTGTGTTGAGAAAGAATGAACAGTAGGGGCCATGAAGAAAGTGTTAGTGATACCATCAAGCAGATGCTTTTCAGAAACACATTGGTTCCTCTAAATGAAGCAGAAAGGCTTTGTTTTTCACAATGAGACTAGAATCTCCTCCCTACCAACTTACTGTACATGGCTATGATAATTTGGCTCAATCTTTATGAAAAAGCTAGTGTTTTTTTATGACTGTCAAATGTTTATTTTATTGTTGAACTGAGAAACGTAATGGATTTCAAAGAAAGAAAGGGGGTGTTTGTAGGAAAATCCAAATGAGTGTGCATATGCTTGTCTGAAATGGTTAGACCTGCAACTAAATAAATACTTAAACTCAATTAACTATTTTCATTCCAATCTTTTTTTTTTAAGTATCTTTTCATAAGTCAGACTAGAAATTAATAAACCACCATGATGAACAGGCTCGTTCAGCAGGATGCAACGTTTTGGAACATTCAGATGGAAGAACTAGGCTAAGGAATCACATCAGCTCTATTCATGGCATTTCTATCTGCAACGTTTGACAACTGAATGTGGTCTAAACATTGCAATTAATTTGAACGATTTATGAATTCAACGGGGAACATCAAGTCCCAGAAATCCTAGCATGAAATCTTATCCATTTCCGTACATGCGCACTTTAGCGTAGACGGCACGTTGGCAAACAAGCATGGCGGACGACTCGAAGAAAATTGTTGAGATAAAAACAGATGACGCAAAGGATGAAGATTCGAGTAATGATGATAACAGTAACGTTAATATCGCTGAAAATGATGAACAATTGAAGACCTTCAAGGATCTGGTGAGTAACGTTAGCTAGCTAAATTGAAATGGTGTATAAGCTTGCCGGCTTGGAAGCGAGCTAACCTTAGTTAAAACAGCACATCAACAAACCAACCTACCGCTGATAAGTTAGCAAGTTAACTGTCTTTCAACCACCAACATACAGTTCAGCATCCTACTGATGATAGCTAGGTACAGCTGTGAGATGATGTGATGTCATTGACAGACATTTGAAAATGGGGCGCGCATTCAGCCATGCGATGTGTGTAGATGTGTAACATAAACTCCATATTCTAACATGTTTACATATTTCTGCCATGGCATGCATCTGTTTAATATAGGGTGTAACTGAAGTGCTGTGCGAAGCTTGTGAACAGTTGGGATGGAAGACTCCTACAAAGATCCAGGTAGAGGCCATACCTGTAGCCTTACAAGGTGAGTTCAGTTGGATGGAGTGGGGGGAATGTTCTTGTTTGTGCCATGTATAAAATGGTTGGTAAAGACCTGTCCTCTCGGGGGAAGGTCTCATGTCTGTTTGTACACTCACAATGCACTTTCTTCTCTCCTTTCTCAGGAAAGGATGTAATTGGCTTGGCAGAGACTGGCTCAGGGAAGACAGGTGCGTTTGCTCTGCCCATCCTGCAGTCACTCCTCGCTTCCGCTCAGAGGCTGCATACACTCATACTCACCCCCACCAGAGAGCTGGCTTTCCAGATAGCAGAACAGTTTGAGGCCTTGGGCTCAAGCATCGGAGTCAAGACCGGTACGTGGGCATTGGAAGGAGTAGAAACATATATTTGAAGGAACTCAAGTGTCATGTGACTGTTGTTTTAACTCGTCTTTTTTTCTGTTTCAGCTGTTATCGTTGGAGGAATTGATATGATGTCCCAATCCCTGGTCCTGGCCAAGAAACCTCACATTGTCATTGGTGAGAAAATAACTTCATCCAACCTACCCCTTTCAGTTGCATAATATGGTACCATCTTTTAAGTGCATTCCTGGTTGATACTAACTGTGTATTCACCGTGCATGTCATAACAGCCACCCCCGGGCGGTTGATAGACCACTTAGAGAACACCAAAGGCTTCTCGCTGCGAGCGCTGAAGTTCCTGGTGATGGATGAGGCAGACCGGATCCTCAACATGGACTTTGAGACTGAGGTGGACAAGATCCTAAAGGTTATTCCCAGAGACAGACGCACGTTTCTCTTTTCTGCCACCATGACCAAAAAGGTAACCACGTAATAGCCCCTTTTATCTATTCCTTTTAGCTTTTCATTTGAGACTTGTCAGAGTATCCCTAACACCTGGCCTGTCACACTAACCCTTCTATGTCTTCTATATTTACCAAGGTCGCCAAGCTGCAGAGAGCAGCTCTGAAGGATCCAGTTAAATGTGCCGTTAACACCAAATACTCAACAGTAGAAAAACTTCAGCAGTACTATGTCTTCATACCCTCCAAATACAAGGTACTTGAAGTTTGATTTTCTAATGGTATCAAGGTCATTTGTCTCTGAGAAGTCAGAAGCTGTGTATGGTTAGTGTTGGATTGTAAGTTAACTGGCTGTGTCTCCAGGATTGTTACCTGGTGTCCATCATCAACGAGCTGGCTGGGAACTCCTTCATGATCTTCTGCAGTACGTGTAACAATGCCCAGCGTGTGGCACTGCTGCTCAGGAACTTGGGCATCACTGCCATCCCCCTGCATGGGCAGATGAGTCAGGTACCCCCCCTTATCCAAACACACTACTGTCTACCACCATACTCCAAATATCATACTAACACTTCCAAATGTTTTACACATCAGAGAAATCTGCATGTAAGAAAGTATAAATGTCTTTCTGTTGGTCAGAACAAACGTCTGGGGTCGCTGAACAAGTTCAAGTCTAAGTCTCGCTCTGTGTTGCTGGCGACAGACGTGGCATCAAGAGGACTGGACATTCCACATGTAGACTGTGTTATTAACTACGACATCCCAACCCACTCAAAGGTATCAATCTTGCTTGTGTGGATGTTTCTCCCCGGTCTGTGCAGTCTCTTCAATGTTATCACAAATGATGACCCAACTGAGCTATTTTAGTGGTGTTTAATTGTGTGTGTGTGCGCTCAGGACTACATCCACAGAGTGGGGCGTACCGCCAGAGCAGGACGGTCTGGAAAATCCATCACATTTGTCACACAGTAAGGGCCACCTTTATGCTCTATCTCAACCAATCCTATTGAAATTGGTGACTTTGTCCAAATATTTTCTTCTGATTGACATATTAACCTCTCAGGTATGATGTGGAGCTGTTCCAGCGAATCGAAACTCTGATTGGCAAGAAGCTGCCTGCCTTCCCCACGCAGGAGGAGGAAGTGATGATGCTGGTGGAGAGAGTGAGCGAGGCACAGCGATTCGCCAGAATTGTGAGTCTCAATCAGTGTCTTTTCAGCAGTGTCGTCATTGTAAGAGCTCTAAAGTCCGTCACGATAACCTCTTTCCCTCTCAGGAAATGAAGGAACAAGGAGAAAAAAGGAAGCGGCCCAGAGGAGAAGAGGGGGATGACACAGAGCAGTCCAGCGGTGTGAGGAAGAAAGTAAGAGGCGGTGCTGGTGGTGGCGGAGGGGGGGGGAGAGGAGGTGGCAGAGGGGGAGGAGGCGGAAAAAACCGTGGCGGAGCAGCATGGAGAGGCGGACGTTAAAGGTGTCAGTAGAATAACACAATACTGTACATATTGTCAGATAGCATGTCATTTTCTCCTTGATATAAAACATCTGATTATTAACAGATGCCTCTTTCTTTACAACCACCACATGACCGAGACAGGCTATTTAATTACCAATGACTTGTTCAATTTACTAATCAATCTTTCCATTTGTAATAAAATGTTTATGTAAAATCAATACCATTTTCAGTGAGTTGTATTCACAATTTGATAATAAAGCTTGTTCAACATGAATGGAATCCTTATATTATAATATAACATTGTGAATTTTTATTAAATATTTCATTAAATATTTTGAATGTATATTTGCAATGCAGGTGACATGAACAGGGGAAAAATAGACAATGACCTATATTTCCAGGAAGATAATGGTACAAAGAAGCCCCACCACTTTGGACACAAGATGGGGGTGTCGCATATCATTATCTAACCAGTTACTGTGGCAGTTTATTGTAACATTTGTACCATGTCAAATATCTCTCCATGCGATACCTAACGAACATACAAAATGAACATTGCATCAACAGCGTGTTAATGACTGAAGGAACAAAGACGTGCATTATTTCGTGCACTGAGCATAATGATTTAATTGAAAGGAAATGTATTAGAAAACTTTTTTTTAAATGTCGAGGGTCCGGTTGAAAATGGTGTCAGGGAACAGGTGAAACGATGGACCAGAAATAATTCCTCTAAAAATAGTTGGGTTTTCTCTGTTTTTAGCCAATAGGAGGCGAGGGTAGCAGAGACTGCAGCGTGCGAATCCAATTGTGTTTTAGCCGCATCTAGTAGGTGTGTGCCGTGTATAGACTTTCACAGCTTGATATTATATTCACCTCATGTGGCTTCAGAATAAAACATGATTTGTATTTGTTTATCATTAGACGTCTGTTTTTCAGAGGATATCAACACTTTAGAAAATATAGCACGTAAAGCATCACAATGAGCTATTGAATTCGGAGGAGCTGATCTATTGGTCAATATCTATGTCTGCACAACCCATCGTGGGCGGAGTAACAGCTGTCAGATCTGTTCGGTTGAGGGGACCCACCATAGGGGCAGTGTCTTTGGTGCAAACCAAATCCTAGATAGATGCCTGAATATCAGTTGTGTTGTTCCATAAAGTGATATTAAAGAGGGAGGTCGGTCTATTCGTGTGAACCGTTGTCCTCGTTTCTTCTCTCACCACCAGGTAAATTACCAGCTCTTTTAGGAATAATTGTATTCTGCATGGTTACATTAGCAGCTTGAAGACTGTCCGGCTAGATGGATTTAGGCTACATAGCGCAACTGTGGAAATACTTGCAATGATGTCGTTATATTATGTTCAGAACTATTGATTACCCAGATACGTTGAATTAAAATATGTTAAAGGCATATATTGCGTTATATTTATTGAAGATTTTAATTGAATAAAATAGAAATTAGGACTTTGGAGTTGTTGCTACACCAAAATTGACTCCCTTGACCAGTAGAGCTCTCTGCATGATTTCAGATGGTTTCTGTTATCAAAGTGATCGTAAATGTCAGATAACGTGCAGCTATCTGAATCTATGTGATCTATAATAGCGATATAGGTTGTTCGGGGAACTGCTGCTCTAATAAATACATGTTTATTGTCTATGTTGATTGTCATGTGTGGACAGATTGCTTCCCATTCACAACACCGTTACACCAGCGCGCGAGATGGCTCTAGTCAAGTCAGCGTAAGACGCGCGTTATTAAACGAGTTAACAATGTAGGCAGCCTGTCAGGCAAATCAACAACAAAAACGTTTTTAAAAAGTGGGTTCTGTTTGGCACTTACTTTATTCTGAATGCATTTGTTCAACAAGATGAATACTCCACCTGAAGGTGAGGAATTGCTTTCAATGTTTGGCTGCAAACGTCTACTTGGATGAGGAACGTGTGATAAATTCTGCTGTAAAAAGCAATGATGCTGTAGGCCTATTTGGCGTGTACAGATACAATGTAACAAACATCTGTGTCCTCTGTCCAATATCTGATATAGTGTGGCGGAAACCAATATCATACACAAGAAACACACTTTTGTCGTACTGCAGTTAGCTTTCAAAACGCTTAAAGTATAACCTGTGAGAAATAAAGAAACAATGAGGACGTTGGGTAACCTGTACAATAATGTAGCATCCTTAAAAATAGTCCCTACATTTATGTTGAATACTGTATCCCTGAAAACTGGAAACATCACTGTGATTATTATTATCTGACCCTGCCGGAAGAGGACTGGCCACCCCTCATAGCCTGGTTCCTCTCTAGGTTTCTTCCTAGCTTCTGGCCTTTCTAGGGTGTTTTTCCTAGGCACCGTGCTTCTACACCTTTGCATTGCTTGCTGTTTGGGGTTTTAGGCTGGGTTTCTGTACAGCACTTTGAGATATCAGCTGATGTAAGAAGGGTTTTATAAATACATTTGATTTGATCAGCTTTCTGTCAAGCCCTCAGAGAGTGGGGAACCTGCGAGAATTCTGGGCTGCTCTGGAAAGCACTTAGGCTACCTAGCTACCATTTGTTATCCATTGCTAGGCCTAGTGCTGTGCAGCAGAGTAGACTCATCTCATCCATTTTTGTAAGCATGTAAAATTATGCAACTTTGCACTGTGCCTCCCTTCATAACCCTTCATAACCTCCTGAAAATAAGATACAGGTGAGTAAAATGTCCCCACCTAGGCTAGCCAGCAGATCTGACAGCTTGCTACAGCTGCGCTAGGGTCAGACCGCATTCCTATATAGTTTAAGACAGGTTTTCCCAAATTCACAGCTGATTCAAATATCCAACTCATCATCAAGCTTTGATTATTTGAATCGGCTGTGAGTGCTACAGCAACAAAAACAAAATGTGCCCCCGGGGGTGGCCCAGGACCAAGTTTGGGAAACCCTTGATATCTCGCAGAGCCGATGTGCGATATGGCTCGGGAAACACACCTTCCAAAATGGCTGCTGTGGCTTCTTCTACCTAGCATGAGGACGAAAAGGACAGCTTTCCGTAAAAACTAGCAGTAGTTCAGTCTTCTCGGTGTAACAGTTGGGATAATGGGACAATTCTCAGAGTGCAATGCTTTTCTCATCCTTGGATTGAGGTGCGTTTTCCGAGCCATATTCGTGCCGGCTTCACGGTGTCTTAATCTACACAGGAATGCTGTCCGACCCCAGTGCAACTGTAAGCAAGCGGGTCGGATCTGCTGGCTACATCTAGGCTTGAAAAGGGGGTAGCTGTATTGTCACAAAGGAATGCAACCTTGATAAGTGCCATGCCTGAGAGTGCTTAACATTTCATGACAAACATGTTGTTATACTGAGTTTCTGCCTGTCTCTGCCTCTTCCAGGTGGCACTCTTTGTCTGGTACCCCCAAAATGGCTCATCGAAGTGGGCTGGAGGACCCGGAGCGGTACCTGTTTGTGGATCGCGCTGTGGTCTACAACCCGGCCACACAGGCCGACTGGACAGCCAAGAAGGTGGTGTGGATCCCTTCAGAGCGTCATGGTTTTGAGGCGGCCAGCATCAAGGAGGAGCGGGGAGAGGAGGTGGTGGTGGAACTGTCCGAGAATGGCAAGAAGGCCGTTGTCAATAAGGACGACATCCAGAAGATGAACCCGCCCAAGTTCAGCAAGGTGGAAGACATGGCCGAGCTCACCTGCCTGAATGAGGCCTCGGTGCTGCACAACCTCAAAGACCGCTACTACTCTGGCCTCATCTATGTGAGTGGTTGTGTTGTTGTACACTGTTAGAAAAAAGGGTTGCAAAAGGGTTAGGATAACCCTTTTTGGTTCCAGGTACAACCCCTTTGAGTTCAATGTAGAACCCTCTGTGGAAAGGGTTCTACCTGGAACGAAAAAGGGTTCTACATAGGGGTTCTCCTATGGGGTCAGCCTGAAAACCCTGTTGGCTTCTCTAGATAGCACCTTTTTTCTGAGTGTATTCTTATTATACATCTATTCACCTAGAAAGCAAATTCAACCATACTCACACATAATGCACACAACAGACATTGCTCAATAGTTCAATATTTTAGCTGTTTTTCAGCAACTCTGGCAACGCATATCTTAAATGAGACCCAGACCACAGAATCCCATGTATTGGTCTCTTGATAATGTTGAGAGGGCCTGGCTCACCTACAGAACCTAACCTCTGGGGAACTCTGAGGAAACAGGGTCTGTGTCTGAATAAGTACTACACACATAAACTGCATACTGATTTTTACGTTTGATCTAGTAGAATTCACTTGTCTTTTCTGACTCACGTGTCTGACAACAGCTGATAATCAGATAAATTGACTGCTGTACCAAAATGAGCGAATGGCGGGAGTTAACGCAATCAGTTAACGCAATGAGATGACTCATTTGGAGTACTATTTTAGAAATTGCATATACTATAACACTTTCTTTTTTTTCGCATACTATTTAGTATGGGTATTTGGATACACCACTGTCTTGTGGCTTGATTGAAGTTTAAAAAACACACAAAGACTGATCATACTCTATAACCGTTTCCAGATAGTTCAGATCGATGGTAAGTTCTCTCTCTGTATCTATATTACCTGCCATCTTCTTTAGGTGACATGTCCTTTGTAGGTGACATTTCTACCATAAACATTGGTGGGTCAGTTTGTTTGTATGACCCCATTCCTCGTGGTTGCCCTGTTTGATCTCTGAGCTGTCTACGGGGCTCTCTCATCTCAGTGGGGTCCCTGGGTATTAAAGCCAACACATTTGGCCCTGTGTGTTGACTGTGGAGCCCCAGGGCAGGGTGGCAGACTGGGAGAGGCACTGGCCCACCTCCTGTCACAGTTGCTGCTGTGCTCTATGGCCCAGACTGGCTGCGATAGGTCTGGTTCATCTTTATGGTCGGGAGCCTTTGTCCTCTCACACATAAGCCGTCTGTAGAAAAGACCTCCTACAATCCCAGAATTCCATTAGATGATAGATAGTGTCAGTGATGTATATGATGTCACTCATTTAGGGAGATTTTAAAGCTACCTCTTGCTGTTGGTATCCCATCACTATTTTCCATTCTGTAGTCCGTAAACTTTTTTTTAATCTAAGCACACGTGCAATAAAATCCAACGTCCGAGTTTGCATTGGTTTAAATTGCATGCTTTCATTGTTTGTGGAGTTATCTGCAGCTATGTTTCGGTGCTGATGTGTCTAGCTAATGATGTCCTATATACAGTGTATCGTCGTGATCTTGACCCATTTAGTGACATGCGTTCCAGGAATAGAATGTGGATTGGTTATCACCAGAGACATGGCGACGGGGATTCTGGAGGAACTGCAGTCTTTTTGATTTATCTTCTCTACCAGGCTTGATGACGAATTCCACTAGATAGTAGCTTTATGTTTCTCCATGTTTCTTGAAGGCTCTCTTCATCTGTGTGTTGTTGAATAATGGCTGTAGTGAAAATTAAACTACACTGAACAAAAATATAAACGCAACATGCAACAATTTCAAAGTTTTTACTGAGTTACAGTTCAAATAAGGAAATCCGTCAATTGAAATTGTGCAATTTCTTCGACTTAAAAAGAGGAGAGAGGCCTGTAATTTTCATCATAGGTACACTTCAACTATGACAGACAAAATGAGGAAAAAATATCCAGAAAATCACATTGTAGGATTTTTAATGAGCGCCGGAGAGCGGGAAGGGAGTAGGCGTGACATAAATGAAGAACATGTTTGTGTCAGTGGGAGAGTGCCCCAGCCCCAGGAGGTGACCTCCCCCCACAGTGGGGCATAACCCATCCCCAGCTGCGCTGTACGCTGCTGCCCCAGGCTTTGTGTGTCTGAGCTAGGGTTGGCGTGCAGAGGGAGCCTCCTGGGTAATGTGGCTCTGTGCGTTGTGGTCAGTCCCTCAGTGAGGCCCCAGTATGGCTTGGTGGCGTAGCCTTGGCTCCATGTGAAGTCAGGGAGTTGAGCCAGTCCAGTGGGTAACAGGCTAACCGGAACGCTAGCTAGCGACGCTACAACCAGGCCTTTGTGTCAGCATATAATCCCCAGCTGTCAGAAAGCATCAGCATTCTTTCATGAAAACAGCGTCCGTCTGTCTCCCGCCCACTTCATTGCAATGTGTCTGACTGTCCTGTCTCCTTTCCTGCACTCACTCTCTAATTTACGATTTCTCTTTTCTCGGTCCTAATGCTCTGCCCAATGCCAATAACCATATTCCTGCACTTATTTAGGTGTTTCAAATGTTTGATTGTTCAAACATTGAATAAATGTATTGCAGTCTTGGCTGAGCTTCTGTACTTGTGGAGGCCAGCTGCCTCTTGGTTGACAGGATGTAGGTGGTATCACTAATGGAAAACCCCCACTAATTAGCTGTCTTGTCATTCTTGTTTGGCTGATATGTTTCTTTATTGAGGTTCAAGAACAAGCTTTCACTCGCTATGTGCATGCATAAAGGGTACATTAACCCCCTCTCAAGAGTGGCATTGTGTTCAGGCCTCCCACATAGTCATATCTTGAGTCTTTTGTTGTTGTCATGGCATTGCCATTGTTCCATGGAGAACTATTTTGCATGTAAACATCTTAGGTGTTATCATAAACTTGGCAAACACACACACACACACACACACACATAAACACACACACACTCCATGGATACCAAACCAGCACCAGGCTTTTCATGGATCATCATGCAGTTATCAGTGGTTATTTTTGAATTAAATTATCCAGAAAGAGTGAGCAACAGTTTCTTTATTTTATAAAAAATCTTCTGTTTTGAGAATTTCTGAGTAGCTTTGTGTTTAAGCTGGTGGTTAAGGGCATGGGTTAAGAGCTATGTAACGTTAGTGCCATGCATTTATAGTATATGCCACAATTCCACCTAAGGCATAGCTATCTTTCTTTCAGTTTCCCCAGGTATTATTAATATGATTATGTTAAAAGCCCATTACATTATCAAATCAAGATAGTTGAACACCCTGCTATTAGCTTGACACTCTTTTTCATTCAATATGTCTGCGCAAAGAGTATTGCTCCTATTTCAAAGCATACTTTGAAGGGTTATTAGCTTTAATGAATATGCACTGTCAAGGTCATTCTCCACAGATCAATGGACTAGGCCGTCCTCACCTTGCTGCAGTCGGGGTGCTATTAATTCCAAATGGCAGATGCAAGCGACTGTTATGTCTGCTGTTGCCTGTGGGTTTCTCAGCTGTTACTAAGCCACTGCATCCCCGGATCCGATTTCACAGTGGAAATATCCCCTTCCCTGGAGCATGGTGCATAGAGAGCAGGCTAACCTGACCCACTCCCTCCAGCAGCAGGCCTGGCCTACCACTCCGTCCTCCGCTGAAGAGGCTGCTGCCTCCAACCCCTCCTGAGAGGGAGGGAGAGTGGGGAGGTGAGGGGAGAGGGATTCACATTTTGGTGAGAGGGAGAAAGAGAGGCCTCCTGAGAGGGAGGGAGAGTGGGGAGGTGAGGGGAGAGGGATTCACATTTTGGTGAGAGGGAGAAAGAGAGGCCTCCTGAGAGGGAGGGAGAGTGGGGAGGTGAGGGGAGAGGGATTCACATTTTGGTGAGAGGGAGAAAGAGAGGCCTCCTGAGAGGGAGGGAGAGTGGGGAGGGAAGGGGAGAGGGATTCACATTTTGGTGAGAGGGAGAAAGAGAGGCCTCCTGAGAGGGAGGGAGAGTGGGGAGGTGAGGGGAGAGGGATTCACATTTTGGTGAGAGGGAGAAAGAGAGGCCTCCTGAGAGGGAGGGAGAGTGGGGAGGTGAGGGGAGAGGGATTCACATTTTGGTGAGAGGGAGAAAGAGAGGCCTCCTGAGAGGGAGGGAGAGTGGGGAGGTGAGGGGAGAGGGATTCACATTTTGGTGAGAGGGAGAAAGAGAGGCCTCCTGAGAGGGAGGGAGAGTGGGGAGGTGAGGGGAGAGGGATTCACATTTTGGTGAGAGGGAGAAAGAGAGGCCTCCTGAGAGGGAGGGAGAGTGGGGAGGGAAGGGGAGAGGGATTCACATTTTGGTGAGAGGGAGAAAGAGAGGCCTCCTGAGAGGGAGGGAGAGTGGGGAGGTGAGGGGAGAGGGATTCACATTTTGGTGAGAGGGAGAAAGAGAGGCCTCCTGAGAGGGAGGGAGAGTGGGGAGGTGAGGGGAGAGGGATTCACATTTTGGTGAGAGGGAGAAAGAGAGGCCTCCTGAGAGGGAGGGAGAGTGGGGAGGTGAGGGGAGAGGGATTCACATTTTGGTGAGAGGGAGAAAGAGAGGCCTCCTGAGAGGGAGGGAGAGTGGGGAGGTGAGGGGAGAGGGATTCACATTTTGGTGAGAGGGAGAAAGAGAGGCCTCCTGAGAGGGAGGGAGAGTGGGGAGGTGAGGGGAGAGGGATTCACATTTTGGTGAGAGGGAGAAAGAGAGGCCTCCTGAGAGGGAGGGAGAGTGGGGAGGTGAGGGGAGAGGGATTCACATTTTGGTGAGAGGGAGAAAGAGAGCCTCCTGAGAGGGAGGGAGAGTGGGGAGGTGAGGGGAGAGGGATTCACATTTTGGTGAGAGGGAGAAAGAGAGGCCTCCTGAGAGGGAGGGAGAGTGGGGAGGTGAGGGGAGAGGGATTCACATTTTGGTGAGAGGGAGAAAGAGAGGCCTCCTGAGAGGGAGGGAGAGTGGGGAGGTGAGGGGAGAGGGATTCACATTTTGGTGAGAGGGAGAAAGAGAGGCCTCCTGAGAGGGAGGGAGAGTGGGGAGGTGAGGGGAGAGGGATTCACATTTTGGTGAGAGGGAGAAAGAGAGGCCTCCTGAGAGGGAGGGAGAGTGGGGAGGTGAGGGGAGAGGGATTCACATTTTGGTGAGAGGGAGAAAGAGAGGCCTCCTGAGAGGGAGGGAGAGTGGGGAGGTGAGGGGAGAGGGATTCACATTTTGGTGAGAGGGAGAAAGAGAGGCCTCCTGAGAGGGAGGGAGAGTGGGGAGGTGAGGGGAGAGGGATTCACATTTTGGTGAGAGGGAGAAAGAGAGGCCTCCTGAGAGGGAGGGAGAGTGGGGAGGTGAGGGGAGAGGGATTCACATTTTGGTGAGAGGGAGAAAGAGAGGCCTCCTGAGAGGGAGGGAGAGTGGGGAGGTGAGGGGAGAGGGATTCACATTTTGGTGAGAGGGAGAAAGAGAGGCCTCCTGAGAGGGAGAGGTGAGGGGAGAGGGATTCAGAGGAGGCCTCCTGAGAGGGAGGGAGAGTGGGGAGGTGAGGGGAGAGGGAGAAAGAGAGGCCTCCTGAGAGGGAGGGAGAGTGGGGAGGTGAGGTGAGAGGGAGAAAGAGAGGCCTGAGAGGGAGAAAGAGAGGCCTCCTGAGAGGGAGGGAGAGGGAGGGAGAGTGGGGGGAGAGAGGCCTCCTGAGAGGGAGAAAGAGAGGCCTCCTGAGGGAGGGAGGAGAGGCCTCCTGAGAGGGAGGGAGAGTGAGAGGGAGAAAGAGAGGCCTCCTGAGAGGGAGGGAGAGTGGGGAGAGGCCTCCTGAGAGGGAGAAAGAGAGGCCTCCTGAGAGGGAGGGAGAGTGGGTGAGGGAGAAGAGAGGCCTCCTGAGAGGGAGGGAGAGGCCTCCTGAGAGGGAGGGAGAGTGGGGAGGTGAGGGGAGAGGGAGAGAGGGAAAAGAGAGGCCTCCTGAGAGGGAGGGAGAGTGAGGGGAGGGAGGTGAGGGAGGTGAGAGAGGGAGAAAGAGAGGCCTCCTGAGAGGGAGGGAGAGTGGGGAGGTGAGGGGAGAGGGAGAAAGAGAGGCCTCCTGAGAGGGAGGGAGAGTGGGGAGGTGAGGTGAGAGGGAGAAAGAGAGGCCTCCTGAGAGGGAGGGAGAGTGGGGAGGTGAGGTGAGAGGGAGAAAGAGAGGCCTCCTGAGAGGGAGGGAGAGTGGGGAGGTGAGGTGAGAGGGAGAAAGAGAGGCCTCCTGAGAGGGAGGGAGAGTGGGGAGGTGAGGTGAGAGGGAGAAAGAGAGGCCTCCTGAGAGGGAGGGAGAGTGGGGAGGTGAGGTGAGAGGGAGAAAGAGAGGCCTCCTGAGAGGGAGGGAGAGTGGGGAGGTGAGGTGAGAGGGAGAAAGAGAGGCCTCCTGAGAGGGAGGGAGAGTGGGGAGGTGAGGGGAGAGGGATTCACATTTTGGTGAGAGGGAGAAAGAGAGGCCTCCTGAGAGGGAGGGAGAGTGGGGAGGTGAGGGGAGAGGGATTCACATTTTGGTGAGAGGGAGAAAGAGAGGCCTCCTGAGAGGGAGGGAGAGTGGGGAGGTGAGGGGAGAGGGATTCACATTTTGGTGAGAGGGAGAAAGAGAGACCTCCTGAGAGGGAGGGAGAGTGGGGAGGTGAGGGGAGAGGGATTCACATTTTGGTGAGAGGGAGAAAGAGAGGCCTCCTGAGAGGGAGGGAGAGTGGGGAGGTGAGGGGAGAGGGATTCACATTTTGGTGAGAGGGAGAAAGAGAGGCCTCCTGAGAGGGAGGGAGAGTGGGGAGGTGAGGGGAGAGGGATTCACATTTTGGTGAGAGGGAGAAAGAGAGGCCTCCTGAGAGGGAGGGAGAGTGGGGAGGTGAGGTGAGAGGGAGAAAGAGAGGCCTCCTGAGAGGGAGGGAGAGTGGGGAGGTGAGGTGAGAGGGAGAAAGAGAGGCCTCCTGAGAGGGAGGGAGAGTGGGGAGGTGAGGTGAGAGGGAGAAAGAGAGGCCTCCTGAGAGGGAGGGAGAGTGGGGAGGTGAGGTGAGAGGGAGAAAGAGAGGCCTCCTGAGAGGGAGGGAGAGTGGGGAGGTGAGGTGAGAGGGAGAAAGAGAGGCCTCCTGAGAGGGAGGGAGAGTGGGGAGGTGAGGTGAGAGGGAGAAAGAGAGGCCTCCTGAGAGGGAGGGAGAGTGGGGAGGTGAGGTGAGAGGGAGAAAGAGAGGCCTCCTGAGAGGGAGGGAGAGTGGGGAGGTGAGGTGAGAGGGAGAAAGAGAGGCCTCCTGAGAGGGAGGGAGAGTGGGGAGGTGAGGTGAGAGGGAGAAAGAGAGGCCTCCTGAGAGGGAGGGAGAGTGGGGAGGTGAGGTGAGAGGGAGAAAGAGAGGCCTCCTGAGAGGGAGGGAGAGTGGGGAGGTGAGTGAGGGGAGGAGAGGCCTGAGGTGAGAGGGAGAAAGAGAGGCCTCCTGAGGGAGGGAGAGTGGGGAGGTGAGGTGAGAGGGAGGTGAGGGAGGGAGAGTGGGGAGGTGAGGTGAGAGGGAGAAAGAGAGGCCTCCTGAGAGGGAGGGAGAGTGGGGAGGTGAGGTGGAGAGGGAGAAAGAGAGGCCTCCTGAGAGGGAGGGAGAGAGGGAGAGAGGCCTCCTGAGAGGGAGGGAGAGTGGGGAGGTGAGGTGAGAGGGAGAAAGAGAGGCCTCCTGAGAGGGAGAGAGTGGAGAGTGGGGAGGTGAGGTGAGGCCTCCTGAGAGGGAGGGAGAGTGGGGAGGTGAGGTGAGAGGGAGAAAGAGAGGCCTCCTGAGAGGGAGGGAGAGTGGGGAGGTGAGGTGAGAGAGGAGGAGAGGCCTCCTGAAGGGAGAGAGGCCTCCTGAGAGGGAGGGAGAGTGGGGAGGTGAGGTGAGAGGGAGAAAGAGAGGCCTCCTGAGAGGGAGGGAGAGTGGGGAGGTGAGGTGAGAGGGAGAAAGAGAGGCCTCCTGAGAGGGGAGAGTGGGGAGGTGAGGTGAGAGGGAGAAAGAGAGGCCTCCTGAGAGGGAGGGAGAGTGGGGAGGTGAGGTGAGAGGGAGAAAGAGAGGCCTCCTGAGAGGGAGGGAGAGAGGTGAGGGAGGTGAGGTGAGAGGGAGAAAGAGAGGCCTCCTGAGAGGGAGGGAGAGTGGGGAGGTGAGGTGAGAGGGAGAAAGAGAGGCCTCCTGAGAGGGAGGGAGAGTGGGGAGGTGAGGGGAGAGGGAGAAAGAGAGGCCTCCTGAGAGGGAGGGAGAGTGGGGAGGTGAGGTGAGAGGGAGAAAGAGAGGCCTCCTGAGAGGGAGGGAGAGTGGGGAGGTGAGGTGAGAGGGAGAAAGAGAGGCCTCCTGAGAGGGAGGGAGAGTGGGGAGGTGAGGTGAGAGGGAGAAAGAGAGGCCTCCTGAGAGGGAGGGAGAGTGGGGAGGTGAGGTGAGAGGGAGAAAGAGAGGCCTCCTGAGAGGGAGAAAGAGAGGCCTCCTGAGAGGGAGGGAGAGTGGGGAGGTGAGGTGAGAGGGAGAAAGAGAGGCCTCCTGAGAGGGAGGTGAGGAAAGAGAGGCCTCCTGAGAGGGAGAGAGTGGGGAGGTGAGAGAGGCCTCCTGAGAGGGAGAAAGAGAGGCCTCCTGAGAGGGAGAAAGAGAGGCCTCCTGAGAGGGAGGCCTCCTGAGAGGGAGAAAGAGAGGCCTCCTGAGAGGGAGGGAGAGTGGGGAGGTGAGGTGAGAGGGAGAAAGAGAGGCCTCCTGAGAGGGAGGGAGAGTGGTGAGGTGAGAGGGAGAAAGAGAGGCCTCCTGAGAGGGAGGGAGAGTGGGGAGGTGAGAGTGGGGAGGTCCTGAGAGGGAGGGAGAGTGGGGAGGTGAGGTGAGAGGGAGAAAGAGAGGCCTCCTGAGAGGGAGGGAGAGTGGGGAGGTGAGGTGAGAGGGAGAAAGAGAGGCCTCCTGAGAGGGAGGGAGAGTGGGGAGGTGAGGTGAGAGGGAGAGGGAAAGAGAGGCCTCCTGAGAGGGAGGGAGAGTGGGGAGGTGAGAGGCCTCCTGAGAGGGAGGGAGAGAGGTGAGGGGAGAAAGAGAGGCCTCCTGAGGGAGAAAGAGAGGCCTCCTGAGAGAGAAGGAGGCCTCCTGAGAGGGAGAGAGAGGCCTCCTGAGAGGGGAGAGTGGGGAGGTGAGGTGAGAGGGAGAGAGGCCTCCTGAGAGGGAGAAAGAGAGGCCTCCTGAGAGGGAGAAAGAGAGGCCTCCTGAGAGGGAGAAAGAGAGGCCTCCTGAGAGGGAGAAAGAGAGGCCTCCTGAGAGGGAGAAAGAGAGGCCTCCTGAGAGGGAGGGAGAGTGGGGAGGTGAGGTGAGAGGGAGAAAGAGAGGCCTCCTGAGAGGGAGGGAGAGTGGGGAGGTGAGGTGAGAGGGAGAAAGAGAGGCCTCCTGAGAGGGAGAAAGAGAGGCCTCCTGAGAGGGAGGGAGAGTGGGGAGGTGAGGTGAGAGGGAGAAAGAGAGGCCTCCTGAGAGGGAGGGAGAGTGGGGAGGTGAGGGGAGAGGGAGAAAGAGAGGCCTCCTGAGAGGGAGGGAGAGTGGGGAGGTGAGGTGAGAGGGAGAAAGAGAGGCCTCCTGAGAGGGAGGGAGAGTGGGGAGGTGAGGTGAGAGGGAGAAAGAGAGGCCTCCTGAGAGGGAGGGAGAGTGGGGAGGTGAGGGGAGAGGGAGAAAGAGAGGCCTCCTGAGAGGGAGGGAGAGTGGGGAGGTGAGGTGAGAGGGAGAAAGAGAGGCCTCCTGAGAGGGAGGGAGAGTGGGGAGGTGAGGGGAGAGGGAGAAAGAGAGGCCTCCTGAGAGGGAGGGAGAGTGGGGAGGTGAGGTGAGAGGGAGAAAGAGAGGCCTCCTGAGAGGGAGGGAGAGTGGGGAGGTGAGGTGAGAGGGAGAAAGAGAGGCCTCCTGAGAGGGAGGGAGAGTGGGGAGGTGAGGTGAGAGGGAGAAAGAGAGGCCTCCTGAGAGGGAGGGAGAGTGGGGAGGTGAGGTGAGAGGGAGAAAGAGAGGCCTCCTGAGAGGGAGGGAGAGTGGGGAGGTGAGGTGAGAGGGAGAAAGAGAGGCCTCCTGAGAGGGAGGGAGAGTGGGGAGGTGAGGTGAGAGGGAGAAAGAGAGGCCTCCTGAGAGGGAGGGAGAGTGGGGGAGGTGAGGTGAGAGGGAGAAAGAGAGGCCTCCTGAGAGGGAGGGAGAGTGGGGAGGTGAGGGGAGAGGGAGAAAGAGAGGCCTCCTGAGAGGGAGGGAGAGTGGGGAGGTGAGGTGAGAGGGAGAAAGAGAGGCCTCCTGAGAGGGAGGGAGAGTGGGGAGGTGAGGTGAGAGGGAGAAAGAGAGGCCTCCTGAGAGGGAGGGAGAGTGGGGAGGTGAGGTGAGAGGGAGAAAGAGAGGCCTCCTGAGAGGGAGGGAGAGTGGGGAGGTGAGGTGAGAGGGAGAAAGAGAGGCCTCCTGAGAGGGAGGGAGAGTGGGGAGGTGAGGTGAGAGGGAGAAAGAGAGGCCTCCTGAGAGGGAGGGAGAGTGGGGAGGTGAGGTGAGAGAGGGAGAAAGAGAGGCCTCCTGAGAGGGAGGGAGAGTGGGGAGGTGAGAGGCCTCCTGAGAGGGAGGGAGAGGGGGGAGAGTGGGGAGGTGAGGGGAGAGGGAGAAAGAGAGGCCTCCTGAGAGGGAGGGAGAGTGGGGAGGTGAGGTGAGAGGGAGAAAGAGAGGCCTCCTGAGAGGGAGGGAGAGTGGGGAGGTGAGGGGAGAGGGAGAAAGAGAGGCCTCCTGAGAGGGAGGGAGAGTGGGGAGGTGAGGGGAGAGGGAGAAAGAGAGGCCTCCTGAGAGGGAGGGAGAGTGGGGAGGTGAGGTGAGAGGGAGAAAGAGAGGCCTCCTGAGAGGGAGGGAGAGTGGGGAGGTGAGGTGAGAGGGAGAAAGAGAGGCCTCCTGAGAGGGAGGGAGAGTGGGGAGGTGAGGGGAGAGGGAGAAAGAGAGGCCTCCTGAGAGGGAGGGAGAGTGGGGAGGTGAGGGGAGAGGGAGAAAGAGAGGCCTCCTGAGAGGGAGGGAGAGTGGGGAGGTGAGGGGAGAGGGAGAAAGAGAGGCCTCCTGAGAGGGAGGGAGAGTGGGGAGGTGAGGTGAGAGGGAGAAAGAGAGGCCTCCTGAGAGGGAGGGAGAGTGGGGAGGTGAGGGGAGAGGGAGAAAGAGAGGCCTCCTGAGAGGGAGGGAGAGTGGGGAGGTGAGGGGAGAGGGAGAAAGAGAGGCCTCCTGAGAGGGAGGGAGAGTGGGGAGGTGAGGGGAGAGGGAGAAAGAGAGGCCTCCTGAGAGGGAGAAAGAGAGGCCTCCTGAGAGGGAGAAAGAGAGGCCTCCTGAGAGGGAGAAAGAGAGGCCTCCTGAGAGGGAGGGAGAGTGGGGAGGTGAGGGGAGAGGGAGAAAGAGAGGCCTCCTGAGAGGGAGAAAGAGAGGCCTCCTGAGAGGGAGAAAGAGAGGCCTCCTGAGAGGGAGAAAGAGAGGCCTCCTGAGAGGGAGAAAGAGAGGCCTCCTGAGAGGGAGAAAGAGAGGCCTCCTGAGAGGGAGAAAGAGAGGCCTCCTGAGAGGGAGGGAGAGTGGGGAGGTGAGGTGAGAGGGAGGGAGAGAGGCCTCCTGAGTAGACTGTACTGCAGAATGCATTTATTTGTGTTCTACAACGTAGCTGAATTTGTGACTGGAGACAAATGATGCATCTATACGGTATTGTAGGTCTACCCAGAGTAAAGGCAAAACTAAACGCAAAAACTCTCCTGCAATGTTGACCGTGTTAACTCGATATTGACACACACTCACATTTAACCTGAAAGTAAGCATAATCAGTATGATAGGAAAGTGTTATTTTAAATCAATACTGTTGATTATGTTATTATAGAGTTATTATCAGGAATAAACAAGATAAACATTGTTGTTTCATCCTGGTCTGGTGTCTAACCATCTCGACCCTGCTGCAGTCTGGTGGGATGCTACAGTAGGCCCTGAGATTATTGCTGTGGGTGCAGCCAGGTAGCTCTGCCTAGCCAGCTGCCTGGGTCCTGCACGTAACAGAGGCACCGCCACACTATTAATAGCTCCTGCTTTCAGATCAAGGGAATCCATTTTTAATTAGCTACAAAATGGAGCTTCAAGTTAGAGTTACAGAGGGCTGGCTTTTCCTATTCACCTCCCCTAAGGTTTAGGAGTGAGAGGAGGCTGATAGAATCATTATGCCCTGCTTCTCTACCAACAGGGATTCTTGTCAGCTCAGCTGCCTCACAGACCAGCTCCGATGAACTGAGACCACCTCTCTCTCCTTCCTTTCCCCTCTATCTCCTTACAGCCTACTCGCTCTCTCTGTTTCTCTCTCTTCCTCTCCCCTCTCTCTCCTTACAGCCTACTTGCTCTCTCTCGCTCTCCTTCCTTTCCCCTCTCTCCTTACAGCCTACTCTCTCTCTGTTTCTGTCTCTTCCTCTCCCTATGTCATTGTCAGTGTTTGGCAAGGCATTCCCCTGAAAAGGCTGACTGGGCTCTTCTTACATCATGAGCATGCTCTCCAGGGCCGCTTGTCGGTGGCTAAGCTGCTGAGTCATTATCCTTCTGCCTTAATTGCTTGGCTGACTCCTGATTGTTAGACAGGGTTGCATCTTGTGGCTCACAAATATACAACCCATGGGCTTCACCCCCGAGGTTTTGGATAAGGTCAAGTAAGCCATATATTTTTGGTGATCTCATAAAAATATAATTATTTATTGTTATATTTCTATTGTGGTCACCTCCGCCCATTGCCTTATCCAGACCCCTTGGAAGAGGTGAACGGAGCCACTGGGCCTCAGGCATGAAATGAGAGTTCTTGAAACAATTAGAAGCCTTTTAAACAGAGGCTCCGTCAGTCATGTTTGGTGTGTTGTAGATACCTCTGTGTGTTCTATGAACTTACTCTCCCGCTCCCCAAAGGGGTTCATTGGCATGTGAAATGGATAATAAACAAGAGAAATAAACAGTGAACATTACACTCACAAAATATTATAGCTATGTACAATTAAAGTACAAAAGGGAAAATAATTAAACATAAATATGGGTTGTATTTATGACGGTGTTTGTTCTTCACTGGTTGTCCTTTTGTTGTGGCAACAGGTCACAAATCTTGCTGCTGTGATGGCACACTGTGGTATTTCACCTAATAGATATGGGAGTTTATCAAAATTTGATTTGATTTCAAATTCCTTGTGGGTCTGTGTAATCTGAGGGAAATATGTTTCTCTAATATGGTCATACATTTGGCAGCTCAGCTTCCACCTCGAATCAAAATGTATTTGTCACATGCGCCGAATACAACAGGTGAAATGTTTACTTACAAGCCCTTAACCAACAATGCAGTTTTGAGAAAAATAAGAGTTAAGAAAAGATTGACTAAATAAGCTAAAATAAAAAGAAAGTAACACAATAAAATAACAATAACGAGGGTATAGTACCGAGTCAATGTGTGGGGGTACAGGTTAGTCGAGGTAATATCTACATGTAGGCAGTGGTAAAGTGACTTTGCATAGATAATAAACAGTGAGTGGCAGCAATGTTTAAAAAAAAAACGGGTGTCACTGCAAATAATCCAGGTGGCCATTTGATGAACTGTTCAGCAGTCTTATGGCTTGGGGGTAGAAGCTGTTAAGGAGCCTTTTGGATCTAGACTTGGCCCTCCGGTACCGCTTGCCCTAACCCTATGACTAGGGTGGCTGGAGTACAATTTTTAGATCCTTCCTCTGACACCGCCTGGTATAGATGTCAAATCAAATGTTTTTTGTCACATACACATGGTTAGCAGATGTTAATGTGAGTGTAGCGAAATGCTTAATATTTTGTGAGTGTAATGTTCACTGTTAATTTCTGATTGTTTATTTCTCTTTTGTTTATTATCTATTTCACTTGCTTTGGCCATGCCAATTAACCCCTGTCTTAGATGTACTGGGCACTACCCTCTGTAGAGCCTTGCGGTTGGATGCCGAGTAGTTGCCATACCAGGCTGTGATGCAACGAGTCAGGATGCTCTTGATGGTGCAGCTGTAGAACTTTTTGAGGACCCATGCCACGTCTGCCTACGGCGCCCTCTCTCAATAGCAATGCTTACGGAGTCTGTACATAGTCAAAGCTTTCCTTAAGTTTGGGTCAGTCATAGTGGTCAGGTATTCGGCCAAATAGTATTCCAGTTTGCTCTCTTTTTTAGTAAGTTTTTTTCCAATGTGTCAAGTAATTATCTTTTTGTTTACTCATGATTTGGTTGGGTCTAATTGTGTTGCCGTCCTGGGGCTTTGTGGGGTCTGTTTGTGAACAGAGCCCCAGGAACAGCTTGCTTAGGGGACATTTCTCTAGGTTAACCTCTCTGTAGGTGATGGCTTTGTTTTGTAGAAGATTTGAGAATTGCTTCATTTTAGGTGTTTGTAGAATTTAAGGTCTCTTTTCTGGATTTTGATTGTCAGCCGGTCTCGTCCTAATTCTGCTCTGCATTCTCTCTCTCCCCCCCATTGTATTGTACTTGACGTGTGTGATAAGGGCAGTAACAGAATTGCACTGATCTTTCACTTAAAATGTATGCCAAACAAAAACCATTAATTTAAGAAACCATAAAACTCTGTTTGATAACAGAATTTTGGTAACATTTTCATGTTTCCACATTTTTCAAAAACCCTGTTATATCTCTGCTCAAAATGTAAGATTCAATGATGTATGCAGAAAGAATGGGGTGTCAGCTAGGACATGACACATTGAGTTTGAAAAAATCTATTTTTGTTATTGAATAGTAGTAAGTGAAGTGGATCTACACCCAGTAACGGAATGGTGGTAATGGAATTTCATCATGGGTCCCTGATACAGTATGTACTGTACAGAAATGCATAATTATGGACATGAATGTCATTCTCTTCATGGTGAGGTACATACGCAAAGGAGGATTATATTTCTATGTGTATTTTGATATTATTCTGAACACTGGCCATTTATTTTAATGAGCTCTGCCCCCAAACAAGACCACATTTGAATAGACATCTAAGTTTGGACATCAAAATACAGCACAGTGGAGCACAGTACAACACAGAACAGTACAATAGAGTACAGTACATTATAGTCTACTCTGCTGTAGTGTACTGTACTATATGCTACTTTTCTTTACTGTGCTGTACAGTACTGTGCTGTCCAAACTTGTGAACCCAACTGTGGTTTGTGACTACTATGATTTCCCATTTTAGCCAATTCAATTCCAGAAATTGCATTACCGATTTCTGAAATTCCGTTACAGATTTTGGTAACGGAAATTCTAGTTTTAATCACTTAATAATTAATGACAAAAAAATCATGGAAAACACTAACATTCATTATCCTCCCTCCTCATGACGGAGAGAAAGGAGAACATATCTTAAAGATATGTGGGGGGTTTTGTAACGGAATTCCAAGGCACAAGGCAATGTTTCTTACAGAAGGCAGAACAATTTCTCCAAAATGAAATATAAGTGTTGATATTAGTTGGCAGGGGTCTTTAGCTCAACATTAGTGTGTTTTGATGTATTTCTAATACCTTAAGACTCTTTCTTGCTTGTTTTCTAAGACACCTTTTCCATCTGTTTGACCAGAAATCAAAGTCTTAGCTTATTCCAATTTGTTTGTATCGAAAATGGTTGAAAAATGAATATGTCTTAATTTCACAAAAATATAGACTCTTAGCTTTCATTTGAAACCCAATTGATGTGCTCCTATGAACTTAGCAAGTTGGTGCTCATGGGTCCTTTTCCATGGAAATGTCCTTATGTCATATCAAATCAAACTTTATTTGTCCCAAGCATTACACTGTAGACCTTAAAGTGTAATGCTTACTTACAGTCCCTTAACCAACAGTGCAGTTCAAGATAGAGCTAAGAAAATATTTACCACATAAACAAATGTAAATAATAATAATAATAAAAAGTAACACAATAACTATAACGAGACTATATACAGGGGGTTCCGGTACCGAGTCAGTGTGCGGGGGTACAGGTTAGTTGAGGTAATTTGTACATGTAGGTAGGGGTGAAGTGACTATGCATAGATAATAAACAGTGAGTAGCAGCAGTGTACAACACAAATGGGGGATCAATGTAAATAATCTGGTGGCCATTTGATTAGTTGTTCAGCAGTCTTATGGCTTGGGGGTAGAAGCTGTTAAGGAGCCTTTTGGTCCTAGACTTGGCGTTCCAGTAGTGCTTACTGTGCGGTAGCAGAGAGAACAGTCTATGACTTGAGTGACTGGAGTCTAACTCGGACGCCGCCTAGTATAGAGATCCTGGATGGCAGGAAGCTTGGCCCCAGTGATGTACTGGACCTTACGCACTACCCTCTGCCTTTCGGTCAGATGCCGAGCAGTTACCATACCAGGTGGTGATGCAACTGGTCAGGATGATCTCGATGGTGCAGCTATAGAACTTTTTGAGGATCTGGGGACCCATGCCAAATCTTTTCAGAAAGCAAATTGGAGTGGGTCTAGGGTATCTGGGAGGCTGATGTTGACGTGAGCCATGACCAGCCTTTCAAAGCACTTCATGGCTACTGACGTGGGTACTACGGGGCGGTAATTATTTACTTCCTTCGTCACAGGGGCTATGGTGGTCTGCTTGAAACATGTCAGTATTACAGACTCGGTCAGGGAGAGGTTGAAAATGTCAGTGAAGACACTTGCCAGTTGGTCCTTGCATGCTTTGAGTACATGTCCTGTTAATCAGTCTGGCCCCGGGGCTTTGTGAATGTTGACCTGTTTAAAGGTCTTGCTCACATCAGCTACCAAGAGAGTTATCACATGGTCATCCAGAACAGCTGGTGCTATCATGCATGCTTCAGTGTTGCTTGCCTCGAAGCGAGCATAAAAGTCATTTAGTTCGTGTCACTAGGCAGCTCGCAGCTGGGTTTCCCTTTGTAGTCCGTAATAGTTTTCAAGCCCTGCCACATCTGACGAGCGTCAGAGCCGGTGTAATAAGATTCAATATAATCTTATATTGACGCTTTGCTTGTTTGATGTTTCGTCTGGGGACATAGCAGGATTTCTTATAAGCATCCGGATTAGTGTCTAGCTCCTTGAAAGCGGCAGCTCTAGCCTTTAGTTCAGTGCGGATGTTGCCTGTAATACATGGCTTCTGGTTGGGATATGTACGTACGGTCACTGTGGGGATGACGTCGTCGATGCACTTATTGAGGAAGCCGATGACTGAGTTTGACTTTTTTTTTTTTTTTCCTCTGTTTGCACATGTGACATGCGGGTAGAAATTAGGTTAAACTGATTTAAGTTTGTCTGCATTAAAGTCCCCGGCCACTAGGAGCTCCACTTCTGGATGAGCATTTTCTTGTTTGCTTATGGCCTTATACAGCTGGTTGAGTGCGGTCTTAGTGCCAGCATCGGTTGGTGGTGGTAAATAGACGGCTATGAATAATATAGATGAGAACTCTCTTCGTAGATAGTGTGGTCTACAGCTTATCGTAAAGTACTCTACCTCAGGCGAGTAATACCTCGAGACTTCTTTAATATTTGACATTGCGCAACAGCAGCTGTTATTGACAAATAGACACACACCCCCGCACCTCGTCTTGCTAGCTCTATATTATCCGTGTCGTCGTTCAGCCATGACTCTGTGAAACATAAGATATTACAGTTTTTAATATCCCGTTGGTAGTATAATCTTGATCGTAGGTCATCCATTTTATTTTCCAATTATTGCACGTTAGAAAATATGTGTTATTGCATTATTCTAGCATGGCAGTGGTGAATGTGTGTGTGAAGGTAGGGAGGGATCATTCCACTCTCTAGTGAGAATGTCAAGCCCCAGTCACATGAGAATGAGCTAATATCCCACCAAAGCCTCTGTCATTTCTCAGAACATTAGCCACAGGGCTTGATAAGGAGGCACTCACTATGGCGTGGAGTTCAGACTGTTTAATGGGGAGGCATCACTGTAAGGAGCTGCCAGATCTTACATTCAACTGGATAGTTCATGATAAGCTAGTCTACCATTTGACTGCATTTCCCACAACTATTTCTCTCACTTTATCTGTTTTCTACTATTGCCTCTATGCCACTGCATGCTCAGTCTGCCCACTATGGTGACGTAAGGGACCAAAATGTAGCATAATGATGACCGCTCAATTGCACTGACATTTTGCAGACCACTTCAGAGCCACTAGAGTTAGAAAATTATGATTGAGTAATTATTTTGAATTATGTATGATGATTTAGTTCAACCACGCGGAGAGAGTTGATCACTTCTCAAACTAACAAGTGTTTATCCCCCTAGATCACAGTACAATGGATACTCATCTTGGAAAAACCTTCGGTCCCATATTAACCTCTTCTAGAGATAAAATCTGCATTCATAACTTACTCTTATTTTGTCGATTTACTGTATTTGTGTTTTGTTTCTCTCTCCCCCCATAGACTTACTCTGGGCTGTTCTGTGTGGTGATAAACCCCTACAAAAACTTACCCATCTACTCAGAGAACATCATAGAGATGTACAGAGGGAAGAAGCGTCATGAGATGCCACCACACATCTACGCCATTTCAGAGTCAGCATACCGCTGCATGCTCCAAGGTAAACCTCCTCTCTCACTCTGTTTTGTGCAGTGTTTGGAAGGTATAACTCCTTCCTCAGTGGTCTCTTTCCGTCTCTCTCTTTTGCTGCGACGCAACGTGCATAAAGTGTGACTAGCAGGTGCGCTGCTGAGTTGTGGATTGCGTGGGTTTTGCTGCATAATCCAGGAGATTAGTGTGTGAGGTTCCAGAGTCAGGGAGGCAGTGGTATCGTTAGTCATGGTTGAGCTGCCCCCCTGCCTCTGCTAGCCATAGGGGTCTGACAGACTACTTATTGATGTGGATCTACTAAGACAGACAGACTATACTGTACCACTTATAGACTACGTAATGTGTAAAAGCTCAACAATAGGCTTGTAGTTCTACAAACCACAGAGTACTGTCTATCTGCAAGTTATGTACATTGTCTGCAAAACACGAATTACTCAATTTCAGAGCATGGCATGTATTTGTTTGCGTTAAGTAAAAAAAAAAACACTTGGCGCTCATAATTAGCCTTCCTTAATGGCCACCTGCAGTGTGTTAAGGCCCGTCCACTGCCCTGCCGACTGTCCTGTATCCCAGGTAGGGACCAGGACCTCACTGGCTCCTTTGCAGATAAAAGCCAGTTTAATTAGAGGTGAAAGTTCAGCCTGTTAACATTGATGGCCACTGACTGAGGGATTTGGAGAGTGTGAGCCCAGGATCAAGACTTAGGATGATATTAACTCAACCTGTGATCCTAGGGAAATGCACGACTCACTGTTAATCTTCTTCCTTCAGTGAGAAATTCCATCTATCTCTGGCTCCTTGGAAAGGGACACTTTTCAATAGATACAGTGTGTGTTCAGTTTCAATGAGTTCAGAGTAACGTCAGCCTTCTGAACAGTACAGTCTCTCAGTGGGTCTGGTTTTACCTAGTTTTGCCTCCTCAGCTATCTTCAGGAAGAAACTGAGCTATTCTCTTTGTAACGGGAAGGGTGCTGGACACAGGCCCCCTTAGCAGCCACGCCCCTGTGTTAGAATCTAGACAGTTTTCTTTATTTTTACTATTTTCTACATTGTAGAATAATAGTGAAGACATGAAAACTGGGAAATAAAATATATTTTAGATTTTATTCTTCAAAGTAGCCACCCTTTCCCTTGATGACAACTTTGCACACTTTTGCCATTCTTTCCTCCAGCTTCACCTGGAATGCTTTTCCAAAAGTCTTGTTCCCAGTCAGTTCCCACATATACTGAGCACTTGTTGGCTGCTTTTCCTTTTCTCTGCGGTCCAACTCATCCCAAACCATTTTTACCCCCTTTTCTCCCCGATTTTGTGGTATCCAATTGTTAATATCTTGTCTCATCGCTACAACTCCCGTACGGGCTCGGGAGAGACGAAGGTCAAAAGCCATGCGTCCTTTGAATCACAACCCAACCAAGCTGCACTGCTTCTTAACACAGTGTGCATCCAACCAGGAAGCCAGCCGCACCAATGTGTCGGAGGAAACACTGTGCACCTGGCAACCTGGTTAGCGTGCACTGCACTCGGCCCACCACAGGAGTTGCTAGTGCGTGATGAGACAAGGATATCCCTACCGGCCAAGCCCTCCCGAACCCGGACGACGCTAGGCCAATTGTGCGTCGCCCCCGGACCTCCCAGGCGCGGCCGGCTGCGACAGAGCCTGGGCGCGAACCCAGAGTCTCTGTTAGCACTGCGCCACCCGGGAGGCCCCCCAAACCATCTCAATTGGGTTGAGGTCGGGTGATTGTGGAGGCAAAGTCATCTGATGCAGCACTCCATCCCTCTCCTTCTTGGTCAAATAGCCCTTACAGGAGGTGTGTTGGATCATTCTCAAATGATAGTACCACTATTGTGGTAGCCATGCTGGTTAAGTGTGCCTTGAATTGTAAATAAATCACGACAATGTCACCAGCAAAGCACCCCCATCACCATCACACCTCCTCCTCCATGCTTCAAGGTGGGAACCACACATGCGGAGATAATTTGGTCACCTACTCTGCGTTGAGACACAGCGGTTGAACCAGAAATCTCAAATTTGGACTCATCAAACCAAAGTACAGATTTGTCCATTGCTCATGTTTCTTGGCCCAAGCAAGTCTCTTCTTCATATTGGTGTCCTTTAGTAGTGGTATCTTTGCAGCAATTCGACCATGAATGTCACGATCGTCTGAATGAATGGACCAAGGCGCAGCGTATTTAGAGTTCCACATGTTTAATAAAGATGAAACTCACCAAAACAATACAGAAGAAAACGAGCTGTCTTTGTGGCCGCGAACCCCGGCGTCGTCGCTGTTGCTCCTTCGCTGCCTCTGCCTGCTTCCATGGCAGGCTTCTGTCTCCTGCCATGATTTCGTCCTACGTCCAGGATGTCCTCCACTGTTGGCTTTCCTCCCAGGCCCAGGATCCCTGCTCCTCCTGGGCACGCTGCTTGTTCTGTGGGTGGTGGGATCTTCTGTCACGATCGTCTGAATGAATGGACCAAGGCGCAGCGTACTTAGAATTCCACATGTTTAATAAATATGAAACTCACCAAAACAATACAGGAGAAAACGGAACGTGACGTTCTGGGCTACTCACAGGCAGCTACACAAAAACAAGATCCCACAAACAACAGGTGGGAAAAGGCTGGGCAAATATGATCCCCAATCAGAGACAACGATAGACAGCTGCCTCTGATTGGGAACCATACCAGGCCAACAAAGAAATAGAAAACATAGATTGCCCACCCTAGTCACACCCTGACCTAACCAACTAGAGAATTAAAAGGATCTCTAAGGTCTGGGCGTGACAATGAAGGCCTGATTTCACGCAGTCTCTTCTGCACAGTTGATGTTGAGATGTGTCTGTTACTTGAACTCCGTGAAGCATTTATTTGGGATCCAATTTCTGAGGCTGGTAACTCTAATGAACTTATCCTCTGCAGCAGTGGTGACTATTGGTCTGCCTTTAATGTGGCGGTCCACATGAGAGCCAGTTTCATCATAGCACGTGATGGTTTTTGCGACTGCACTTGAAGAAACTTTCAAAGTTCTTGAAATTTCTCTTTGCTTATTTGAGCTGTTCTTGCCATAAGATGGACTTGATATTTTACTAAATAGGGCAATCTTCTGTGTACCACCCCTACCTTGTCACAACACAACTGATTGGCTCATAAGCATTAAGAAGGAAAGAAATTCCACAAATGAACTTTTAACATGGCACACTTGTTAAATGAAATGCATTCTAGGTGACTACCTCCTAGAAGCTGGTTGAGAGAATGCCAAGAGCTGGTCATGGGTGCACCTCAGCCATGCTCAAGGTCCTAAACTATATCATTACTGCCATCGATAAGAGACAATACTGGCCAAGGCTTTCGACCATGTCAAACACCACATTCTTATCGGCAGACTCAACAGCCTTGGTTTCTCAAATGACTGCCTCGCCTGGTTCACCAACTACTTCTCTGATAGAGTTCAGTGTGTCAAATCGGAGGCCTTGTTGTCCGGACCTCTGGCAGTCTCTATGGGGGTGCCACAGGGTTCAATTCTCGGGCCGACTCTCTTCTCTGTATACATCAATGATGTCGCTCTTGCTGCTGGTGATTCTCTGATCCTCCTCTACGCAGACGACACCAGTCTGTATACTTCTGGCCCTTCTTTGGACACTGTGTTAACTAACCTCCAGACAAGCTTCAATGCCATACAACTCTCCTTCCGTGGCCTCCAACTTTTCTTAAATGCAAGTAAAACTAAATGCATGCTCTTCAACCGATCACTGCCCGCACCTGCCCGCCCGTCCAGCATCACTACTCTGCACAGTTCTGACCTAGAATATGTGGACAACTACAAATACTTAGGTGTCTGGTTAGACTGTAAACTCTCCTTCCAGACCCATATTAAGCATCTCCAATCCAAAATTAAATCTGGAATCGGCTTATCTGTGCCATCCGTTTTGTCACCAAAGCCCCATATACTACCCACCACTGCGACCTGTACGCTCTCGTTGGCTGGTTCTCGCTTCATACTCGTCGCCAAACCTACTGGCTCCAGGTCATATACAAGTCTTTGCTAGGTAAAGCCCCGCCTTATCTCAGCTCACTGGTCACCATAGCAGCACCCACCCGCAGCACGCGCTCCAGCAGGTATATTTCACTGTTCACCCCCAAAGCCAATTCGTCATTTGGCCGCCTTTCCTTCCAGTTCTCTGCTGCCAATGACTGGAATGAACTGCAAAAATTGCTGAAGCTGGAGACTTTTATCTCCCTCACTAATTTCAAGCTGTCAGAGTAGCTCACAGATAATTGCACATGTACATAGCCCATTTGTAAATAGCCTATCCAACTACCTCATCCCCATACTGTATTTATTTTGCTCCTTTGCACCCCAGTATCCCTACTTGCACATTCATCTTCTGCACATCTATCACTCCAGTGTTTAATTGCTATATCGTAATTACCTCGCCACTATGGCCTATTTTATTGCCTTACCTCACTTATCTTACCTCATTTGCACACACTGTATATATATATTTTTTCTACTGTATTTTTGACTATGTTTGTTTATTCCATGTGTAACTCTGTGTTGTTGTATGTGTCAAACTACTTTGCTTTATCTTGGCCAGGTCGCAGTTGTAAATGAGAACTTGTTCCCAACTGGCCTACCTGGTTAAATAAAGGTTAAATAAATAAATAAAATAAAACTTTGAAGAATTTTTTTTACCACTTTTTGGGGGGGTTATTACATGATTTCCTAGTTTTGATGTCTTCACTATTATTCTACAATGTAGAAAATATTTTAAAAATCCAGAAAAACCCTGGATTGAGTAGGTGTGTCCTAACTTTTGACTGTTACTGTCTGTGTCTGTAGTTTTTTTTAGCCAGAGCTTGAAGCGATGAGCAGTAATCCTTCCTGCTTCTTAGTTCTAATGAGCATTTGTGCTATGATATTGGCCAGTGGCCACACGTATACAGTAGGTCAAGTGCTTTACTGGTTAGTCCAACTCCAACACCTCTGTCCCCCCACCTCACCCAATGTCTCGTCACTCACTTCCTTTTGTGACCCCCACCCCCATCCACACATACATTATTGTGTCTTAACCAGTGATAGCCATGAAACCCTTGTGACCAATCACCCCCTCCCTCATCATACTTTCCTTGAACTAAATATAGGCAAAATCCCTGCACAGAGCACTCACCCATTGTGGCCAGCCTGCCTTTCAGTTTCAACATGAGAGGTGTTTGAAATGGGGCCCCATGTCAAATCTACCCCCCTCATTGCCCCACTGTCCCCAGTCCTGCCACATAGTGGTCATTGTGTACACTCCCTAGGGGTCTACTGTGGAATGAGGTCATCCCTTGTCTTAGCGATCCGCAGCATGCTAAGTACTGAGTCATCGTGGTAGTGTCATGGGCCTCAGATCACTGCGGAGTGCAGACTGTCCGGCTGCCTGAAGAGGGATGCCTCACTATGGATATGAGTGTGACCAAAATAACATTCCCGCACTGGCACATCACACAGAGGAGTGTGTCAGCTCACTTTCTGAGTAGCTGACCTTATATTGACAGTATCTTGTATCTTGCACAGTTAAATAACTATTGATCTGCGTAGTGCTTACAGTGTGTTATACAGATCATTTCATTTGTGAGTGGAAAGACTGCCTCTATTGATGTTTCAAAAGCCATTTCAGGCTGTTAAGTATCCCCCACTGTTCTATAATGGCTCTCTGTCCAGTTCCTGAGAGGAGAAGAAAATCTAATTTCCACTCTTATTTTCTTTCATTCCTTATTTTGTTCTGTCTTTTTTTCCCTTTCTCTCCAAAATGTTCTGGCTCGGAGGACATTGTAGGAAAAATTCCACTCATCCTGCCAGGGCTTTTCTGGGACCCTTTCACTTACGGCACTGTTAACTGAAAAATACGACCGGGTGGCTTTGTGCGCTCTCTTTCCCCAACGTGGTTCCTTCCTTTTCCTCCTTTGTGAGGAGAACACAGGAGGACAAGTGTGTGGAATGTCTGTGTTCTGACTTCAGCCCAGACTACGGCTCTAGCATTGCTATGGAAGGACCATTCACCAGTCTCTCTTCTGCCTCAACCAATCACACTCTCTCTCTCTCTCTCTCTCTCTCTCTCTCTCTCTCTCTCTCTCTCTCTCTCTCTCTCTCTCTCTCTCGTCCCATTCTCTTCTCTCCTCATTTACAGTAACAGCGTCTCTGGCCCTCTGGCTTCAGTCAGGGGGTTAGTCAACCGAACCGTACCGAGGCCTCACTGCACCTAAGCTGTCAGCAGGAGCAGAGCTTGAATAGTTCTAGGTGCTTATTATGGGATGTAGCCCTTTCCTCAGGTCGTTTGTTTGTGTTTGACACTCTCTCTCTCTCCGACACGTTTTAGTCTCAGGAACTGCTACAGACGAGGCTCCCTCTCTCTGCTCTGACCCCCTCGTCCGAAGCATGCCCTGCTGCTGACATGTAGGTCTGGACGTGCTCCTGCACTCCAAAGCAGACGAGAGAGAAATGGGGGGGCCTGTATTGTGGCTCACAATGGGGGCTTTGTGTTGCCTGGAGAAGGGGCCAGGGTGCAGTATGGGGAGGCTCGGACCGACAGGGCTCTTCCCTGGGAGAAGGGGGCCTTGTGTTGGGGCAGAGAGGGTTGACTGCAGGGAAGAGGTCAGGTCTGAGTGACAGGACAGGTGTGAAGGGCCAGGCTGGACGGGGGTATGGTAGAAGGGGGGACCCCAGGGAAGATAGGGGTGTGTCTGTTAGGGACCCTCTCTCTGTAGTGAAATAACTCTGTGTTCCTTGGTGGATGTACTAGAGTTTCAGACAAATGGCAGTGTACACACACACACTATCCCACTCATATAGACACATGTTGGCAGATGCTCCCCTAATGGCAGACAGCTGTGGAGTTCATTCAGTATAAAATGGTATTTCTGTTGGCGGGCTCTTGTCATAGATCTCTGATCTCAGACAGCCATGAACTGTTGAGTCTCTGCAATAGGGGGAAAGAATGCACCCTTAATAAACCAGAGACATGAACATGTTCTCCTCAGTTCACTGGTTTTTAGAGGTTTCACTGGTGGGAGGGAGCAGAGTCTGAGATTACAGACCGGGGTTGAATGGAGACCCCATGAAAGCACTTGACGATGTGGGGAGTTTTCTCAACATACATGCATGGCTATGAATGACAGTCCTGTTAGGAAATAAATTATTATAAATAGGTGCTTTATTGCTGTTTATGTTAGAGGTCTTTTGGAAAACTTCACGTGATCACATGGTTTCAAGTGTAGTTTCATGTTATCACATGTTGTCACGTTATTGTATTAACTTCCCATAAGATCACATGGAAACATGTTTTTGGAAGGGTAGAGAGGGAAGCTCAACCACCTCAGTTATAATGGCAGCTTCCCCAGCGCTGCAGGTCAGTCCAATCTTTTACTGGGGCCTGTGTCTTGGGTGGCCACACAATGCCACTAATCCACCCGCGGTCTGGGCATGCAGGGCACCACTGGAGACATGTTGCTGGGTGGGTGGGTGAAGAGCGAGAACCACCGTCAACTGTCTAGAAGTGTTTTGATTGGTCACACATAGCTGGGATAGCTGCATTCTGAGCCAAGGAGATGAGGTTACCTGAAGCTGCTGCCCCTCACTCACTCCCTCCCTCCCTGGAGCTGCCACCAGCCTCTGTGGTTGGGAAAGGAGGGACATGTAGAACAGTATACAACAAACTCTTCCCAACAAACACACATTTAGTGGACCTCTGGGGTGAGGGTAAATGTGGAAAAGTGCCTAGTTTGTCTGGATAAGTAGCAGCAGTGCCTGAATGTAAAAATGCTCCATAAAATGAGAGCATTGGAGATGTCTATTTGAATGTGACATGCATGGAAAGTTGGCAGATGAACACTGACAACCAGGTCACTTGGTAATGTGATACATTCTGACATGGAGGATTTCTGTGGAAGCAGGGAGTGTTTGAATCGCTGTCTGGAGAATGTAGCAGTGACTACACACTTAGAATGTGGATATGTATGGACAGGACTGGACTGCATGATTGCCTCATGGTACACTGGAATAAATCCCTTGGAATATCTGCAATTCAAGGAATTCAGATCAACTACCTGGGTGTACAGTATTACCCCCAATGGCAGCAGGTGTTCTATGCTCGGACTCAACCTGTTTTCAGCATATTTAAGAGTGGAGACAGGTTTGAGTCATTCTGTAGTTCTCACAGTGATGACTGTAGGCTGGGGCTCTGCCAGACTGGGCTCTCTGTAGGTAAGAGCTTGGATGAATAATAGTCTGTTTTAAAGGTAAAGCATTCTAAACAGCATGAGGTGCATCCGTGTTTAAATCAGTGATGGCTTTATGTTGTGTTAGTGAATGGGTCCAAACAGGGATGAGCTGTATCAGACATAGGGATTGGATCTGAACAGGGACCGTATCAGACGTAGGGATTGGATCTGAGCAGGGACTGTATCAGACGTAGGGATTGGATCTGAACAGGGACTGTATCAGACGTAGGGATTGGATCTGAGCAGGGACTGTATCAGACGTAGGGATTGGATCTGAACAGGGACTGTATCAGACGTAGGGATTGGATCTGAGCAGGGACTGTATCAGACGTAGGGATTGGATCTGAACAGGGACTGTACCAGGAGTAGTGCATGGTGGCTCCCCCTCTCTATTGTGACTAGCCTAAGCATTGAGAACATGAGTGTGTGTCTCCTGCTATTTTGGTGCTGTTGGTTGTCTGTCAGGGCAATGGGTTTCTACTTTGTCTGACCCACCTAACCCTCCAGTGAACAGTAATACGTCTCTACTCCTCCTTTGAATTGAAACAACGACTTCTCATTCCACTCTCCTGTACCTCTATATCCCCTCTCAGAGCAGCTCGTGCTGAATTCAGTGGAATAGAGACATTATATTCCAGTTTCCAATAAGCCCTAGGATGTTGACACCAGCAGCAGGGCAACATTAGAACCCCATGATGGGCCTCTGTTACTGCTGTTACACATTCACAGGTGTTTCTCATTTCACCCTCGCGTCAGAAGCATGTGGAAAATGTGCTTTGTGAGGTATGAGCAGAGTGTGGTGTGTGTGTGTGTGGCTGATACCCTCTGTGGGGGTCAACAGGTGTGGGAGGAAGGAAGCCTCGCTAGGTGTGAGGGAGGACAATGACTTCCTTTCTTTAATGTGCAGGATCTCTCTCCCTCTAGTCCCACTGGTCACTTCACAAACCATCCCCTGTCATATCCACTAAATAGGGAACAGTCATCACCTTCTATCTGACCCTTATTCCATTCCTGTCAATGATCTCAATTTCCACTGTAATTGAGGCAAACCAAAAAAGTAGTCTCTCTCATAGGATGGGAAGCTATTTATTGTAGCTACAGTAGTCACTGCAACACATTGCCTTCCGACCTACAATGCCACATCTAAAATGTCCTCATCTGTGTATCCGAGTCGACTGACGCCATGCTACCTTTCCCACTGCATTGCCAAGTCTGTCCCACCATGCACTTGCTGCTCTCTATGTATTACTGTCATTGGGTTTCCATGGCCTTGAAGGGTGCAGTCTACAGCCCCCCCCCCCCCCCCCCCCCCCCCTCCTCTGCCCCCTCACCTCCTCCCCTTTACCCCTACCAGTTGCTGTGGGCCAGGAAGCCTGGCCACCCTCTGTGACCACACAGGAATGTCCTCGCCCCAGGACCCCAGCGTTGATGGTGAGGGGAACCATGGGCATCCGAATTCCAACAGTCATAACTGATTACTGACTGCAGCCCACAATGCACTGCTAGCTGGCAGAACTGGAGGGTCTTCTTCTGATCTGACACACTCAGCTTTGTGTCAAACTGGTCTGAAAGTATCACTTTGTAGGTATTTTAATGAGACAAAACCTGGTCAAATACATTTAAAAAATGAGAGAAAAAATCCCAGTCTCCATTACAACATTCATCAGGCTTGACGAGCTCTTCATTACCGCCAGGATATATGACCAGAATCCCCCTCAGACCAAGGAAGAGTCATACTGTGTTGTGACTGCTTTAATGAACTGTGCATGTCGGCCTCTCCCTCTGGCCCAGTCCTCTCAGCAGCAGCACTCCACAGTGTTAGTGTGGGTTATCATAACAGCTCAGAAGCCCAGAGGTGACAGTTACACAGAGCAGGTACAGAGAGGACTGGCCAGATCTAATTGTGTGTTTACCAGTTCACCCGTCTGAGAATGTAGGCTGGCGGGGGTGTGTGTGTGTGTGTGGAGGGGGTATTGAGATTGGGCTAGGCTCCCTGCGTCGCAGCATTGACAATACAGCAGTGAGAAACCCCAGACATGGCAGGGACCTCACTCTCTCTCACACACACTCAGTCTTTTGTTCCTCCGGCTTTAAGTACCCCTGGAATCCATCCTGACTGCTCTATATGAGTAAACAGGCCACAGCTCTTTCTATTGCTACTGCTGTAATGACTAGTCCTAGTAGATGATCCATGCCTCTGCTCTACTATGGTGTGTGTGTGTGTGTGTGTGTGTGTGTGTGTGTGGTAGGCCTGGGTAGTGCTATACCCTTCGAGGTTATGGGGAATACTGGCCATCACTCAGGATTTCTGATGTGTGCAAAGTGGTAACCATGGCTCTAGAATTAGCACTGCATTTGTTGGGGTTTTATGACTTCTTTTATGAAGCTAATTTAGAGAGCAGGAAGAAGGATGTGGAAAAAGAGTGTAGTATCCAGTTGAAGTGGCGGTGAGGCTGTTTTCTCATACCAGCTCTCACCCTGCCTCCCCTGGTCTGTGATCATATTTCACTAACTACAGACCCCATGAAGTCAGAATAAAACCATTCTCTTCTCTGCCTCCTTGACTTGTCTGATTTTGGAGTGGTCCAGCAGGAAGAGTGGAATGGAGTAGACTACAATCCATACTTGGGCTCCACTGTGCTCCTACCTTTCAAGATTAGGGAGGCTTGGACATGTTTTGGGGAGTAGATGGGAATGTTGAGAGATCAGGGGGCTAGTTGAGGGAGGAGGGGAGAGGTTGAGGGGGTAAAAGGGGTGGCCTGAGGGGGGGTCTGGAATGTGTGGAATGAGTACATTAATCCGTCTGGGGAATAAATTATTAGTGGAAAACGGATCCCCAGTCTGTCTCCTGCTGCGTGGCCCAGGGGGGAGACGAGGAGAGGGTTGTTTGTCTATGTAGACCGAGATGCGGTGTTGTTTATGTGTGCCACCTTCCATCTCTTTCATTCCCGTAGTTGTTGCATGCTGTGTGGAGCAGCAGACAACAAGGCCAAGGACATGTTTGTGTCTACGCAATCATTATCTGAACTGTTGTATTTCGTTGGTAGGGGTATAGGTTCTCCCCTGGTTATAGTGAACTGTTCACTCTGAATTGATGGCAGGAGACTGACAGCTTGATTGTACTGAGATCAGCCTTCCTGAGCCTTCAGAAAGGGTTTTTCAGTAGTCCACAGCTTGATGGATGTATGGACTGATTTGACCCTGTCCTCTTGTTAGGCCCAGGATAATGGTGGCTTGTAACTTCATTGGGAGGAGACAACAACTAAGCTGGAATTGCTGATAAATCGATCAAATCAAGGACCTGTGAGTCGCAAAAGCGCTTTTGTTTTATTTCTGAATAATACTTTGTCTCTGTGCCATGGCTGCAGAGGGAGAGGGAGAGAAGGACTGTCAGAGGACTGAGAGAATAAGAGATGAGAGCAACAGTCAGGACAGAGGGAGAGAGATGAGCCAATAGAGTGTGAAATTGGTAGAACAATTTTCATTGGCCCCGCCCAGGGTATGTGAAACTGGTCATCTAGGAAACGGCCAGGGACAGAGCATATATGGGCAGAACAGATGGATACAGTCAGACAGCCCTCTGTGCATGGGAACACGAGAATGGAGGAGAGACTGGCTCACTTCACCAGCCAATGGGTTTGAATTGATATGAATGTATGGAGCCAATACATTTCTCTTTCATATGATATGGATAATATCATTATTAGCCCCATAGTGAGTATAACAACACAATGCGTACTAAATGAATGATTTCCTGGTAGGTATGAAGTATCTACCCTGTGTAATACACATTCACATTCACATAATGACCGTTAGCTAGTGTGCTTTCTGAGAACGTGGAGATCATATGAGCCATAGAGAATTAGGCTTTGATATGTATTACAGAATGACTTCAGCTTATTGGGTGTCTGGCTCTGTGCTCTGCCTGTGATGAATCCTCAGGTTTCTGATTGTGAAATGCCTTTTGATAAATGGCCCACAGAGACGGGTCATTTAAGTCACTATCTTGTTTATTTATTTATTTAGGCTTTAGAAGAGAATTAAAGATGCTAAATGACAGTTTGAAGGCCTAAGCCTTCGTCAGTGGAGAGGGAGTAAAGCAGGTGACAAGGAGAGAGTATTAGAACAAGTGAAAACAGAGGAAGTAGGTAGAGACCAGCACACCATTTTATAGCAGTGACTGGATCGATGAATCAATGGCTGAGGTCATCAGTATCGCTGACTACTGACGTTCAGCTGCCATTTTGAAAAACACGATTGGTCTCTGATGTGAATCATATTCTGATCATGTATATCTGAGTGTTGGGTGCTTCGATTCAAAGCGATCACAGCTACAAGGTCTGGTTGAAAATCAACAGGACGTGGATGATAACCATCGGAGTTAAATAGAAAGTTATTCTCATGAAAACCCAGTGAAAAGCTCTGTCACGGAGACAAAGAGTAATCAAACTGGAGCTCTGGAGTCTGGTGTGTCGTCAGGAACCTGGCCACTTCTACTCAGCAACCATGGATCATCCGTCCTGTTTTACTATTCTCATCAGACGCGTACAATTTGGAGAGCAATAGCTTTTGGGGTTGGCTGAGGCAGAGGAAAGGTTGTCTGTAATAGAGCAATAGACAGGTATGAGTATAAACAGACAGTGTGTCTCTGGGAGGAAAATAAGAGCACCACAGGCCAGAGAAATAGGAGCGCTCAACGATATGGTCATTTATCAGTGTGACTAGTCGCCAGCTGCAGTTCACACTATAGTGACATAACAAAAGGTCGTGCCTATAACACCTGGTAGACATTCAGGTAGCCAGTCAGTTCTCTGATGAAAGGTGACCGACATGAATGATTTATCATTCCAACCATCATTTGAGTTTAAAGATGATCATCCGTAGAGTTATATTTGTTCCTGGGACTCATTGTTCAAATCTGTCATGAGGTCACAGTCCCGGATCTGTGGGCTTAATAAAACCATGTAAGCTCTTTATCTTCTGATCAAATATGGGCTTGGGCTGGGGCGCAATGTACCCATGACGCAGGGTCCAGCAGTGACAGCTGCCCTCTGTGGCTGTCCAGTCTGTTAGTCAGAGGGACATGGGGCTGGTCAGGTAAACACAGTGACCTTAAAGGGTATCCAATGGTGACCTTCAGTGTGGCTGAGTCACGCCCAGACCTCCACAAGCCACCTGACACTGACAACACCTCATACCATGGGCTACCAGGGTGAGTCTGAATGGGGCTGAGGCACAATGAGCTTTTAGGGAGTGAGGACAGAGCTATGACAGAGACACAGAGAGGGAAGGGGTTGCAATAGGACCAGAGTTGTCACCAACACATACACAGTAAGCTCGTGTCCCTCTGATCCCTTCTGAGAGTGCTCTGACTGTTTCATCTATAACCATCCACTGTAGCTGTCATGTCAGTTTTCACCGTTTACAACATGCCTTTCTCTTTAAAGAATTGCAGTGGATTCATGATGCACATGCACACAAAGAATCATCAGTGTGTCCTCACTTCACCCCTTTCCCACTCTCTCCCTGGCTCAAAGCGTCATCCCCAGGGTGGGTAGATTTAGGGGCGTCAGGCGTGGTTGTCTGTAATGCCACTCACAGCGTGGTTGTCTGTAATGCCGGGGCTACACAGACACATTTTAACGTGACAAGACAACTTTATTAGTGTAACCTACAGCAGCGGGACTGTGAAATCAAACCCATTCAGAGATTGGAGAGCACAGCAATACTGGTTAGATATTGATGGAGGTGGTAAGAGTTGGTGGTATTAGTGGAGGGGGCATTCCTCCCAGTGATGTTGATGTTTAGGAATTTAAGGTATGTTTGGAGGATTTCCACAGGAAATGAAACAACCTCTGTCTTTCTTCCCATGAATGTCGAGGACTCCATCCTTACAGCGTCAGAACGTTGTTTGCATTTTAGGAGAAAAGGTTATCCAAACACAGAGGGGCCTCCGTGGCTATGATGTTTGTCCAATTTACAAGATGTTTCCATCTGGACTCAAATAGCTTCCTACCCAGAGACCCTCATTGTGTTGACTCTGTGTTACATCCCTCCGGATGATATACCTTCTGGTGTCACTGTGTCATGTCAGCTATGTCACCTATCCCCAAATAACTTTTCATAATTTCATTTCCCATACATTCTGAGGTTGAGAGAGTGCCTGTCACATCATTCCGACAGGTCCTGTTCCATTACATTTTTGGGGTTGATAGCCACTCCGATAAACTGGCATGCCTCCACAACACCCACTAAAGAGCTTCATCGGAGTCAATCTATGGAGAAAAAAAGAGAGTTGAGTTACTGTCCAGTCCACAGAGCAGGTTCTTGTTAGAGTAGATGAATAGATGCTGAGTCATGAGTGGGCTGAGGGGGTGAATAATGAGAGGCAGAAGGAGAATCATGAGGACAGCAGCTGCAGCAGGTATTTCTCTGGCAGACCACTGATCTATCTAGCATCTGTCTCTATCTATGCTTTTAACTCAGGAGTCTCCAACCCTGTTCCTGGAGAGCTACCATCCTGTAGGTTTTGACTCCAACCCCATTTGTAACCTCGCTGATTCAGCTTATCAACCAGCTAATTATTAGTATCAGGTGCGCTTGATTACGGTTGGAGCAAAATCCTAGAAGTCGCTGGCTCTCCAGGAAGAGGGTTGGAGTTAAACCCTACAGGAGGGTATCTCTCCAGGAACAGGGTTGGAGATTAAACCTGCAGGAGGGTATCTCTCCAGGAACAGGGTTGGAGATAAAAGCCTACAGGAGGGTATCTCTCCAGGAACAGGGTTGGAGAGCCCTGGTCTAGGCTGTTTGAACATTGACTTTTAGATCAGGTGGATCAGCTTTAATTTTGAAGATAGATTTTGGCTTACATCAATGTAATTGTCTGCATAATTTCCAATCCCCTATATATACAAATATATTTAAAAAATGTATTAAAAAATATATATATTTTCCTTTATTATTTTTCCTAACCCTATCACCCCTCCCCTAATTGTAGTAAACTAATGGACAACAACACTTTGGCTTCTACTTCCAGCTTATACATACTATACATTTTACAGACACAGTATATTTTACAATAGTTATCTTTTGTTTGTTTTTAGTCCTATCCAATACCAAAACCCTCCCATCTATCTCTGAAGACCATCCAGTTTTGATTTCTATTTGCTATGTATTTTTCAACTGTGCTGTTTCACTAAGATTCTGAACCTTTATACATTTTACTGACACAGTATATTTTACATTTAGTTATCTTGTTATTTTTAGTCCCACCCTTCAGCTCCCCTCAACCCCTCCCATCCATCTCTGAACACCATCCAGTTTTGATGTCTATTTGCCATATATTTTTCAGCTGTGATGTTTCACAAAAGTTCTGAACCTTTCTATTCTCATAGATTTGACATATTGTCAATTAAAGATAAAAATTTTTGCTAAGAGTATTATTATATTATTGGTGGATTGACTATGAGGGTTTGGCCGGTTATCTCATCGCGCACTAGGGCCTCCTCTGGAGGGCCGGGCACAGTGCACGCTAACCAGGTCGTCAGGTGCACGGTGTTTCCTCCAACACATTGGTGCGGCTGGCTTCCGGGTTGGATGCACGCTGTGTTAAGAAGCAGTGCGGCTTGGTTGGGTTGTGTTTCGGAGGACGCATGGCTTTCGACCTTCGTCTTTCCCGAGCTCGTACGGGAGTTGTAGCGATGAGACAAGATAGTAACTACTAACATTTGGATACCACGAAAAGGGTGTAAAATTGTCATTTAAAAAAAGTGATATTTTGGAGATTATTTCATTTTCAAGTGAGAGGTTGTAATCTGAATAAAGTATACCTGTTGTATGACTGAATCCTTTGGTGAGAGCCCGCTGAATTCATATTCATTATATAAATAGGCCTGTTTAATTTTGTCTGGCTTGCCATTCCAAATTAAATGGAATATGGATTTCATTTAGTAGCCCCCAATTGTAGCTAGCTAGGGATCTTATCATACCGCCGTCGGCAGAATAAAAGGTTATAGAAACATTATTATTGAATAGTTTCAGAGCACCTGCATACACTCAGTGATATCCAGCTACATCTGAGACTTAGGCCCAGTACTCTTTAACCTCGTTTGTTGCTTGTGTTTACTGGATTAAACACTTGCCTTGCAGCATAGAGGAAGACGCTTGCCAAATTGGCGGCTTTCATCTGGGAATTCCCTGCAACTGGGTGTTCAACTTTAGTAGTTCTGTCATATTGAATATCTTGTTTTTCAATATATGGATGAAATTAGGGCATGATTTGATCATATCAAGCACCTCCTCAACCACAGAGCCAGGGTGTCAGAGAAGTCCTCTGTGGATCCTAGGATTTGTAGTCTACATGGCTGCCCTCAGAGTTTAGGACTAGGCATGTCTAATCTGCTATGGATCGAAATCTCTTTTGAAATGAAAGACGTGTTAAGATCTGACCCTGACACAGCATGACTGTCTCTCATACAGCTAGAGTCTTTATGAATGGGCTGTAAGGCTGATCTGATCACACTCCTCAGTGTCTGCTGGGGCAGAACAGGACCACACTGTCACTGCAGGCCAGGGGACTCCTGTTGACATAAACACTGCATGGTGGGGGGGGTTCATTTCTTGTCTGGATGTCATAAAATGGCCTATGTGTGTGTGCACATTATCTGTAGTGGAATAGGCTGATTCTGACTCTGTCTTTTTGTTTTTTTCCCCCACAGATCGTGAAGACCAATCAATCCTTTGCACGTGAGTATCCTACTACTCTGTTGGGATCATTTCAATTGACATCCTTTTCACTCACATTTCACTGAAACATTTTACATGATTGAAAACAGCTTGCTTTTCAAATCAAATCATTGTCAATAATGATCAATTGTATTTGTCACATGCGCCGAATACACACTTACAAGCCCCAAACCAACAATGCAGTTCAAGAAATAGAGTAAAGACAAGATTTCCTCAATAAACTAAAGTATGAAATAAAAAGTAACACAATAAGATTACATAACAATAACGAGGCCATAACACAGGGGGTACCTAGTCAATGTGCAGGGCTACAGGTTAGTCGAGGTAATCAAATGGGGGTAATGACATTGACTAAATTTAACATATCAAAAATAGTTATGTGTATATTTCAGTGTTCCACATCCAAGGTATATTATCATCCCAAACCTTTATCTAAACTGCATCATGCTAATGCACCTGATGACGCCTGAGGATGTTCTGAGGCCTCTGCTCTGCTCCGTCAGTATGCTAGCTGTCCTGCTCCTGAAACATTACCTCATTAAACTGCCCAATAAGGTAAACAGATCGCCTCAGCCTGCCAAGTCCTGCTCTGACACCATCTCTCAAAGAGGACTCAGAGGGTAGAGGTTGTTTTTTTAAGGTGGGCCGATTCCAGAGGAGACTCAGTGGCTTTATGGGATGGAAAAGTAACCTGTCTGGCGCTGAGACTGATGTGGCTGTACCTTAAGTAGGGTCGCAGTGACGTACCCTGTCTTGTCCTTGAGTTCAATTTTGGTGATTTCCTCCATGCAGAGTTGCACCCCAGTCACTCCTTTCAGATTTACAGTCGAGCTCTTAGACTCGGGGAAGAAGGCAGAACAAGCCTACAGTATGTGGGAGTGAAGTGAGCAGCATTAGCATCTGTTAGTTGGTCAGAATGGGAGTTATACTGAAGTGATTAGCAAGGTCCTGCCATCCTGCTGGTTCTCAATTATGGACTAGATCTAAAAAGCTTTATGATGTAGTTATGGAACTAAGTTGGCATTTGAGAAACTTTGTGCAGAGTAGAGGGAGTTATGAGTGTGGTTTGGTACACAGTCTTCAAACAATTACACCCCCTGTTGGCCAGGATGCTACTTCCCGAGTTCTTGAGTGCTATATGCCAATGATCTCATTTAGACCGACCCATTATCACAGCAATAAGCACACCAATCTTACACCATCTTATAAAGTTGTCATGTCTGGCCAGAAACCTACTCTGTTGTACTATCTGAGAGAGAATCCAGTCTTCCTGTCATTGAAAACCAGTGAGAACTGGTTTACATGCCAGTCCACATGATGAGTAATAATTTGGTTTACAGAACAGAAAGTGGGTCAAAGACCTGTGGAATCTCTCACCTTAAGAGTGTGACACACTGATGCAAGAGTCACAGGCCTCACACACTGATGACCTGGCTACCTTGTGCTTGAATAAGAAGAGTGACTAATACAGAAAGCCAGTCTGCTTGGAATGAAGAAAAGTATGTCCCATGCCCAAATCTGATGTTGTCATTTCAACCTAAAACATCTCACTGTTCTCACAATTGTAATGTGACATCAAATGAATCTGAAATGGCATTTGATTAACATATATTACACTATACCCCCACACCACCCATATACAAAATGTAGAGGAGGAGACTCACATTGAGTTGCACTCTGGCCATTTATCCATTAAGCCAGCATTCTGTGTGGAGAGCTAATAGCTGGCTATGGTAAAGCCACTGGTATGTGGCTGTGTGCTGGGTCTGGAGGGGAGTGAGAGTTGGGCGGAGCTGTGGACATCCCTGTCATTAGAGCCGGGCCAAAAGCAGAGCCTAGAAACCCTGGAGACCTGCCCACCCAACCACAGGACCCTGGAGTTAAAATCAGACAGAGCAGAGCAGGGAAAACAAACAACAGTATCAGACTCTCTCTAGTCTATAGTATGTCCCAGGGCTGAGCAGAGCCACCCCATCTGACATGATGAGCCTATGGGCTGGGCTGGGTCGTTTATGTGTTTTGACTGTATTTGGTTGAGAATATATGTGGAAGCCTTCCAGGAAGCTTGGCTCTGTCTAGCAACCAAAGGCACATTCATAACAGTAGACAAAGGGTAATGCAACTATTTGCTGGAAGTGTTCAACAGTGCTGAAATGTTATTTATTTTATGAGGCCTGCTTGGTAGTAGATTAGACCAGTTTCTTTGCTCTCCCTCCACCCCCCCCCCCCCCCTCCTCTCTCTCCCCCCATCCTCTCTTCCAATGTATTGTATATGATATGTATTGGTCCTGTCTGTCTGTCTCCTCCTCACACAGAGGCGAGTCGGGTGCCGGCAAGACAGAAAACACCAAAAAGGTCATCCAGTACCTGGCCCACGTCGCCTCGTCACACAAAGGACGCAAAGACCACAACATTCCTGTGAGTGTTTCCATTCCCTACTTCCCTGTTCCCTTCCTGAACTCTTCCTGTTAAACCCTCCAATGTGTCCATGCTGGACCCAAAGGCCGAGGCTTTAGCACAGTGTGTACTCAACTTACTTCTAAACAATGTGTTCTAGTTTAATGACCCCTGATGCTAATGGCTAACGTAGCTCCTCCAGTAGAGTCTAATCAGTTTGTTGTTGTGTACCATCTTAACCTGAACGGTCTCCGCTCCAGCTCTGTGGTGCTCAGTGCCACTCTGTCAGAGACAAATGTTAGCAGGATAATGTTAGCAGGATAATGTTAGCAGGATAATGTTAGCAGGATAATGTTAGCCACCAGTAGGTTCACTGCTTATGGCTTGTGTTTGACATAAGCACCTCCAGGTCTAACCCTTCCCTTTGTTTATTACCTGAAACAAACAGCCCGAATCCCCTAAAGCGTTGAACAAGCTCCAGGCAAGTGTTTCCCCACTTTCTAAAACACTTGTGCTCAGTTTGGATGTTTTTGCATGCCCTTCCCGAAATCAAACTGTACTGTCTTTTCCCATGAACGTATCTCTGCTGGTATATGTGGTATTTGTTTGTGCTGGAAAAACGTTTAAGTCTGCTATCAAACCGACAGACTCGTATTACATTGTGTTTTATCAGTTGTTTTAGGTTTATTTAAAGGAAATGCCCAACAGTGTCAACATACAGTAAGCCTTAAAAAGGGAAACAAATATTTTGTCATTTGAAAAACAGTGACTGTTCATTTTCTGTGACCTAACAATAACTAACCCCATATGCATGTGCTGTTTGTGTTTAGGTTCCAGTCATATTTATCTTTGTCATTCCCACTTTGAATGTCCATGGCAATGAGAGGATTTGGTGTGAACTGTGAAATCACGTCAGACTGTGGCTCTCCAAACCCTCTTCCACAACAACCCTCTAATATCTCAACCATTCTCCTTTATTCATGCTAGCTTTTCATTTGATTAGCTCAGAAAGCCTTTGGCATAGCTTCAAATACCTTTAATGCACTGTTAATGCCCACGGCCACACTAATACTGTTTGTGTCCATAATAACACCTGACTACTCATTCACACTCAGTGGATTCCTGTCCTACAGTACAGTCTGTGAGTAGCTGTTGCTTTTGATTGTTCCTAATCAATAAGCACATGTTGGGTCAGTGATGTGGGAATGCTGTGAACTTCCTATCCCCCATCTCAATCCTCACATCTTTGGGAATGAAATTAAGCTACTATTGTCTCTCTGCTGCATAACATGGGCATGCTTCAGTAACAATGGAGGCTCACCTGGGACTAATACACCGCACATCATTTTTCAGCTTGATTCATGATCCACTGTTCCCCCACAGAGACTTCTAACTTTACAGCATTCTTTCCAACTGAATACTCCACTGTGGATACTTCTGAGTGTAAATTAGATATTTACTGGCCCTCATTGTCCCCCCACTCAGTTTGCCCAGGAGCTATTTGTCTTTCCCAAAACCTTTTTTTCCCCCTCTGTAAAGCTATGCTTTGCTGAAGCAGATGCTGCTAAGATTAAACACCCCCTAAAAAAATTACACTCACCCAGGTTGTGTGTATGTAGTGTTGATGTGTGGCGTTATCCTGGCTGTAACTCTGTACCTGGGTCCATGTGCCAGAATACACCAGTCCACTACAGCCCACTGCCCTCCCACACCACGCTACCTCTGTGTCCAGTTACGATCCCTATGAGCACAGGCCAGAGGAATGTGGAGCGAGGGGATGATGGGAGGGAGGAGAGGGGAGGGGAGGTTGGGGGCCAAGTAGCAGCTCTGATAGAAGAGTGGGCCCCAGACACCCAGTAGCCAGGAGCTTGGGGATTTTTCAGTGGGGCAGAGCTGTGGAAGTATTGCATTGATCTGATACAATGTGTGTGCATTAGGGAGGTATTGTGCAGTGTAGTAGGTAAAGGATAAGAGAGGGAGTGAAAATGTACACATGACCCTTCCTTAGCGTCCAGCCATCAGGAGAGAGAGGTTTGACTGGAGCAGCTCTCTGACTCTGATCCAGACAGTGGGAGGAGGAACTCAATACCTCCATGTGATCTGTACAGTTTAGATCTGATTTCCACCCTGAGTTGAGCTCCTGAAAGAAAAGTAGTCCTCACGTCCTGTTCTGCCCCGCCAGGCACCCCGACTCCAGTCTCATTCCTGGAAATGATATATGTGGAGTCATTGAGCTAATTAAACACAATCTACCCCGGTGATGCTCCCTTCTCTTACGTTGACATGTTTAACTATTCAGACAACATTATGTTAATAATGTGTCTTGTCTGGAACCAGGGGTTTAGTATATGTATGCTCTGTAGTGCATTTCTCAAACTCTAGAAACCTGAGTTATAGGATGTGCTTCAGGGTTGACTGGACAAATCTACACGGTAGAGGCTGCAGTATGTTTAAGTGGGCCAGTCCTTCTGGCAGCAGCCCTACTTCTCTCTGCACCACTCTCTCACTCACCCGTATGTAGGCTGAGCCTGTCCCACATATCTGTGCTGGGCTGGGCAGCGCTACCCCCCAACCTTTAAAATCACAGAAAACTCTGGCCCACCGGGTCAACAAAAACCTGGCCCCAGTGTCCCATCCCCGAAGAGAAACCAGGGCGGTACAGGCTGACTGGTTGCAGTGCTATTTCTGTTGTGCCCACACAGCCAGCGCCCTGGTTAAAGTGGGTAAAGGGGGCGAGGTGCGGGATGGTGGAATGCCCCCACCGCTCGAGGATTTGGAAAGTAGCCACCGCCCCGTCACAGCAGTTTCTCCCAGAAGTGGAGGGTGCATGTGAGCATCGTCACAACCACAGGAATGCTCTCACCACCCCACAATGTCTCACTTTAGTTACTGCAGGCAGTGCTGCTTTTTACCCTCTGTCCTCTCTGTATGTGGGGAAGAAGTAGACTAGTGGCCTCTCAAACCCTGTGAGACAGTTGGCTGTGCCCTGTGGTCGGCTGTGCCCTGTGGTCGGCTATGCCCTGTGGTCGGCTATGCCCTGTGGTCGGCTATGCCCTGTGGTCGGCTATGCCCTGTGGTCGGCTATGCCCTGTGGTCGGCTATGCCCTGTGGTCGGCTATGCCCTGTGGTCGGCTATGCCCTTTGGCTGGTTATGCCCTGTGGCTGGTTATGCCCTGTGGCTGGTTATGCCCTGTGGCTGGTTATGCCCTGTGGCTGGTTATGCCCTGTGGCTCGCTATGCCCTGTGGTTGGCTATGCCCTGTGGGTGGCTATGCCCTGTGGGTGGCTATGCCCTGTGGCTGGCTATTCCCTGTGGTTGGCTATGCCCTGAGGTTGGCTATGCCCTCCAACCTGTGATGGACATGACCAGCAGCATATAAACAGCATTTAAACCTCTGTCTACACGATTCATACAGTAGGCTTGTATTTGCTCTGCTCATTAGCTCGAATTGATCAGTTGGTGTATGTTTTGACATAATATTATTAAACTGTCTAATATTATAAACGGAATAATATTTAGTCCCAGATGTTAATATGAGTATAACACGACCGCCACTTCTGATTTAAGAGCATTATGATCAGGCCTTTTGAGGAGGATTCTAGTGCTGCATCATTTTGTGTTCAGTCAAACAAAAATGTATTTTTCTCTCCAAAGACTGGTATTGATATTGAGGAATGCATTATTAAAGAAAGCCTCAGTCAAGAGTGCACTGAACCTTCCGTTTTGCAGATGAGCTGAACCATATGGTTTACATTTAGTGTTTCTCAACATTGTATGAAATAATTGGGTACAATGTCATCTTACTGACATCATACTTTTAATGGGTTATTCATTCAGTAGAAATATAGCAGATGTCTACTGCATAACAGAGGTTCCATTCTCACACTCTTTTTACTTCCCATGTCCACCCTGTGGTGAAAGCAATGGCACTTGTCCATACCGATTTAATACGTCTTTCATTAGCGGTTCATGGCTGGTTTAGGTGGTGGCGGTATTAACTGGCTCTATATCACTCAGTTTCTCCCTCACTTTACAGGGCGAGCTGGAACGGCAGCTTCTGCAAGCCAACCCCATCCTTGAATCCTTTGGCAATGCCAAGACGGTGAAAAACGACAACTCGTCACGTTTCGTAAGTTCAAAAAGCTACACTTGGATACAAATAGTCTTGAATGTGACAGCTTTACTGTGTTTTATGTACACATTTGTAGACGGTCTATACACAGACCCTATGTGTAAATAGGCATTGTAGGACCTGCCTCTCCAGAATACAGTGAAATAGTGTAGGAAGGAGAACACTGTCTGCTAAAGAGCACGGCAATGCGTTTTCCATGTTCCATAATCCTGGCATACACACACACACACACACACACACACACACACACACACACACACACACACACACACACACACACACACACACACACACACACACACACACACACAGTGTATCCCCACTTCCGACCAGAACTGACAACACATACAGTGGGGCAAAAAAGTATTTAGTCAGCCACCAATTGTGCAAGTTCTCCCACTTAAAAAGATGAGAGAAGCCTGTAATTTTCATCATAGGTAAACTTCAACTATGACAGACAAAATGAGAAAAAAAAATCCAGAAAATCACATTGTAGGATTTTTAATGAATTTATTTGCAAATTATGGTGGAAAATAAGTATTTGGTCAATAATAAAAGTTTATCTCAATACTTTGTTATATACCCTTTGTTGGCAATGACAGAGGTCAAACGTTTTCTGTAAGTCTTCACAAGGTTTTCACACACTGTTGCTGGTATTTTGGCCCATTCCTCCATGCAGATCTCCTCTAGAGCAGTGATGTTTTGGGGCTGTTGCTGGGCAACACGGACTTTCAACTCCCTCCAAAGATTTTCTATGGCGTTGAGATCTGGAGACTGGCTAGGCCACTCCAGGACCTTGAAATGCTTCTTACGAAGCCACTCCTTCGTTGCCCGGGCTGTGTGTTTGGGATCATTGTCATGCTGAAAGACCCAGCCATGTTTCATCTTCAATGCCCTTGCTGATGGAAGGAGGTTTTCACTCAAAATCTCACGATACATGGCCCCATTCCTTCTTTCCTTTACACGGATCAGTCATCCTGGTCCCTTTGCAGAAAAACAGCCCCATAGCATGATGTTTCCACCCCCATGCTTCACAGTAGGTATAGTGTTCTTTGGATGTAACTCAGCAATCTTCTTCTGGATCATCCAAATGCTCTCTAGCAAATTTCAGACGGGCCTGGACATGTACTGGCTTAAGCAGGGGGACATGTCTGGCACTGCAGGATTTGAGTCCCTGGCGGCGTAGTGTGTTACTGATGGTAGGCTTTGTTACTTTGGTCCCAGCTCTCTGCAGGTCATTCACTAGGTCCCCCCGTGTGGTTCTGGGTTTTTTGCTCACCGTTCTTGTGATCATTTTGACCCCACGGGGTGAGATCTTGCGTGGAGCCCCAGATGGAGGGAGATTATCAGTGGTCTTGTATGTCTTCCATTTCCTAATAATTGCTCCCACAGTTGATTTCTTCAAACCAAGCTGCTTACCTATTGCAGATTCAGTCTTCCCAGCCTGGTGCAGGTCTACAATTTTGTTTCTGGTGTCCTTTGACAGCTCTTTGGTCTTGGCCATAGTGGAGTTTGGAGTGTGACTGTTTGAGGTTGTGTCTTTTATACTGATAACAAGTTCAAACAGGTGCCATTAATACAGGTAACGAATGGAGGACAGAGGAGTCTCTTAAAGAAGAAGTTACAGGTCTGTGAGAGCCAGAAATCTTGCTTGTTTGTAGGTGACCAAATACTTATTTTCCACCATAATTTGCAAATAAATTAATTAAAAATCCTACAATGTGATTTTCTGGATTTATTTTCTCATTTTGTCTGTCATAGTTGAAGTGTACCTATGAAGAAAATTACAGGCCTCTCTCATCTTTTTAAGTGGGAGAACTTGCACAATTGGTGGCTGACCAAATACTTTTTTGCCCCACTGTACACACTCACAGTGTATCCCCACTTCCGACCAGACCTGACATTATACGTCACGGATGTCTGCAGAAGTGATACTGTTGACTCAGTGGGGACTTTTGGGCTCACAGAGGCCTACAATGTCACACAATGTTTAGAACTGCTGCCTTACACATTTTGTATCCTTCCCTACAGGGCAAGTTCATCAGAGTCAACTTTGACGTGACCGGCTACATTGTTGGGGCCAATATCGAGACCTGTATCCTCAAAGATGGGAGACTGGGAAGTGAAGGGGGAGAGGATGTAGGAGTCTGCAGATGTACATACATAGTCAGGGTTTGGCTCAAGGGGCTCTGGGATTTGTGCCACACTTCAATGCAGAGTGCTCACCAGATAGTGGATAGACTTAGGTTCTTAGAGCTAGATATATTCATACTCAGCCGTTGTTTATTCATGTTTAGGTTGACTTTGGAGAATACTGGTTTTCGTTTTCTAAAATTGAATTATATCTGGTCGTTATGCTTGTGAGAAATGTCAAATTTGTGTCCCTCAAGAATAGCATGTTGTGCAAGATTTGGCGTTGCAGACAGTATGATTTATAAAGCAGTGTGGTGTGTGCTATACAGGCATTTCACTTTCTGAGATGGTGGTACTCAAGGTTTCTGGAAACACTGACTAAATAGCAACCCACTCAGTGGGCATTTCAGTCTCCTGTAAAACTAAGGTCCAGTGATGTGCACAGTTGAGCTCTTGCCTGAAGCCCAAAATGGTTGTTCTTTAGACAAAACACCCTGTACTCAGACACAAGTGATCAGAAACACATGACTTTACAATTTTAGGGCCAGCAAATTATGCCCAGTATCTCTAGATTGGGACCGCATTTAACATATTAGTCTATTGAGTTTGGCGTTAACAGAAATGAATACTTATTATTTTACAGTATAACATACAAGTATAGCAAGAAGCAGCAATTCATACCAATCCATTGTATGTTTGAGAAGATTCTGCTAGACATGGCACAATAACCAGTAAGCCATTTACCAGCACAGGAATGATGGCATTGCTCCTTTGGACCTTGACTCCCTGACTACCAGACCTCCTGGAGAAGTCCAGGGCCGTTCGCCAGGCCAAAGACGAGAGGACCTTCCATGTCTTCTACCAGCTTCTGGCAGGAGCCGGGGAGCACCTCAAAAGTCAGTATCTTATACACCATTCCAATTATAATGGTTGTCAATAGTGTCTTCTGCAAGAAGAATCACAACTATGTCTATTATTTTCAGTTTTTCAATGTTCTGTGCCAGAAATGGCTCGTTCAATATTGTATATGCCATTTCATTATTTCATCTCATGTTATAAGTCCTGGCTGTTCTGTTATAGTACTGGTTTTTGATTTGTCTCCCCCTACCCCTGTCCTCTCAGCTGACCTGCTCCTGGAGGGCTTCGACAACTACCGCTTCCTGTCCAATGGCAACATTACCATCCCTGGCCAGCAGGACAAGGACAACTTCCAGGAGACCATGGATGCCATGCACATCATGAGCTTCTCCCATGAGGAGATTGTATGTGAGTATACACACCCTAGACCATGCATGTAGTATCAATGTCTTTATTCTTGTCTGATTTACTCTCCCTTGTGGTTGCAGGCATGCTGAAGGTGGTGTCTGCAGTACTACAGTTTGGTAACGTTGTCTTCAAGAAGGAGAGGAACACAGACCAGGCCTCCATGCCTGAGAACACAGGTAATGCTATACCCTCAGAGGCCATACATAATCCAACCAACACTCCAGCACTTTGAAATCATCCAGCTTAAGTTGAACCATTTCTCACCACACAGCTGAAAATACATTGTCCCAGTTTACAGTGAGCTTACTCTCTGGGCTGCAAGTCTTCAACATTGATCATCCTCCCACATATGCTGCTCAGTCTCAAAAACAGTCCACTCACTTGGGCCACATAATTTACTGCAGAACAGCTTCATTAAAATTCTGCTGAAATCAGTATTGGGTCTTAGTGTGAGTCAGCTGGAATCACAACACTAGCAGAGTAGAGTCATCCTTCACCGTTGTGGCTGAGACAAGGATAGCAAAGCGTCAGCAGCTCCAGATGTCTGTCCTTAGTACAGTATGAAGCCTGGCAGCGCAGAGACACTTCACTGAACTGAGGTCAGATTCCTCAGAACTCCTGCAGTGACAGTCCGGATTTTGTTAATATAAAGACATGCAGGCACATTGTAGCAGTCCATATCAGGTATGTTATACCCCGGGGCTCATGCTGCGTGTCTGTATTTGACTTATTGTACTTCAGACGGAGATGGCTAGTAGGAATAAATGTGTCATTTTTCATTTATTTCTGGCACATTGCTCTGCATTAATGGTCAGTTGATAACGGTAAACCATGCAGTTTGGTTGTCATTAGGAAAATGGATGTGTCTCTGCTGAGATTTATCCTTGGTGATTTTAACTGATGAATCATACATCATACTGTGGCCATATCCTTGGGTAGCTGGGGTGAAATGTAGCGGTAGTGCTTTACTGAGGTCTTTCATTACATATTCCTGTCTGACATTTCCCCAACTGTTTTGAATTGACACAAAGCTCTCTATTTGTACTGTATAGAAGGCTCCGTCTGTGCCCATCTCCAGGTTGCAACACTGATGGGTCACTAGTAACCCAATGTCCTGTCTTCCCTCCCAGCGGCTCAGAAGCTGTGCCACCTGTTGGGACTGAATGTGATGGAGTTTACCAGGGCCATTCTATCCCCCCGCATCAAAGTGGGCCGAGACTACGTCCAGAAGGCCCAGACCAAAGAACAGGTAGGAGCTGTTCTCCAGTTCCCATCAGTTGTACACTCCTAACTGTTTCTGCATTCACTAACACCAATCTATGCAGGTCCATGAAGTTGGGTTAAGTAGATACAGACTGGTACCCAGCAGACTGTCGTCTATCGCTCTCTGGTTCTCTCCTCAGGCTGACTTTGCAGTGGAAGCCCTGGCCAAGGCCACATATGAGCGTCTGTTCCGCTGGCTCGTCCACCGCATCAACAAGGCCCTGGACAGGACCAAGAGACAGGGAGCCTCCTTCATCGGCATCCTGGACATCGCTGGCTTTGAGATCTTTGAGGTAAATTTATTTTCAAGATCATTCATCTCTTGTTGCAGGCATATAATCATGTCCAAGAGGGACTGTCTTGTCTTATTGATGTGTAATACTCATCTCTCACATCTCTTTCTCTCCCCATATCCCTCCTCTAGCTGAACTCATTTGAGCAGATGTGCATCAACTACACCAACGAGAAGCTGCAGCAGCTGTTCAACCACACCATGTTCATCCTGGAGCAGGAGGAGTACCAGAGGGAAGGCATCGAGTGGAGCTTCATCGACTTCGGCCTGGACCTGCAGCCCTGCATCGACCTGATTGAGAGACCGGTCAGCTTTCCATCTTTACACATATAGGTGTATTTTACTCAAGATTATGTCTGAGGAACTTCATCAGATTCTTCTCCTTTCTCTCTGTCTGCAGACCAACCCTCCAGGAGTTCTGGCCCTGTTGGATGAGGAGTGCTGGTTCCCCAAGGCCACTGATAAGACATTTGTAGACAAGGTGCTCCAGGAGCAGGGCACCCACCCCAAGTTCCAGAAACCCCGGCAGCTGAAGGACAAAGCCGACTTCTGCATCATTCACTACGCTGGCAGGGTACGTCCACGCAGAGCCTGGGTCTCAATACACTGAAATGACTTCCTCTCCTCAGCTCGTCCTCTCATATCGTTTCATTGATTGCTGAAAGCAAGGTATTTCTGCCATATGAGCTCCCTTTTTCTGGCGAGGGCCTCATTCATTCGTAGAAACTGATTTGCCTTTTACATTTTTGTTGCTTTGCCTGGTTAGGGTTTGGAGTGTTGGAAAGATGAAGCAGTGTTTTTGAAATTAGAATGATTGTTCAGCTCCATAATGTCTTGAGAAACATGTTTTCTTTCTGAATGACGTTGTAACCAGTCAATGTTAAAGTGCTGCCTTTGAGGCAGCAGACATGTCTCCACTAAAGCTCTAGTTAACAGGTAATTGCCTTAGCACAAAAGCCCAGTTGTGCTCCCAATCTCCACATCTGGTTCACATTGGTGTGAGACCGATTTTACACTGTTACGTAATCACGGATTTTTCAACTTTCACCTCAGTGTGGTCTCCCATCTGGAGAGGGCCTGTGTACGTTCCAGGCCAGACTCCACATGAAATAAAGTTCATATCATCTTCATCCATTTTCTTATTACATTTGTCACACAAAGTTCAGATGTACATTTTGTTCACAGCACCAGTAGTCCTCACACATGTTAAGACTTAATAAATAGGTTTGGTATACAGCGCATAAACTCATTTTCTCTTGACCAGGTATCTATTTAATTTGATCAGACATGAAAGTCAGTGAGACAAGATAAAAGGAAGCTGTTTAACACGATGTACCAGTACATATAGCCTGTTTAGCTTACGTCTGTCTGTCTCTCCTCAGGTGGACTACAAGGCTGACGAGTGGCTGATGAAGAACATGGACCCTCTGAACGACAACGTGGCCACGCTGCTCAACCAGTCCACTGACAAGTTTGTTTCTGAACTGTGGAAGGACGGTGAGTGTCCCATACTCTCTTCCTGTTTGGACCATGTAGTTGTCACTTTGTTTGAGTCTTGGTTGTTCAGTGACCGTATTGAAGAATCCCCTTAAAACCTGGAACTTAGGACAGTGGCTATGGAGGGAGTATTTGTACGCGCTCTCATCCATTCGACTTCTTGTCTGGTTCATATTCAGCTGCTCGCTTCTCTGTGATGAGTATTGTCAGCCAAAACATTGTGCATTTGTGAGGTAACTTGAAATATCCGCTCGTAAATCTCCTCCCGCCTTTCATTTCCCCATTTGGCACATCCACTTGTTTTAAAAAGCGTTTGAGTTTCATTATGAGTCATTAGACGTCTACAATGTATACAGAAACAACTAATAGAAAGAAAATGACTGAATTGCTTTGTTTTTGTGCATGGAATATTCTACTAGACCAGTAACAGCAATATGTCTCTGTCCTTTACAATGTACACAACTAATCATTGTTTGTGTGAGTGTGTATGCAGTAACATAATAAGAATAAATCTGTGTCTGCATGGATGTTTATGTAAAGCTGAGTTGTCCCTCACACCCTCCCCTCTCTCTGTTTCTGAGTTGTAGACATTCAGACCTTTCAGAGAGCCTGTTTCTATGACAAGGCCTCTGGTCTCCTTGAGCCTCCAGGTGAATGCACACGTTGCTGCTGCTCTGTAGGGCTCTTCCTGCTCGCTCACGGCTGCACTCTGCACCCTTAGATGCACCCACCGCCTCTAGGCTTTGCATGACCCGTAATGCACTGTTGCTAACCAAGACCGTACCTTTCAGCGATGCTGGTTTGTCTGGTGCCATTCTGTCTCTGTCAAATCTCAGCTCAGATTGTTTATTTGATATACCTGCACAAGGAAGCACCAGGATTGTTATAATTTGTTTGGAAGAGCCATCGTAGGTAGGACCTTGAAGAATACTAGCATGGAGACATCTGCTGGTGTGGAGTAAATGTATGAGAAAAAGCCTGGACATTGCCAGGGCCATGGCTGTTTAATGTATTCAACACTCCCCTATAAACTGACGCCAGTAAGGCTTGGAGCTGACTGGAGAGTGATGGATAGAGACCGACTTCCTCCTCCACCTCTTTCACAGGATATTTTAGCTACAGATCACACTGACTTTGCTGGAATTCATAATCCCTTTGGCATGGGCTAAGCCTGTTTTTTGAGGGTACATTTTTTAGCAACCTTAACCTGCATGCGGGATCACTGATCTGATTTCCATAATCTTTTATTTAAAAAGATAGATTGTGAAATGAAGCTTTGCTAAAATATCACCCTGTAGATATCGGTGAAGCTGATGTGGAATGACTGAAGGAGAAAAGATTCATCAGTCAGTGTCACTTAAACTTCTGTCACCCTTGGACATTGAAGTAAATCCGAGCAGTCACTGAGAGTTAAGGGGAGAATATGATTCAAAGAGTTGTAATGATTCAGCTCTGTCCCTGTTCCAATCAGTTGTCAGTCTTGACCATTGCCCTATGCTTAGAAGCCTGGTTCTGGTTCTCCAAACGGATCAGGGCCCTTTTCATCTGATGACTTTATCCTTTGCACCATCTATGAAGAATGTGTATGCATATGTCCAGATCCTTTCATAATAAGGCTAATGAAGCTTACCATGCCAATGAAGCTTACCATGCCAATGAAGCTTACCATGCCAATGAAGCTTTTACCATGCCACATTTAAGGACAGCCGACTACACTGTGAAACCATGGTTTCCTAATAAGCCTCTAAAATCACATCAAAGAGGCATGATGCATCCCTGCCAAGGGAAATACTGCCTGACCCCAACAGAGGATTTCTGAAAGATATTTCAGTACAGTATATATACAGTTGAAGTCGGAAGTTTACATATGCTTAGGTTGGAGTCTTTACAACTCATTTTTCAACCACTCCACAAATTTATTGTTAACAATCTATAGTTTTAGCAAGTTGGTTAGGACATCTACTTTGTGCATGACACAAGTAATTTTTCAACAATTGTTTACAGACAGATTATTTCACTTATAATTCACTGTATCATAATTCCAGTGGGTCAGAAGTATACATACACTAAGTTGACTGTGCCTTTAAACAGCTTGGAAAATTCCAGAAAATTATGTCATTGCTTTAGAAGCTTCTGATAGGCAAATTGACATAATTTGAGTCAATTGGAGGTGTACCTGTAGATGTATTTCAAGGCCTACCTTCAACCTCAGTGCCTCTTTGCTTGACCTCATGGGAAAATCAAAAGATATCAGCCAAGACATCTGAAAGAAAATTGTAGACCTCCACAAGTCTGGTTCATCTGTACAAACAATAGTACGCAGGTATAAACACCATGGGTGTCACGTTCTGACCATAGTTCTGTTATTTTATTCTTTGTTTTAGCATGATCTGGGCGTGAGTTGGGTTGGGCAGTCTATGTTTGTTTTTCTATGTTGGTTTTTGTGTTCGGCCTAGTATGGTTCTCAATCAGAGGCAGGTGTCGTTAGTTGTCTCTGATTGAGAATCATACTTAGGTAGCCAGGGTTTCACTTTTGGTTTGAGGGTGTTTGTTTCCGTGTGAGTGTTTCCGTGTGACACGGTACTGTTTCGGTTTTGTATATTTCACGTTTATTATTTTGTTGTGGTTTTGAATAAATCAATATGGACACTTACCACGCTGCGTTTTGGTCCGATCCTTACTCCTCCTCAGACGAAGAGGAGGAAATCCGTTACAATGGGACCACGCAGCCATCATACCGCTCAGGAAGGAGACGCGTTCTGTCTCCTAGAGATGAACGTACTTTGGTGCGAAAAGTGCAAATCAATCCCAGAACAACAGCAAAGGACCTTGTGAAGATGCTGGAGGAAACCAGTACAAAAGTATCTATATGCACAGTAAAACGAGTCCTATATCAACAGAACCTGAAAGGCCGCTCAGCAAGGAAGAAGCCACTGCTCCAAAACCGCATATGGGGACAAAGATCGCACTTTTTGGAGAAATGTCCTCTGGAAAAAGGGGGAGGCTTGCAAGCCGAAGAACACCATCCCAACTGTGAAGCACGGGGGTGGCCACATCATGTTGTGGAGGTGCTTTGCTGCAGGAGTGACTGGTGCACTTCACAAAATAGATGGCATCACGAGGAAGGAAAATTATGTGGATATATTGAAGCAACATCTCAAGACATCAGTCAGGAAGTTAAAGCTTGGTCGCAAATAGGTCTTCCAAATGGACAATGACCCCAAGCATACTTCCAAAGTTGTGGCAAAATGGACAGCAAAGTCAAGGTATTGGAGTGGTCATCACAAAGCCCTGACTTCAATCCCATTTGAAAATTTGTGGGCAGAACTGAAAAAATGTGTGCGAGCAAGGTCTACAAAACTGACTCAGTTACACCAGCTCTGTCAGGAGGAATGGGCCAAAATTCACCCAACTTATTGTGGGAAGCTTGTGGAAGGCTACCCGAAACTACAACTCCCGTACGGGCTCGGGAGAGATGAAGGTTGAAAGTCTATGCATCCTCCGATACACAACCCAACCAAGCCGCACTGCTTCTTAACACAACGCGCATCCAACCCGGAAGCCAGCCGCACCAATGTGTCGGAGGCTACACCGTGCACCTGGCAACCTTGGTTAGCGTGCACTGCGCCTGTCCCGCCACAGGAGTCGCTGGTGCGCGATGAGACAAAGATATCCCTACCGGCCAAACCCTCCCTAACCTGGATGACGCTAGGCCAATTGTGCGTCGCCCCACGGACCTCCCGGTGGGGGCCGGTTGCGACAGAGCCTGGGCGCAAACCCAGAGTCTCTGGTGGCACAGCTGGCGCTGCAGTACAGCGCCCTTAACCACTGCGCCACCCGGGAGGCCCAGAAATACCTTTTTTACATAAGTATTCAGACCCTTTGCTATGAGACTTGAAATTGAGCTCAGTGCATCCTGTTTCCATTGATTATCTTTGAGATGTTTCTACAACTTGATTGGAGTCCACCTGTGGTAAATTCAATTGATTGGACATGATTTGAAAAGGCACACACCAGTGTATATACAGTGCCTTGCGAAAGTATTCGGCCCCCTTGAACTTTGCGACCTTTTGCCACATTTCAGGCTTCAAACATAAATATATAAAACTGTATTTTTTTGTGAAGAATCAACAACAAGTGGGACACAATCATGAAGTGGAACGATATTTATTAGATATTTCAAACTTTTTTAACAAATCAAAAACTGAAAAATTGGGCGTGCAAAATTATTCAGCCCCCTTAAGTTAATACTTTGTAGCGCCACCTTTTGCTGCGATTACAGCTGTAAGTCGCTTGGGGTATGTCTCCATCAGTTTTGCACATCGAGAGACTGACATTTTTTCCCATTCCTCCTTGCAAAACAGCTCGAGCTCAGTGAGGTTGGATGGAGAGCATTTGTGAACAGCAGTTTTCAGTTCTTTCCACAGATTCGCGATTGGATTCAGGTCTGGACTTTGACTTGGCCATTCTAACACCTGGATATGTTTATTTTTGAACCATTCCATTGTAGATTTTGCTTTATGTTTTGGATCATTGTCTTGTTGGAAGACAAATCTCCGTCCCAGTCTCAGGTCTTTTGCAGACTCCATCAGGTTTTCTTCCAGAATGGTCCTGTATTTGGCTCCATCCATCTTCCCATCAATTTTAACCATCTTCCCTGTCCCTGCTGAAGAAAAGCAGGCCCAAACCATGATGCTGCCACCACCATGTTTGACAGTGGGGATGGTGTGTTCAGCTGTGTTGCTTTTACGCCAAACATAACGTTTTGCATTGTTGCCAAAAAGTTCAATTTTGGTTTCATCTGACCAGAGCACCTTCTTCCACATGTTTGGTGTGTCTCCCAGGTGGCTTGTGGCAAACTTTAAACAACACTTTTTATGGATATCTTTAAGAAATGGCTTTCTTCTTGCCACTCTTCCATAAAGGCCAGATTTGTGCAATATACGACTGATTGTTGTCCTATGGACAGAGTCTCCCACCTCAGCTGTAGATCTCTGCAGTTCATCCAGAGTGATCATGGGCCTCTTGGCTGCATCTCTGATCAGTCTTCTCCTTGTATGAGCTGAAAGTTTAGAGGGACGGCCAGGTCTTGGTAGATTTGCATTGGTCTGATACTCCTTCCATTTCAATATTATCGCTTGCACAGTGCTCCTTGGGATGTTTAAAGCTTGGGAAATATTTTTGTATCCAAATCCGGCTTTAAACTTCTTCACAACAGTATCTCGGACCTGCCTGGTGTGTTCCTTGTTCTTCATGATGCTCTCTGCGCTTTTAACGGACCTCTGAGACTATCACAGTGCAGGTGCATTTATACGGAGACTTGATTACACACAGGTGGATTGTATTTATCATCATTAGTCATTTAGGTCAACATTGGATCATTCAGAGATCCTCACTGAACTTCTGGAGAGAGTTTGCTGCACTGAAAGTAAAGGGGCTGAATAATTTTGCACGCCCAATTCTTCAGTTTTTGATTTGTTAAAAAAGTTTGAAATATCCAATAAATGTCGTTCCACTTCATGATTGTGTCCCACTTGTTGTTGATTCTTCACAAAAAAATACAGTTTTATATCTTTGTTTGAAGCCTGAAATGTGGCAAAAGGTCGCAAAGTTCAAGGGGGCCGAATACTTTCGCAAGGCACTGTATAAGGTCCCACAAATGACAGTGCATCTCAGAGCAAAAACCAAGTCATGAGGTCGAAGGAATTATATGTAGAGCTCCGAGACAGGATTGTGTCGAGACACAGGTCTGGTGAAGGGTACCAAAACATTCTGCAGCATTGAAGGTCCCCAGGAAGACAGTGGTCTCCATCATTCTTAAATTGAAGATGTTTTGAACAACCAAGACTCTTCCTAGAGCTGGCTGCCCGGCCAAACTGAGCAATCGGTGGGAGAGTGCTTTGGTCAGGGAGGTGACCAAGAACCCAATGGTCCCTCTGACAGAGATCTAGAGTACCTCTGTGGATATGAGAGAACCTTCCAGAAGGACAGCCATATCTGCAGCACTCCACCAGTCCTTTATGGTAGAGTGGCCAGACGGAAGCCACTCCTCAGTAAATGGCACATGACTATCCACTTGGAGTTTGCCAAAAGCCACCTAAAGACTCTCAGACCATGAGAAACAAGATTCTCTGGTCTGATGTAACCAAGATTCATCTCTTTGACCTGAATGCCAAGCGTCACATCTGGAGGAAACCTGGCAACATCCCTACGGTGAAGCGTGGTGGTGGCAACGTCGTGCTGTGTGTATGTTTTTCAGCGGAACGACCGAGGCAAAGATGAAAGGCGCAAAATACAGAGATCCTAAATGAAAACCTGCTCCAGAGCGCTCAGGACTTCAGACTGGGGCAACGGTTCACCTTCCAACAGGACAATCACCCTAAGCACACAGCCAAGACCACGCAGGAGTGGCTTGGGGACAGGTCTCTGAATGTCCTTGAGTGGCCCAGCCAGAGTCCGGACTTGAACCAGATCTAACATCTCTGGAGAGACCTGAAAATAGCTGTGCAACGACACCCACCATCCAACCTGACAGAGCTTGGGAGGATCTGCAGAGAAGAATGTGAGAAAGTCCCCAAATACAGGAGTGCCAAGCTTGTAGCGTCATACCCAAGAAGACTCGATACTGTAATTGCTGCCAAAGGTGCTTCAACAAAGTACTGGGTAAAGGGTCTGAATACTTATGTAAATGTGATATTTCAGTTTTTAATTTTTTTATGAATTAGCAAACATTTTTAAAAACCAGTTTTTGCTTTGTTATTATGGGGTATTGTGTAGATTGATGAGGGGGGAAAAAAGTTGTAATATATTTTCGAATAAGGCTGTAAAGTCAAGGGGTCTGAATACTTTCCAAAGGCACTATATTAGTAATACTCTGAGGAATGCCTTTTTTAGCCTGGAGGTTGTTTTGTCTGTCCTAAATGGAGACAGCCAACTGGTCTCTAAAGGAAGGTGAGCTGCCACACACCACATTGAATAATAACATCTCTTCCCTTCCGTTCTCCTTGATCTCTGCAAAGAACATTGCCTCATATATTGATGCTATCTGAATATGCAAACAAGATGGTATTGTTGATATTATTTCTCTGTATTCCATGGCAAGAACAACCACTGATCTAGCTAGTCTAATTACATTCAAATAAAACCAATTGACTGCAGTTTATGTAACGGTGGGGGTGGAAAGGTCAAATAAAATGGCTGTGCTGTTCTTGGAAAAACAGCTGTATTATGAACATGTTTTGAGTTAAGTTGGATTAGGTTTTGCAATAGCTTGGTTCAGTCTTTGTTTCCTTTGTCTGCTTTTAATGAACATGTAGTCATGCTAGGGCCAACCGCCCATCCCACCCACTCTGGCTGTCAGTCATGTTGTTTACATGTTGATGCGCTTAGAAGCCCTCATCTGTCCTGGTCATGCCTCTAGTCCTTGATTATACAGTATATATGTTTAGTTCTGGCACCAGTCACCCCTCTACCAGCGTCTACCCATCTAACTCTGCCCTTCTCTCCTCTCCCTCTTTCTTCTGTCAGTGGACCGTATCGTGGGTCTGGACCAGGTAGCAGGGATGAACGAGACGGCCTTCGGCGCAGCCTATAAGACCAAGAAGGGCATGTTCCGTACGGTGGGCCAGCTCTACAAGGAGTCTCTCACCAAGCTCATGGCCACACTGAGGAACACCAACCCCAACTTTGTCCGCTGCATCATCCCCAACCACGAGAAGAGGGTGAGCAATGAACAGCACCCCCCCACCACTGACCACCAGTCCCTCCCCCCTCTGCCCACTGCAGCCCAGACTACAGCCCCCACACCACCCACCAGAACCACTGTAGCCCAGACTACAGCCCCCACACCACCCACCAGAACCACTGTAGCCCAGACTACAGCCCCCACACCACCCACCAGAACCACTGTAGCCCAGACTACAGCCCCCACACCACCCACCAGAACCACTGTAGCCCAGACTACAGCTCCCACACCACCCACAGAACCCCTGTAGCCCAGACTACTGCCCCCACACCACCCACCAGAACCACTGTAGTCCAGACTACAACCCCCACACCCCACACCTCCCACCATAACCACTGTAGCCCAGACTACAACCCCCACACCAGCTCAGATGGAAGGCTGGAAATGAAACAATAGCAGAGTGAAGAGTTATGGGCTATGTGGGCCTGTTAAGTATTCCCTAATGTATTCCAGGGGATTTAGACTAGACACGCTTGTTTCTGCACCGCAACCACAAATGACTGTCATAAATGGATGGTATGGATGGAGAAGAGGATATAAACACTGGTTGTTTTGGTGTGAATGTGTTCAAGTAGTTAGTCTAGTCCCTATGCAATCCTAATTGTAGAATGGCATTTTGCATAATATTACACAAGTATATTTGAAGTAACATTGTTTCCCTATAAAACATTTTCTGGATGAAATTGTCAAAGCTAAATGAACAGTAACAGCATTTAGTTACTCTTAGTTTAGAATAATCTTCTTTGCATGAAGTTTGGTACTGTACTGTATCTCTCCCTGACCTCTCACTTCAATGCCCCTCCCTCCCAAAAGGCTGGTAAGCTAGATCCCCACCTGGTTCTGGACCAGCTGAGGTGTAATGGTGTTCTGGAGGGGATCCGTATCTGCAGACAGGGCTTCCCCAACCGTATTGTCTTCCAGGAGTTCAGACAGAGGTACTGTACTCACTGTACACGCACCTCATACAGACTATTTATGTATTTCAACCCAATTGATTTCAACCCAAGTTCCTGTGTTTACTTTTGAGAGAGATATTATACAGGACAAAGTGGCATTGGTTTCCCATTGGCCTGGGTGTTGTGCTTTGATTATCTCATGGAGCTGTTCTATTTCTGAACAGTGAGGCTTCTGTAAGATCTGAGGCCTCTCACGTCTCTCCTCACACCCTGGTCCTAGTCAACATTGAGGTGTGGTGTAATGACCCAGGGCCTTTACACGTTCATGTCCACTCTGTTGCCAGGTATGAGATCCTCACCCCCAACGCCATCCCCAAGGGCTTCATGGATGGCAAGCAAGCCTGTGAGAGAATGGTGAGGATTTGTGTGTCACTATTTTACTGTGTTTAGCACATTGAATACTTGGGAGAGGCTCTTTGTCCTTTTACAAGCTAGAGCACGGTAAGCATGTTAAATGTATATCGACTTCATAAACACCCATGACATGATTATTCCTTAGTATTTATAGGGCATCGCTTAAATGACACTGTTTATTATGATTTGGCCTTCCTTCCCTGGATTTAAATCTATGACCCATTTTCACTCCAGATCCGAGCCTTGGAGTTGGATCCTAACCTGTTCAGGATTGGGCAGAGTAAGATCTTCTTCAGGGCTGGAGTCTTGGCCCACCTGGAGGAGGAGCGAGACCTGAAGATCACGGACATCATCATCTACTTCCAGTCTGTCTGCCGGGGATACCTGGCCCGCAAGTGAGTTCTATATATGCAATGGCCTTACCTTTCCTCAATTCCTTCCTTTTCGTGACCACTAGAACACTTCTTAGGACAGAAAGATGCCACAGATATATGTTTCTTTTGACCTTCTTGGTCAGTATGTCTGACCACGTCTCCCCTCTCTCACCTGACAGGGCGTTTGTTAAGAAGCAGCAGCAACTGAATTGTCTGAAGGTGCTTCAGAGGAACTGTTCTGCCTACCTGAAGCTGAAGCATTGGCAGTGGTGGAGACTCTTTACCAAGGTGGGCATGTCTCCATTACAGTACACTATATCTACTGTATATGGCTAATCTGTCTTTGTAACACCAGCATTGTCACGTCTCTCTATATAGCTATATGATAAGGCTCCTAGTCATCTACGTTTGAACAGTGGCTGACCCCAGGTCTGTGTTCTGTCCCCCAGGTGAAGCCCCTGCTGCAGGTGACCAGGCAGGAGGAGGAGATGCAGGCCAAGGACGATGAGCTTGTCAAGGTGAAGGAGAAGCAGACCAAGGTGGAGGGAGAACTGGTGGAGATGGAAAGAAAGCACTCACAGGTCAGTGTCCAGTCCACACCAACTATAGTGGACTACACTCTTAGAAAAAAAGGTGCTATCTAGAACGTAAAATTGTTATTTGGCTGTTCCCATAGGAGAACCCTTTGAATAACCCTTTTTGGTTCCAAGTAAAAACCTGTTTGAGTTCCATGTAGAACCCTTTCCACAGAGGGTTTTACCTGGAACACAAAAGGGTTTCTACCTGAAACCCAAAAGGGTTATCCTATGTGGACAGCCAAAGAACCCTTTTGGAACACGTTTTTCTAAGAGTGTAGACCCTAAGGATCATCCCTTTATGATCTTCAATTCCGCATTGTACCATTCATTCCATTATGCCCATGTTTGCATTGTGTAGCTGATTGAGGAGAAGAACATCCTAGCGGAGCAGCTGCAGGCCGAGACGGAGCTGTTTGCAGAGGCTGAGGAGATGAGAGCTCGTCTGGCCGCTAAGAAGCAGGAGCTGGAGGAGATCCTTCATGACCTGGAGTCTAGAGTGGAGGAGGAGGAGGAGAGGACCCAGGGCCTGCAAAGTGAGAAGAAGAAGATGCAGTCTCACATCCAGGTACTGATGAGACATGGAGACTGCAGAGTGGAAGCTTGTGAAGATTGAACATGGAAGTGGTTGCATGTATTTTATGACAGAAAATATATTTTCTTTGGACCCAAAACATTTCTACCAGTTACCTTCTTAATAAATGCTGTGATTTTTTTAAATTTCAGGACCTGGAGGAGCAGTTGGATGAGGAGGAGGCTGCCAAGCAGAAGCTGCAGCTGGAGAAGGTGACAGCCGAGGCCAAGATGAAGAAATTTGAGGAGGACATCTTGCTCCTGGAGGACCAGAACTCCAAGTTCCTGAAGGTGAGTAGAGATGAAAGGCAGTCTAGTGTTGAGAAATATTGGACCTTACTAACATTATGCTGCTGGACTTTACTATCATTATAAACAACCGGACTCCTCTTTCCCCCTCCAGGAGAAGAAGCTCCTGGATGACCGTGTCAATGAGATGATGTCCCAGCTGACCGAGGAGGAGGAGAAGGCCAAGAACCTGGGCAAGACAAAGAACAAGCAGGAGGTGATGATGGTGGACCTGGAAGGTAGGTGTCCTCTTACCTACAAGGTCTCACTAGTTATAGGTAGTGAGTCCAGACACTTTAACACCATCTGTCTCCTTCCCTTCTCCCTTCAGAGCGTTTGAAGAAGGAGGAGAAGACTCGTCAGGAGCTGGAGAAGGCCAAGAGGAAGCTGGATGGAGAGACCACAGACCTGCAGGACCAGATAGCTGAGCTGCAGGCCCAGATAGAGGAGCTCAAGGTGCAGCTGGCTAAGAAGGAGGAGGAGCTGCAGGCTATACAGGCCAGGTGAGACAGACTGACGGACGGACAGAGTGACGGACGGACGGTGAGACCGACAGACACAGGCCAGGTGAGACGGACGGAGGGAGGGAGGGCCCAAAGCTGGATGGAAGCCACCTGGAGATATAGTTCAGATGTATTTTGCCATTGGAAGGTGTTTGACTGCGAGGAAGTCTGATTCTCTGACTGAAGTAATTATCACATAGCTGTATAGCGCCGTCATCAAATTCCCTCCTATTTTAATTGTCTCAACACCTGTCTTTTTATATGCCATATTTAACAATGGTAGGTCTACAGTTGGCCAGACTTGCACCGGTAATCATGTAATCTGACTATTAAAACCCTATGAGCATTTACCATTTTTATGCCCTCTCGTCATGATACGGTGCTGACCAGACCACCCAGCAGCTATTTATTCAGCAGATCTCACTGGGTTGGAATGTGTAAATGTTGGCCCCACGTCTAGTCTGTGTTGAACACTGGCCATTAAAAACACTCTGCTCTTTCAGGACTAACTCACATACTCAATGGTAGTGACAAACAAGGTATCTGTGTTTATTTCAGGATATATTGTCTGATACTGCCAACCAGTGGAAAATACATGCATAGCAACTTAGTTCAACTGTCCAAGCATAGGCCTGACTATTTGGGGTCCTTTGTACTTGTACAACAATGTTGTATTTTGCATCCTAATAAAGAATTTAAAATGTGTGTGTCAGGGGAGACGAGGAGGTGACCCAGAAGAACAACGCCCTGAAGCAGGTACGGGAGCTACAGGCCCAGTTGGCAGAGCTGCAGGAAGACCTGGAATCAGAAAAGGTCTCCAGGAACAAGGCTGAGAAGCTCAAGAGAGATCTGAGTGAGGAGCTGGAGGCCTTAAAGACTGAGCTAGAGGACACCCTGGACACCACCGCAGCCCAGCAGGAGCTCAGGACCAAGCGTGAGCAGGAGGTGACGGAGCTGAAGAAGGCCATCGACGAGGAGACCAAGAACCACGAGGCTCAGATCCAGGAGATGAGGCAGAGACACTCCACGGCCCTGGAGGAGGTGTCTGAGCAGCTAGAGCAGGCCAAAAGGGTGGGTGGCTTCACAACAACCGCATGGTCATGTTTAGTCAGAGAAAACTTGGATGAGGTAGTGGAGGTAGTACTTCCTCTGTTTTAAATGTTTTGTGTTGTCTGAGCATGATTCCTATTGTAATATCTCTTGGTCTGTGTCCAGTTCAAGGTCAACCTGGAGAAGAACAAGCAGAGCACAGAGAGTGCCAACAAGGTGCTGGTCAGTGAGGTAAAGGGGCTGCAGCAGGCCAAGACGGAGTCAGAACACAAGAAGAAGAAGCTGGAGGCCCAGCTCCAGGAGTTCATGGCCCGGGTCACAGAGGGAGAGAAGGGCAAGGGAGAGCTGGCCGACCGCTCCCACAAACTACAGGTGAGAGAGGGCCATTTGCAGCACACACACACACGTTAACCTCTGCTGGTGATGGTCTCTCAACTGGACTTTGCTGTGTGTGCAGACGGAGCTGGATAGTGTGTCTGCTCTGCTGGAAGATGCAGAGAGGAAGGGAATCAAGCTGGTTAAAGACACCACTGTCCTGGAGAGTGCTTTGCAGGACACACAGGTGAGCTAGACTGGACAACCTCTCATCGGAGAAGAACACATTATGTGTATCTTAAAGGCCCAGTGCAGACACAATTTTGTTTTCCTGTCTTTTATATCATATTGTACAACAGCTGATGAAACTAACACTGACCAAATTTGATCAGTGTTATTTCCTGATAATTGCATAAATTGTATTTTCAACCAGCAAGTCCTTCTAATCAGCAGGTTTGCATGCGTGGGAGTTTCGGCTTTCCATGGTGACATCGCCATGCGGTAAACTGATTTAATAGACCAATAACAAAGAGCGATCCAAACCGATTTGCTAATAGCAGCTAGTTTTCAGTTTTCCCCTCCCCACTCCCAGACAGTCCTAGCAAAATTGTTGCTTGAAAAATTGTTTTTTGCCACATTACATTAAGAGGAGGTAGCATTCTGTTTCCATGTCAATGTCTCATCTTTGGGATATGGGATGGTGTCTGTCTGTCTCTGTCTCTGTGTCTGTCTGTCTGTCTGTCTGTCTATCTGTGTAGGAGCTTCTCCAGGAAGAGACACGTCAGAAGCTGAACATGAGCAGTCGTATCCGCCAGCTGGAGGAGGAGAAGAGCACCCTGCAGGAGCAGCAGGAGGAGGACGAGGTGGCGTGCAGAAACCTGGAGAAACAGCTGTGCACACTGCAGGCCCAGGTCAATACAGTGCCTTACAGCTTAATTGTATCTATTCAAATAATATTACACATTAACTGCAACACAGATGATATCACCATAACAAGCTACCACCTACTGTAGCCATCCTTCAGTGAGCATCATATCATTATAAACTTTATGTATGTGTAGCTGGTTGAGACTAAAAATAAGCTGGAGGATGACGTGGGGATGGTGGAGGGTCTGGAGGAGGTGAAGAGGAAGCTGCAGAAGGACATGGAGCTGGCCACCCTGAGGCTGGAGGAGAAGGGCATTGCCTTTGAGAAGATGGAGAAGACCAAGACCCGCCTGCAGCAGGAGCTGGACGACCTCATGGTGGATCTGGACCACCAGAGAACCATTGTCTCCAACCTGGAGAAGAAGCAGAAGAAGTTTGACCAGGTTTGACTGATCACTCTAAGCCATCCATAATGGTAGCTAAATTGGCTTGGTCTTAGAGCACAGTATGGAATGGCATTGTGTAGATAGATGGTGGACATTTTCCCTCTGTAAGTCAGTTTTTACCCTGTGTTGTAGCTGCTGGCTGAGGAGAAGAACATCTCTGCACGCTACGCTGAGGAGAGGGACAAGGCTGAGGCAGAGGCCAGGGAGAAGGAGACCAAGTCCCTGTCTCTGGCCCGGGCTCTGGATGAGGCTCTGGAGGCCAAGGAGGAGTTTGAGAGACTCAACAAGCAGCTGAGGAGTGAGATGGAGGACCTGATGAGCTCCAAGGACGACGTGGGCAAGAACGTGAGTGTTGCACTGAATACCTGTGTTTTGTTCAGCTGAGGGCAGAATGGTTTGCATCTGTTGTTTTCAGATGGACTGCTCTGCATCCTACAGAAATAAACTAGGTTTAACCTAAACTTTAAAAGCCAGTTCATTCCAAATATCATCACCTCAAAGTATCTTCTCTACCACTGTCCAGGTCCATGAGTTGGAGAAGTCCAAGAGGACTCTGGATCAGCAGCTGGAGGAGATGAGGACTCAGCTGGAGGAGCTGGAGGACGAGCTGCAGGCCACGGAGGACGCCAAGCTGCGTCTGGAGGTCAACATGCAGGCCATGAAGGCCCAGTACGAGAGAGACCTGCAGGGGCGAGACGACCAGAACGACGAGAAGAAAAGGGCGCTTGTCAAACAGGTGCAAAGAGGACACATTACTTCCATACAAACAAGAATTGTGTGAAAAAATTCCAGGAACAATATGTTGTCATACTCTCAGAGAATGTACACCTTCCCCTCCTCTGACCTGGTCTGTCCTGGTCTCCTCAGGTGCGTGAGATGGAGGCAGAGCTGGAGAATGAGAGGAAGCAGAGAGCCCTGGCCATGGCTGCTAAGAAGAAGCTGGAGATGGACCTGATGGACATGGTGGGACAGATAGATGGCGCCAACAAGGCCCGTGACGAAGCCATCAAGCAGCTACGCAAATTGCAGGTAATAAACTCACACCGTCTGTAGAACAGACAAGACAAATAAAAAAATATACAATTTATTATTTTGGTCAATAATGGGATTCGATCTATCTCCACTTTCTCCCTCAGTCCCAGATGAAAGACTACCAGAGGGAGTTGGAGGACGCCCGGGCCTCTCGGGACGAAATATTCTCCCAATCCAAGGAGAACGAGAAGAAGCTGAAGAGCCTGGAGGCCGAGGTTCTCCAGCTGCATGAGGTACAGTGGGCTGTAGTATTGCTCCCATCATAACTCTGTGTTTTGGTCTGTTGTTTCCTGTAGTCTAGACTGGCTCATCTTACTGTGAGAAATGGTGACCTGTGTTTGACCTCTGTGTGACCTCTGCCCTGTAGGACCTGGCGGCGTCAGAGAGGGCGCGGCGCCACGCAGAGCAGGAACGGGATGAGCTAGCGGACGAGATCTCCAACAGCACCTCGGGCAAGTCTGCCTTGATGGATGAGAAAAGGAGGCTGGAGGCTCGCATTGCTCAGCTGGAGGAGGAACTAGAGGAGGAACAGGGCAACATGGAGCTGCTTAACGACCGCTTCCGCAAGACCACCATGCAGGTATGAGCCAGGAGGAAACCTTTTCATGCAGACTTGATCATTGTAATCATACTACCCTTGTTCCTCTGACTTTTAGGGAACAATCCATAATTCAGCCCCTACCATAAAAAGTACTCTTATCTCTCTCTCACTTTCCCCTCTTGCCTTCATTCCCTGTTTTCCTCTCTCCACCTCTCTCCTCCCCCAGGTGGACACCCTGACCCTGGAGCTTGTGGCAGAGCGCAGCTTGGCCCAGAAGAGTGAGAATTCGCGCCAGCAGCTGGAGAGGCAGAACAAGGACTTGCGGGCCAAGCTGGGTGAGCTGGAGGGCTCTGTGAAGAGCCGGTTCAAGGCCTCCATCACTGCCCTGGAGGCCAAGATACTGCAGCTGGAGGAGCAGCTGGAGCAGGAGGCTAAGTGAGAAACACAGCAACTCTCTTATAACAACTCCAAACCTTATTAGACAGGGTGAAATAGGAGACCAAGACTCAGGAGGAGTTCATGAGGGCTTTAGAACAGGCTCAGCCCGTTGGAAGAGAGGTTCTTGAATGTGATCTAAATGTTAATGTGATCAATGTAATGAGTCAAAAGCAATCTTAAGAGATGTACTTGAAGATCTATGACTGACAGCCTTTGTTACAGTGCAGTTCCTGTGGTGCTCTAGCTGTCCTATGACCTCATTCCTCTGTCCTCCTATCAGGGAGCGAGCAGCGGCCAATAAGCTTGTGAGACGGACAGAGAAGAAGCTGAAGGAGGTGTGCATGCAGGTGGAGGACGAGCGCCGCCATTCCGACCAGTACAAGGAACAGGTGAGGAGCTTGTCACGGATGTTTGGATGTCCCAGATCTTAAAGCTACGATATACTTAATTCTCATTGAAAACAAGTTTAAGAAGCGATAGGTTTGTTCTATGTGCTCTATTTCTATGCTTCCTGTTCTTAAGTTTAGTTTTTGCGTCTTTTACTTTCGGTTTTGTACAACAGCTGAAAATATCTATTTTTTTGGTTATGGATTCTCTACACAATGACTGCTTGTTTTGACTCAAACAGAAATTAGGCAAATTCTGCATAGTGCATTTTTAAGATGTACACAGCTAAAGACGGAATTCTATTCAATTCAGTACAACTTGCAAAGGTGGGACAGGATTGGATAGGTGTGAAGATTTAGGAATGAAGTCTTTCCAACAGTAGGTTCTTTCCAGTAACCACTGGACCATAGGAATGCTGAGTATTGTAAGCATTATTATTGACTGTTCATCATTGTTGATGTCTGTTGTGACTCCTGGCTGAGTCAGATGGAGAAGGCCAACTCTCGCATGAAGCAGCTGAAGAGGCAGCTTGAGGAGGCTGAGGAGGAGGCCACACGTGCCAACGCCTACCGCAGGAAGCTGCAGAGGGAGCTGGACGATGCAACTGAGGCCAGTGAGGGTCTCAGCCGCGAGGTCAACACACTCAAGAGCCGCCTCAGGTATTTAGAGCCCCACACACACACACAAACTCTAAGATTATATTTTTCACACAATCAGTTGTGTATATTGGCCAAATTGTGGTCCTCGTTACTAATACCTCTCCAACTCTTCTGGCCCCATCTGTCCCCTGCAGGCGTGGAGGCCCCATCAGTTTCTCCTCCAGCCGCTCGGGCAGGCGTCAGCTGCAGGTGGATGGAACATCGCTTGACCTCCTATCCGACGACGAGGTGGAAAACAAGACCACGGACGCCAATGCCAACGAGACGCCAGCAGCTCCCCAACCAGAGTAGAAGCTCTCCCTCCAGCCCACACGCAGCATGGCCTCCGCCCCCACAAACCTTCCCCCTGTCCTCCTAACCCCAGACACCAGCAGTGGACCCCACTACTCTGCCTTACCCCTCTATGGCAAGCTGCAGGGCCAAGCAACTCCATCACCTCCTCCATATGAATATACCGCACATCAAGCCTTGGATTCGTTTTTAACATCAATTGCAGATAAAAGTGCATTTAAATTGCATAGGCGTCTGAGTGTGCATAGGCACTCGAAAACAAATAGCAGGAGTTTACCATAATTATGTTAAGCTACTTCCCTGGAACAGCCATTAGAATCTAACAGCCCTCTAGCTAGAATTAACCACTGTCATTTCAGCTGGTTTACTGGCACACAGGTGGACGACAGCACACAAGTCTGTAAAAACATGTGTCTTTGATGATTGTACAGGATTGGACCAGGATATGTAAAACAAAGCACAGCATAAGCGAGGGAATGATTTTTAAATGGCAGCCTAAATGACGATCCCACCAATTTTTTTTTTCTCATCAAAACCACCACTGTCATAGAGATACTGCAATCCACTTAGTTTACTATAAAAATAACTATGTGAATAACTATTTGGTAGCAGGTTTGTAGTGAATTAGATTGTACCACGCCATGTTGCCTCAGCATTCCCCCTATATATATGACCAGCAAAAGACCCTGTTAACTTTACCAATATAACCTTGTCCAATAACCCACCATTTTATATTTGACATATCAATCTACATTAAGTGGTGTACGATAATGTGTGGAATTAGGTTTGTCAGACTTGGAGCAAAGGCCCTTTTTTTAGGAAGACAGCCCAAATGTGTGCTTGACATACTGCAATATTGCTATGTATAATTCTGCCCATTCAGTTATGTTTTCTGTACCATGTACAAAATGCTTAACTCAAAATGCATAAGGTCTCTTTGGCATCTCTTGTCACCATAATATCATTGCATTACAAATGGCTGAATAATATTAGCATGATTTACAGAAGGGTAATTCATTTTTATTGAGTGTTAGAGCGTTGGTTTTAATTCAGTGGTTCAGGGTAGAGAAATCGATCAATTTGAATATGCACACTTGTTGATGCCTTGATTGTTAAACATAAATTACCATTTTGTAAATTAGTAAATACATATGAGGCCTTAATTAATTATTTTAAACCATAACAAATTGGGCGAAAAAGGTTTATCTGTTTCTTTTGAAAGACACTTCTCAATAAAGACTTGAGGGGGAAACAAGTGTATAGTGTTTGAATCAGTTTCATAGCTTTAGTGTCATATTATACCATAAGCACCTCTCGCGTCACATTGGTGTGAACCAGTGTTATAACAGAATGATTTATGGAGCCTTCTGTCTGCCAGGCAGAAAGTAGGATTTCAATGGGCTCAAAGCTTTAACATCCTGAAGGTTGTTATTATTAGTGGACTGGCTGTTGACGACCAGGTATTCATCATCTCCTTTTATTTCTTGTATTCCTAGCCTTTTTTTGTTGTTGTTGTAAAAGACCAATAAACATATCCATTATAGAAAAGTATTTAATTTATTCTGTAATTCTTGTGCAACACGTTGATGTCCTCTTAGTCTTTCCCACAACTACTGTGGGAAAGACTGTCTTCCAAACTGATATGTGACGTATGGTCCATGTTACATTGCCATTCATTGTTCCATTACTTCATTGGTGGTTACATTGAAGCCCTGAGGGAGCGCGTAAACTATAGACTGTGCACAGACACACAGTATTATTGTAATATTAACTTTTTCCACTAGGGATTGCCTCTTGTACAGTGCATTCGGAAAGTATTCAGACCCCTTGACTTTTTCCACATTATACGTTACAGCCTTATTCAAAATGGACAAAAAAATGTAAAATCCTTATCAATCTACACACAATACCCCATAATGACAAAGCGAAACAGGTTTTTAGAAATTCTAGCAAATGTATACAACATTAAAAACAAAAATACTTGCACATGATTGTACATGATTTGGAAAGGCACACACACCTGTCAATAAGGTTCTGCAGTGGCATTTCATGTCAGAACAAAAACCAAAGACAGTTTGGCCACCCAGCCAAACTGAGCAATCGGGGGAGAAGAGCCTTGGTCAGGGAGGTGAACAAGAACCTGGTGGTCACTCTGACAGAGCTCCAGAGTTCCTCTGTGGAGATTGGAGAAACTTCCAGAAGGACAACCATCTCTGCAGCACTCCACCAATCAGGCCTTTATGGTAGAGTTTGCCTATCGGAAGCCATTTCTCAGTAAAAGGCACATGACAGCATGCTTGGAGTTTGCCAAAAGCCACCTAACGACTCTCAGATGAGAAACAAGATTCTCTTGTCTGATGAAACCAAGATTGAACTCTTAGGCCTGAATGCCAAGCGTCACATCTGGAGGAAACCTGGCACCATTTCTACGGTGAAGAATGGTGGTGGTAGCATCATGCTGTAGGGATGTTTTTCTAGAGCCCAGACTTGAACCCAATCTAACATCTCTGGAGAGACCTGAAAATAGCTGTGCAGTGACGTTCCCCATCCAACCTGACAGAGCTTGAGAGGATCTCCAGAGAAGACTGGGAGAAACTCCCCAAATGCAGGAGTGCCAAGCTTGTAGCATCATTCCCAAGAAGACTCCAGGCTGTAATCACTGCCAAAGGTGCTTCAACAAAGTACTGAGTAAAAGTTCTGACTACTTATGTAAATGTGATATTTCAGATTTTTGTTTTCTATATAAATTTGCAAAAAAATCTAAAAATAATTTTTCTTCTGTTATTATGGGGTATTGTTTATAGATTGATGAGAAGAAAAAAAACAATTTAATCAATTTTAGAATAAGGCTGTAACTTAACAAAATGTGGAAAAGGTCAAGGGGTCTGAATACTTTCTGAATACACTGTAGGTACATTTATTCACTACCATGTACAGTAAAGGAAAATAAATTGCACTAGGTCAGTGAGATGTTTTATATTTATATAATTGTAAACATACAGTAGATGGCCTACAGTGGGTACATGCTTTGTGGTGTAGGCCTGATGTCCAGGTGGCCTAGGGCAGCCTGATGTCCAGGTGGTCTAGGGCAGTCTGGTGGTCTAGGGCAGCCTGATGTCCAGGTGGTCTAGGGCAGCCTGATGTCCAGGTGGTCTAGGGCAGTCTGGTGGTCTAGGGCAGCCTGGTGGTCTAGGGCAGCCTGATGTCCTGGTGGTGTAGTGAAGCCTGATGTCCTGGTGGTTTAGAGCAGAATTATTCCTTGGTGGTCTAGGGCAGCTTGATGGTTGTCTAAGGCAGCTTTATTCCCTGGTGGTCTGGGGCAGCTTGATGGTGGTCTAAGGCAGCTTTATTCCCTGGTGGTCTGGGGCAGCTTGATGGTGGTGTAGGGCAGCCTGATGGTGGTCTAGGGCAGCTTGATGGTGGTGTAGGGCAGCCTGATGGTGGTGTAGTGCAGCTTGATGGTGGTGTAGGGCAGCTTGATGGTGGTGTAGGGCAGCTTGATGGTGGTGTAGGACAGCTTGATGGTGGTGTAGGGCAGCCTGATGGTGGTCTAGGGCAGCTTGATGGTGGTGTAGGGCAGCCTGATGGTGGTGTAGGGCAGCTTGATGGTGGTGTAGGGCAGCTTGATGGTGGTGTAGGGCTGCCTGATGGTGGTGTAGGGCAGCTTGATGGTGGTGTAGGGCAGCTTGATGGTGGTGTAGGGCAGCCTGATGGTGGTGTAGGGCAGCCTGATGGTGGTGTAGGGCAGCTTGATGGTGGTGTAGGGCAGCCTGATGGTGGTGTAGGGCAGCTTGATGGTGGTGTAGGGCAGTTTGATGGTGGTGTAGGGCAGCTTGATGGTGGTGTAGGGCAGCTTGATGGTGGTGTAGGGCAGTTTGATGGTGGTGTAGGGCAGCTTGATGGTGGTGTAGGGCAGCTTGATGGTGGTCTAGGGCAGCTTGATGGTGGTGTAGGGCAGCCTGATGGTGGTGTAGGACAGCTTGATGGTGGTCTAGGGCAGCTTGATGGTGGTGTAGGGCAGCCTAATTCGATTAATCTGATGTTTCTTGTTATTGTGGTAGGTGTTACTCCAGGTGGTCCCTGGGCTCTGTGCATCTCCCTGAGTTTTATGATGGGTTCTCCTGGTCCTGAGTGGCCTGGTCTCCTTCCCCTGCTCCACTACAATGAGAAATGACAGGGAGATCTTACATGTACATACAATGTCTGGAAAATAACACATATAGAGGGATTGCAGGTTAAAGATTACACATTAAAGATTACACATTCAACTCTTAATGTGTGGTAAATGAATCATCTTTCTAGCTTTGGTAAACACTTTTTTTTTTCTTGATGACTCATTGTTGTGATTGACTCCATTTGTGGCATTCTTCTCAAATGTGTGGGCTAGAGCCTTACCTGCAGACATAGAACAGGATGTAGGCAGTCTGTGCCCTCGCCCTCAGCACAGTGGCCTCATCTGTCCTCAAGACACGTGCGTCATCCAGGCAGAGCCACCCACTGCCACGGCTGTCCAAAACATCACTGATGTAGTGGCCTAGGGAACAAGGGAGACAGAATAGAGTGTACATTAAGCTTTCAGAATTGTGTATGCGTGTGCGTGCGTGCATACCTGAGTGCCTGCATACCTGTATACATGTTGTCTCCCAGATGTGAGATCACACTTGACAATTTGTAGATATTGTCTGGCTGGTGTCTCTGTAAGAAAACACATTTAATAATAGGATTGTTATTTTGTGCCTTCTATAACTGCCTTATCTTGACCTGCCCCCAAACTATCTCAACTGGATCTAATTATCTGTTATTTATTTATTTCTCTCTCTCTATATATATTTCTCTCTATATATATATATTTCTCTCTCTCTCCTCACCACTGCCTGCTGCCCCTTCTCACTGTCAGCTGGTTTCTCTAGCTGGTCAGAGGAATTTGAAGCTGGTGGGGGTATATCAAATATAGTGTAAATACAAACCAGAAAGTGAAGTGGAAACCTATCAACAAATATACTTTTAACTTCAGCTTCCGACTTGCTTTCCTCAACAGTCCTGTTTCATGAGAGGGTGACTCATTGTTGTGATTGACTCCATTTGTTCTGCATGATGTCAGTAACACAATGTCCTACCTGGTTTATCAAGGGTGCCTTTCGGGGAGTTTGCAGATGTGTTGTCCATGTTGTTGTTCCCCAGTGAGCTTGCCCTGTGTAAATCGATGGCAATGAAAATCAATATCTAGTGTGTGAAAATCCTGGTGTGTGTTGGCTGCTCAATGTGCAATGTCCCCAAACAGAGTGTAAACCAACCTGGCTCCATGCTGGACAGGGGCTGTCTCCCCACATAGGGCTGGGAGGGTCAGTTCTGCAGGGATGGACATGGGATCGTCCACCTTCTCTGGCTCCCAGTTGCCTGCCGTAAACCGCTTAATATGAAGCATTAGGACCCTGCTCAGAGACAGACGGACAGGCAGGCATTTACACACACACACACAGACAGACAGACAGACAGACAGACAGACAGACATTCACAAAGACAGGATGAACAGGCAGGCATTCACACAGACAAAGGAATCAGTCTTGTACTCAAATCAATAACCCAGTTTGGTGAGTTAGATCAGGACTGTCAATTGTAATCTGAGATGATGATGGGAGGACTCACCGGGGCATCGTGAGGAAGTGCCTAG